>NC_092745.1:68948095-69255972 GCF_047496795.1 Chiloscyllium punctatum
AACTCCAAGTGTGATCTCACTAATGCCAAGTATAGCTGAAGCAACACTTGCCCATTTTTGTACTCTATTCCTTCAGCAATAAATGCCAATATATCCCTACCCATTCCTCATACCCCTTGGTGTCATTAATTAGAAAATGTACCTACCTCTACCATGCGGTAACTAAATGACTGAGTTTCCACAGCCATCTGGGGTAGAGAATTTCAATATTTAACCACCCACTTAGCGAGGAAGTTCCTACTCAATGCAATCCGAAATGGGTTTCTGCTACCATGACTGCAACCTGACCTCAGTGTCAATGGGGCTAGTTTAGGGCCACCTAATGCTTCCAGAAAGCTCTTGTTACCTCTTATTGGGTCTAGTCAGGGTGCTGGTTGGTAGTGTGTTTCCAAAGCCATTGAGAGCCCAATGTGTTATGAGCAATGAACCCAGCAGCATTATTTAACACCAGAAACAAGTGTTTTACACTTAGGTAAGTGAAATTCATCACTTTAAGCAGACAGTAGAAGGGGTTCAGAATAGGAGAAGGAGGTTAATTCAATGAATAATATGAACATGAAAAATATACTTTCCCTTTAATGAAAGTCAACACTTGTTGACCGACTCTTTCATCGGCACTGTGCTAGATCGAGCACCATAGACACAGGATTCAGGATTAGGATAACACAAATATTAAATACATTAATTGCACAAAAATGAATAATTTATACACACAGTAAAGGTTTTCAGATTTACAACTGTGTTACTTAATAGTATCTTAAGCTTCAGTAAATTAACAATGCATCTTTTAAATAGAATCATAATTCACTAAAAATGTTCTTTGAATAATCTGAGCTATTAAAAAGAATCCAAGTTCTTCAAGTGACAAGCATTCCCAAGTAAATTTGAGAGCTGCAGGGACGAAGTCAGGGAGGCTGCAGGAAGCTTGTTTCCAATAAGTCGCCGTAAATAGCGTCTTTATTTTGAAAAAAAAACCCACTTCTGTACATTAAAGCCATGCAGTGAATTCTGAATTTTGAAGGAGACCAGCTGATGTGAAGGACTGGGATCGCCGTCTTTGCCCATTATTCTCAATCGGTGTCTGCTTTAACAAATCTCTGTAGAACTCGGATTTGAGGAATCTCGGATAAGAGTCTTTCTCCATCAGGGTATGCACTTTACTCTGTGCCAAGTCAAAACAGGATAAAGTGGGTAATTGAGTGTTCTTCTTTGTCACCTCTTTGGTACGAAAATCAATATTCACCTGTAAAGTAAAGTATAGAGTTATTTAAAGAAGTTTTTTTTTCCTCAAAAAAATCATCCAGTTACATTCCTGGCCACTACATGCATTTGGCTCAACAAAGTGTGCCCACAGTATCATTTTATATCACATCTGACAAAGACTTCTAACAGTGCACTTTTTTGAACTGTAACTAAATGTAAAATGCAACTCTCACACCATTTCCAGTCACATGTCCACCTAATTCTGACTGCTTTTTCTGTTCAGATTTGAAAAGTCTTCCTCTTTGAAGAGAATGAGGAATAAAGAAAAAGAAAATTCCTTTCAGAAAGAAGCCAGAATCACAGATTCCCTACAGTGCAGAAAGAGGGCATTTGGTCCATTGAGTCCACACCAACCCTCTGAAGAGCATTCCCCCCTCAGATGAACTCGCCCTATCCCCATAACTCTACATTTCCCATGGCTAGCCCACCTAGCCTGCATACCTATGGATACTATGTGCACATCTTTGGACTGTGGGACAAAACTAGAGCACCTGGTGGAATCCCATGCAGACACAGGGAGAACGTACAAACTCCATATAGACAATTAAGATGGTCTGATTGATGCAAGGACCTTGTAGGTCTGGGAACAAACTAGCCAGACCAAACAAGCATGAGAAATATTGTGAGGACTATGCTCTTCATTCCTGTTTGGGCTTTCCACATGATGGAAGGTTTCATTTGTATTCTAAATAGGAGGTTAGATCACCCAAGTTTTGGTGACTGAGGTTTTTGGTTAATATTTTATTGCATCCTATTATTCTGTGAAATGGAGGGCACTCCATACTTTGGAATGCACTAATCCAGTCCAATACTCTAATACATATAACACAAGGAGGTCACTTCAACCTGTTGCCTCTGTGCCAGTTAACACCATTCCCAATAAGATTTCATTTCAGGTTTATACCAAACTCTTTTGGAAGTTTCTATTGAATCTACATTCACCACTCTTATGCATATATTCCAGGACACCACTTTAAAGATAAATGCTCAACATATCCCCATGTCTTCAAGAAAAATTCAAGTTTTCTTAAATCTGTTTCCTTATAAGATACCTTAATAAATCTATTACAGAATCATAATTTGTCCCTTACTTCTTTTGGGGCATCAGTTTCAATAAAATCCGAATAGATTTTCTTTGCCTTGGAGGCCAGTTTTGCAGGTGATTTGGTTTTCTTGTAGTCTTCACAGGCCATCCAGAATTCAATGTTCTCTTCACTGTACTCTGATTGTAAGAAAGCTCGAAAGAGACCCAAGCCAGCTTTAGGGAAAAAAAAACAGAATGTGGCCAACTGTAAATATTGATGTCACCTCCATGTTTAACCAGACTGGTTAGTTACTATGATTTCAAAGACAACTTCATAAACAAGCTATTCTTCTAGTATTGAAGAGTGCAGTGCTGGAAAAGCACAGCTGGTCAGGCAGCATCCAAGGAGCAGGACAGTCAACCTTTTGGGCACGGGGCCTTCATCAGGAAGATGCACGAAACGTCGATTCTCCTGCTCCTTGGATGCTGCCTGACCGGCTGTGCTTTTCCAGCACCACACTCTTCGACTCTGATACTCCAGCAGCTGCAGTCCTCACTTTCTCCTATTTTTATAGTATTGTCAGGTTCTATTTTATGTAAAATAAAAGTGCATATATAGTTCTTTTGGAATGGATACACAATCTAGGCACAAAATGGTAGTCCCATTTACAGAAATTTAGTGAAAATGCACTATACAATAGATCTAAGTAAGCTGAGTTTGAAACATTTTTACATCATATTAACTCCAGCCATTACATCTATTGGTAAATATTTTGTCAGTAACAGTCTTGCTGACAATCCATAGTTTTACCCAGAGTTAATGAGTAATACTTACATTTATGCGCTAGGATTTGGTCTAGTGACTCACTCCATTTAGGTGGTTCATCAGGAGGTGTACTAGGAAAAAAAATCATTATAAATTTCAAAATTTGTTAAAAACAACAATGGTTAGCAGGCTAACTAAAATGATTGCTTTGCAAATGCAAAAAGACCATGTTCAGCATTTCACTTCAGCAAATTTGTTGATGCAAATGGAAAGTTTCCTTGCATTATGCAAGCTGCAGAAAAAATGATTCAGAGCCTCAACCCAACTCTTTCAGTACGGCCACAAAACAGCTCAGCGCAGCAGTACAGGAAAGCAATTGACATTTTGGTGTTTATTTGCTGCAGTTGAGACTGACCACTAATCTTTTTTTAACCATTATCAACAGCACCCACCTGCAAAGCTTGACCACCACAACAATAATAGCTGTCAACAGATCAGATGAATGCACAACTGTACTTCGGGCTGAGGTGACCAAGTGTCTAAAAGTCTGCAGAGAACCTCTAGCCCCTCCACCATATTGTTTGGTTCAAAATAATACTTCACAATTAATAATTTGTTACTGTAAAAGGTATGTACATCTCAGCAATTCAGCAGTGCCAGCAAGAAAAGAAGGCTTGATTCCCTTTGTTTCATGGCTACACTTAAATAAAAAAATTCTGCAGCCCATTCAGACAGGACTAGCTGTC
The DNA here is from genome assembly GCF_047496795.1 of Chiloscyllium punctatum. NCBI lineage: Eukaryota > Metazoa > Chordata > Chondrichthyes > Orectolobiformes > Hemiscylliidae > Chiloscyllium > Chiloscyllium punctatum. The sequence goes on from NC_092745.1 coordinate 68,951,895, forward strand.
ACAGGAAGAGACTGTCTCGAGTTTAAGAACAAACAGACCGCAAGTGCGCGGCACACTTGCAAACAAAGATCTTCTCACCACCAGCATATTCGGTTATTTAACAATGTTCAAAGTTATCCTCAGTTTTCTCCTTCTTTTAGAAACTGATCAATAATCGTACAGCCATTCAGCCCATTCCAATCCTCTGAAGAGCACTGCACGTAGATCCACCCTACGCCTGTGACACTACATTGTCCATGACTAACCCACCTAGCCTGCAAATCCCTTGACACTAGGGGCAATTTAGCATGGCCAATCTACCTAACCTGCACTTCGGCAGACTGTGGGAGGAACCAGAGTGCACAGAGGAAACCCACACAGACATGGGAAGAATGTACAAATTCCACACAGTCACCCAAGGCTGGAATTGAACCCATGTCCCTGTGAGGCAGCAGTGCTATCCACTGAGCTGCCATGCCACCCCAAATTAACAGCATGGCTCAGAAAACCAGTACTAGGGCAAAACTCACTTTGACTTTTCAGGTTTAGTGGGAAATGGAATGAAGATTTCACGGGATTCTGCCTTCTGCAGGAGGAGGCTTAACCGATTCCGTTTCTCTTTAAGCCTGAAAAATATGAATTTGATGAACTGTATTAGGATAGACCAGTCAAGCAATAGCCTGGAAACAGTACAACACAGATTACCACTGAACAAAAAAAATTGCACTCCTTTTCCATTTCCTCCAACTTAACTGTAACTATTCAACCTTGTATAAGTTAATACAATAGAACATTCCTGTCATTAAAACACCAAATAGTATCCAAAGCAATGAATATATTCAGTGTATGGAGTTTAAGAGAAAATGGAGATACGGGAGCAAATTTGACCTGAACATCCATCAGGAAACATTTTCCATTGAAGTCAATGCAAAACAGTGTAGCTGGGCAAGTTGTGCAGAATATTTTGAGTTGGGAAGTTAAGCTAAGATTATTGCAATGATTCTGACCCCAAAACATTCCACTAGAATGGACAATGTAGATATAGGTCATCAGCCATTGATACTTCACACAGGCAGCAGATTCATCAACCCCAGCATATCCTTCTTCCTCCGTGTAATTAGTCACAATCCCCCCAGCTGGTTTATAACATTTGCCTCAAGCACTTTTGGTGGTAACAGCTTTCAGATCTTGACCACCCGCTGGAGTCAAGAAGTTGCTCCAAATTCTTTATTGGTTTTATTATTGACTTGCATTTTGTGCCCCTGTACCAAATCTTCACTATAACAAATAAGCCACATTTGTAGAACATGAACGTTTATCTTTCTCCTCATGCAAACTTCCTTTCTGTTAGCAGGAGCATAGTTAACAAACTAACATTTAATTAACAAAATAGGTCTGAACAGCACTTTGAAAAGATAATTTTTTGAAACACTGCAGTATAAACAAGCTTCCATGCTCATTCTGGTCTGCTTACAAAATAAATGACAAAAAAAAGCTGAATAATACTGTCCTTGTACTCTAAAGTGTCATGTGCTATTTATTCAGGTAAAAGCTAACCTTTTGTGATGAGTTTATATTTGCTGTTATTCTAGATGTGCATGACACGGATGCAGATTATCAGCTGAACAAAACTAAATGACAAAAATAACAATGATACTGTCCTTTACTTTAAATTGTCATATATTTATTCAGTTAAAATTGAGTTTCTGTGATATTTGCAGTTATTCTAGATGCACACTCCTTTTATAAAACTTTGTACCCAGAGATATCAAAGCCACAGATCCAAGAACCTTTCCGATCATACTACGCCTCATTACCTGTTTTTATTCTCTCCTTTCCCCTCCTGGTTCTCCTGTTTGATGATCCTATAGGGCTCTTCTTTGGGAGCTGACAGGTTGAGCTGCGGGAACAAGAACAGTACAGTCTGCATGATTTTCCCCTACGTTGGAGCTGGAGATGCTGAGACCAAAGCAATTCCCTGATGGGGCAAGTTGTGAATGTCCAGTCAGCGCTGCTCCAGGCAGGTTAAAAATGCTGTGAGCTCGCTGACTTTGTGAAAGCTAATTGGCTGTTTGAGTGCGTAGACCCTCCCAGTTCAATGACCTCACGCACACAGGAGATCAGCTCCAGTGACTACAGAGAGAGAGGAGAGAAAACTTCCACCCATTAATTGCTATTCTGCAACTTCAAACCACAGCAGCATTCAGAGACTTCGTGTCTGACGTCAGCGGTTAAAAATATGCATTGTATTAGCACTAACTGTTCGTAGATAACGATCAACGTAAATAAACCAGGTCCCAGACTGTGCAACTGTGTTGTGGGAACTAGCATAGTACCCGTCTTGACAGGACAGGATGCTTCCTACAGAGCTGCTGTCCTCAGCCAGTTTGATGAAACCTGGGTTAGATATTTCATGAACTCATGTTTCAGTTGTTGTTCCCCTAATGTCACAGTAAGATTCAGCCAAGGCAACTGTTGAGTGAGATTTGCATGTGTGCTACTACTGTGGACCTTTGCAAACTGATCCTCACCCTTGCACAACTTTGACCTCAAGGGGGACTGCTTCTCCAGAGAGGGGATAGAGTTGGGTTGCAGAGTACCAGGAGGAATTTGTGGTAATACTGGATAGGGTAAAAATAAACAAAGCAGAATAGCTTAAAAGGGCACTCAATTCCCCCAAATGTGATGCACTCAAGTTACTAAGGGAAGTGGGGTGGTAACTGCAGAGAATATGGCCATAATTTTCCAGTCTTCCTTGAATAGAGGGATGATGCCAGAGGACTTGAAAACTCTTGTTTAAAAGATGAGGGGGATAAACGCAGCAACTAACAGACAGTCAGACTAACTTTAGATAATGTCAGAGAGTGTAACCTGGGATCAACTCAAAGACATATGACAGGATATATACTAATAAAGGAAATGCAGCATGGAGTTGTAAAAGACAACAGATAAAATCTTAAAGGACAGAAGTGGGTACTGCAGATGCTGGAGATTAGAGTCAAGATTAGAGTGGCGCTGGAAAAGCACAGCAGGTCAGGCAGCAACCAAGGAGCAGGAAAATCGACGTTTCGGGCAAAAACCCTTCATTAGGTTTCCTAAATGCTGGTTCTCCTGCTCCTCGGATGCTGCCTGACCTGCTGTGCTTTGCCAAAATCTTATAGGGGCCATAGCGATTTGTGCCAGCCTTCATGGGCAGACATTGACGTCCGATATTTGCCACAATCCTCGTGGCATCTCTCTGAGCCACTTGCCACATGCTCAGGAAGCACAGCTCTGCATTTCACTCACAATGAAAGGCTGCTGAAGAGTCACTTTGCAAGCAGGGAGGGACACTTAGTGTACAGAGTGGGCCAGGCTGCATCTCAGGGCTGCCTGCTTGCCCTCTTAATGCACACTCACTTAGCGCCTACCTGCACGCTCGCAGTATTCTTGCCACATTGTGTTGGCACATTGGGGCTACAGCCAGAACCTAAAGGCTGTCTGTATTGCCATATTTATGTGTTCTTCTGCACAGGCATACAGAAGTGCTGTTTGTCAGGCCCGTCGATAAGGCCTGTCCAGTGTGAGGGGTGGGTAAGCTTGTTGCGGTACAGCACACCAAGACATCAATCTTAAAAAGACAGCACGTGCCAGCTGCCTGCGTGGCAAACACAGTACAGTTATTCAACCTGACGGCCATGGTGGTGGAAAGTGAGTTGGGGGCCAATCCTCTGTCCAGAAAAGAGGGAGTCATCTGTCAGGGTACCAGCCCCATCAGTCATAGGGACAGTGTGCACTCAGTCCAGGGACTTGGCAAAAGTCAATCATGAGAGCAGGCAGGCCATGGTCAAGGGATCTAGGCAGAAGTGGGTACTGCAGATGCTGGAGATTAGAGTCAAGATTAGACTGGTGCTGGAAAAGCACAGCAGGTCAGGTAGCATCGGAGGAGCAGGAAAGTCGACATTTTGGGTAAAAGCCCTTCATCAGATGGTCAAGGAATCTGCCTGCTAAGTCTGGAGAGTGGACAACAGTTTGTAAATTGCCTATTGTCAGTCAGGGAGCTGTATAGACAACAGTCAGGCCTCTGGTCAGTAATGTCCTGCTGGGGACTGCTCATCGAGGTCAGTCAGAGTAAATAAAGTCCTGGGGGTGAGGGGGGGTGGTAGTTGGGGGGTAGGTGGAGAGGGCGTCCATCCATCAATCATTCTGCAGGGTGCAAGGTGGGGGACTGTAGGGGATAGAATGTGGGATCACTGCGCAAGTGGTTGGGGGAGGGGAGTCAAGACTGCCTTGGGAGGTGTGGGTAAGCATAGGCATGTGGAGAGTAGAACGGTGTTGGGGGTAAAGCCAAGGTGTTGTTGGGGGTAGGTGGGACAACGTTGGAGGGTGCAGTAGGCTGCAGGAGGGTGGCAGTGACCATCACCATGGCCTCCACAGAGGGCAGTTTGGAGGCATCACCAAGGTGTAACATCGGGGTTGAGTGACACGGAGGGCAGTTAGAAAGGAAGTTCAATGCGGTGGGTCACCACTTTGCAGGAGAATGGTTGAAATTGGGCTTTTTGGGTAGTGCAGGGTAAAAGAAGACATGGAGGCTTGGGGGGCAGCCTGGCGACAAGGTGGAGCACACTGCAGATGGTGCCCTATGCAAGATTTATCTCCCAGCCATTCTCTCGACAACTGGAAAATCCTGAGAGTCAGTAGCATGAGATCCACGTCTGCTGGGTACTAGGATATTGAAGGGACAAAGACGTGAAGCAAATGTTTATAAACTCCAGTCACAATTTTGATAATGGATTTCCAAGGATGTGTCCGGGTTTGAGCTATAGGCAGAGGCTGAATAGACTGGGGCTATTTTACTCTGCAGCGTCAGAGGCCGAGGGATGACCTTACAGAGGTTTATAAAATCATGAGGAGCAGGATAGGATAAATAGACAAGGTATTTTCCCCGGGGTGGGGGAAGTCCAGAACTAGAGGATATAGGTTTAGGGTGAGAGGAGAAAAATTTAAAAGGGGCCTAAGGGGTAACTTTTTCACGAGGAGGGCAGAACATGTCTGGAATGAGCTGCCAGAGGAAGTGCTGGAGGCTGGTATAGTTATAACATTTAAAAGGCATCTGGGTATGAAAAGGAAGGTTTTAGAGGGATAGGGGCAAAATGCTGGCAAATGGGACTGATTAATTTAGGTTATTTGGTTGGCATGGATGAGTTGGACTGAAGGGTCTGTTTCCGTGCTGTATATCACTATGCCTCTATGAACCTATAATTTCTTTGCCCATTTCCAATGCATGCAGAGTGAATGTGCTAAGCCTTCAAATTCTGCTCAAAGGTGATTTGCACCATACCATTCGAGCGTGCAGGTCAAACATTGTCATCTCAATGCAGGAGTTAGTGACAGTGACATAAAAAGAGGCAATGGTGGCCAAAAGTGTCCCATCATTTGTGAAACTTCCAAGGGTGATGTGGGACAAGGACAATATCATTATATTTCACGTATGTATGATAATGGACTGAATTGAATGCAACAAGAAGATAAATGATTGATCTGGGGCTGGGATGTCTGGAGGGTCAAAACACAGCAGACACTCCCTTCTTGATGTAATATGATGGTCACTCAGTCAATCTAACATAGAATCCCAACAGTGTGGAAGCAGGCCCTTCGGCCTAACAAGTCCACACTGACCCTCCGAAAAGTATCCCACTCAAACCCATTCCCTTACCCTATTACTCTACATTTTACCCTTGACTAATGCACCTATCCTACACATCCCCGAACACTGTGGGCAATTTAGCATGGTCAATTCATCTAACCTGCATGTCTTTGTGGTTGTGGGAGGAAACCAGAGCACACCCACGCAGACACGGAGAGAATGTGCAAACTCCACACAGATAGTCACCCGAGGCTGGAATTGGATCCAGGTCGCTGACAATGTCAGGCAGCAGTGCTAACCACTAAGCCACTGTACCTTCACCAAGTTACTGCACATGCTTCAATCATGCCATGGTGGTGCAGATGATGGGGCTTCCCTTCCCTCCACATCGGTAATCGAGTCCCCCTGGTCTTCACTTACCATCCCACAATCATCCACATCCAAAGGATCACTAGCCGCCATTTCCACCACCTCCAACAAGATGTCACACTAGACACATCTTCCCTTCCCTCCCTTGTCAGCCGTCCACAGGGAACACTCCCTCCAGGACACCTTGGTCAATTGCTCCTCCGCTCCTATCATCTCCCCAGTCGTCACTGCTCCTTGCTAAATACTCACAGATTCCTCACTATCCAATGCCCCAAATACGCCTTAGAGGTGAAACTGCATTTCACTCAATCCAGTCTACTGCGTTCACTGCTCACAATGTGGTCTCCTCTACACTGGGGAGGTGAAATGCAAACTGGGTGACCGCTTTGCACAACACCCACATTCTGTCCACAAACATGTGACTGAACTTCCTGTTGCCTGCCACTTCAATACACCACTATGTTTTCTGGCCAAAATCTCTGTCTCCAGCTTGCTGCAAGGCTCCAGCGAAACTCAGCACAAACTGGAAGAACAGCACCTCATTTTTTGCTTGGAAACTCTGCACCTTCAGGACTTCATATTGAGTTCAATAATTTCAGGGCCTAAGCATCTTCTCCTAAGTCTGCACCCTAACCCTGACACACCAGGCCTTGTCTTATATGGGCTGCTATCACAAAACAACCCATTGTCAGCCACTGTTGGCCCCCTCCAGCAGCTATTCAGGCTGACCATTATCCATTCCTTTGTGCAACTATTATTTTCTCTCTCTCTCTCTCTCTCTTTCTCTCTAGGCTCCATGTGCACCTATCGTTTACTCCTGCCCTCTCCCCCACCCCATCTTCAGCATATGTACCAACCTATTTCCTAAGTACCATCAGTTCTGAAGAAAGGTCACTGGACCCAAAACATTAACTCTGCTTCCTCTCCACTGATGCCGCCCAACCTTCAGAGTTTTTCCAGTAAGCTTCAGTGATTTTGTTTCTGATGAGGGTGCAGTTTTGCTGCTTGGGCAGATCTGGGTGGGCCCTCAGTATAGTCTGGACAGGGTGGGTGTGCAGCATCCTCTTGCTGTCCTGTGCTCTCCACAATGGGAGCAGGCAGTGAGGCGAAGTGCTGGATGCTGAAGAACTGAGAGACTGGAAGTTTCCGAGGAAGACAAAGAGGACTTTATGGAGGCGGACAATCTCCTTGTGCCTGACAGAGCTCAGCTATATTGGACGCTACAATCCAGATATGACCTGATTGGCACTAGATTCCTGTAGATGGGAGCTGGGTGCAGCAGACCATCATGGATTGCTATTAGTTGTTGGTTGGAATGGTTTGTTTTGTGTGGGTGTGAACTGCAGCCTCTACCCATTCCGTTTGTGTTTGCTTTCAGTGCCTGGAATTCAAAACTCAAATTTGAACTTGTCTGGTTGCTTGCCTGAATGTGATGTTCAATTGCAAAATATGGATCTCCATTGGACATCAGGAGCAAACTTCCAGTGGCTTAGAGAGGGTGTTTACATGGGATATAACTAAGGACAGAGAAACTGTGTGGCCTGGTGGTCAAACAACAAGGGTGTGAGTAGGACTGTATGTGTGAGGGAGTGGAAGCCATGATGGAAAGATACACTGGGCAGTATAGCTTTGTGCCTGGTGTTCCATGATGTTTTCCTTTGTGGGGCAATGCTGGATGGCCAATGGCTGTCCAGATGCACAACAGCCTTTTAAAGATGGCGCAAATGCAAGGGATGTAGATCTCTCTAAGGACACCTGCTGCGCGGTGAGTTGTTTTAGTAAGAGTATGCAGTTAAATGGGGCAAGAGAGCCTCCAAAGTGGGAGGGCAGGTAGTTAGTGAGGTGAGTTCCTCATTAAGCAATCATACTTAGCATCCTGGTGAGATAGCCCCCATTAAATTTGACATAACTGGCAATTCACCAAAAAAAAAGTAAGAATCAGTCCAAATTGTTTTTGACGATCTTTACTGAGTTCTTTTATGAAGAAACAGAGCAGGTTGGTGATGGTATTTCACAAGCTGCTTTGCATATACTTGCTGGCAAAGTTAGTAACTAGTAATTCAACAGTATCTTCCACATGGCATTGGATGAATGTTTGCAGGGAAATGAATTGCAGAGATGCAGGAAAGAATAAGGGAGTTGGATTAATTGGAGAGTTCTACCAAAGAAGCTGCATGAACAGAGTGGGGCTGAATGGCCTCCTGTGCTTATCACAACAAGTTTATGTAACTCTGTTAGAATGCATGCGTGACATTTTATAATGTTAGTGATGTAAATATGCCATCTCTATAACTAAAAAAAATCAAAATTACATGCAGTAATGGACACAATATGATTTGAATTTGTCCAAAGCAAGTTGTCGACTTTTGCACAGAAAGCTGGTCTGCAACATACTGCTCAGACATGGGCTCAAACTCAGGCTGTGCTTCTTGCAGTTTGTCTTGACCACATGCAGATGAAGCTATTTTAGGCACCAGCACACTCTCACCTGCACCAGTAAGAACCTGTGCTCACCACAATATTAAGGATGTGGACTCTGGGCTGTTCGCAATAACAGGGAAGAGGTGCCAAGTTAGAGGAACTTTTAAATTCCTATAGGGTGGGTTGGGCAGAGAAAGGAGAAATTTCTTACGACCAAAGCATGAAGGTCTGGATCTATGCTGTCTGCATTTCCCTTTTCAAACCAGTTCTGCCTAACTTGAAACCACACTTTTTGTTGCTTGTATTTCACTTCCTCCAACTCTAGCATCAATGTGTGGGCAAGATCTTGACATGGAAGATGCTGGAGATCTAAATTAAAACAGAAAATGATAACGAGGTATTGATGATCAAGTGATACATTGTGTATCTCTTTAACTGAGGAAACTTAAATACTGTGTAATAAACATTGGAAGGAGAGAGAAGGGAGGTAAATTAGAAAGAGATAATTCAATGTCAAATCAGATACAGAAAGAGAACTGAGGAAAAGAGGGAAATTAAATTCAGAGTCGCTGTGCACAGATTGACTCCTGCATTTCCTACCAGTGGCTATATTAACATAAAGTACTTTGCGATGGCCTGTAGTTGTGTCAAGTGTAAATCTTTCTTCCTGTGTGTGCAAGAGTGGAAAAGCTAAGTAAAGTAAAAGCTGCAACAGTGAGTGAATGGTGACAAATTTAACTGGAGTATATACTGAGTGAGCAATGGATGCAATATGCTTGGTGTCTACTGTGTCAAAAGGTAAAGTCTCAAATCTTTCATGCCTTTGTTTAGTGAGCTGTGAATATTTGCCATTGAACAGGGTGGAACGAGCTAGGATGCTGGCAGTAGTGGAAATGTGAAACTGAGAATCTGAGCCAGATATCAGATGCCAGAGTAGCAGAATAGAGGGCATTCTCAGGAAACAACTTAACAGAGCAGTAACAGTCTTAAATATAAAATAGAACTCAGAAAAATATTGGAAATATTCAGCAGTTCTGTGGAGTGTGACAGCAAGTGACCTTTCAGGTTGATGATCTTTCATCCACTATTGACCTGTAACGTTTCTCTGTCCATTGATGCTGCCAGACCTGCAGAATTTCTCCAGCATTTCATATTTCCAGCATCTGCAGAATTTTATATTAATGCTCCTGAAATGAAGTGTCATGACCACAGATCATAAACTTCAACTTCAGCTTGCAGTTTTTAATAAAATGGAAATATAGTCAAAATTGACATCAGGTGTACATTCAGTGGTGTCTAGAGACAAAGGTCTGGTCACAGATAACAAAATATCAAGGAAACTTCAAAGGGATCAGACTTAACGTGAATGTAATCTATGAGTTATCTCAAATTGTGAACAATTTGGGAGAAACAGCAATCTGGGCGCGAATCATATTTTCACCTTTCAAGAATACATAAGAACAGAAGTTAAAGTCAATTCAATCCTGGTCTGCTAGTGGAAGAAAGTCTACTGGTGAGCTGAGGTACTCAGGTACCAGCCTGAGTTTGAACTCAAGTATGTTATGGGTGACACAGTTGATGAAATACACACTCGTCACACCTACATTGCAGGTAAATGATTTTCTTGCTCTGAGTGCTAGAAGTCATTAGCCAGCAAGTCAATCAAAAGGAAACAAGATAAAAGGAGGATTCTCTCACTCTGATGGCTGCTAGCAATGAACTGTCCAGCCTTGGGTGACTACCTGTTTGGAGTTTGCACATTCGCCCTGTGTCTGCGTGAGTTTCCTCTGGATGCCACGGTTTCCTCCCACAGTCCAAAGATGTGCAGGCGTGGTGGATTGGTCATGGGAAGTTGTCCATAGTGTCCAGGGATGTACAGGTGTCCTGGATCACAGACTGTATCCAAGTGGTTCTTTTCAGATTCAGTTAAATGTAATTAAGAGTCGGCAACAGCAATTTGCTAATATAAAATAGAATTTAAAAAATATTGGAAATATTCAGCAGCTCAGACACAATCTGTAGAGTGTGAAACCAAGTGACCTTTTCAGGTCAATGACCTTTCATCCACTATTGACTGCAACGTTAACTCTACTTCTCTCTCCATTAATGTTGCCAGACCTGCAGAGTTTCTCCAGCAATTTTGGCTTTAATTTCAGATTTCCAACATCTGCAGTATTTTATATTAATGCTACTGGTGAGCAATTTGATTAAATATGAACATTTATTGAGTAATCTTAAAAGTCAAAAGACACTGGATAATTCTCTCTCCTACACAGTGTAACAAACAGCACAGCACAGATAAACAGCTACAGAAGACAAAACTGCTGGCTAGAACAGAAAACACAGCAACAGAAAAACAAGCTGCAGCTGCCATCTTCAGCTTGGGATTTCAATATTGTGGTCATTTCAGAGACATGGCTTGAGGGGAGACAGGAATGGTTGTTGCAGATTCCAGGATTTAGATGTTTCAGCAAGAAAAACAAAACTAACCACCAGGATACATGAACATCAACTAGCCAAAACAACAAGGTGACCCTCTCTCATTACATACAGATAAGGAAGAACATCACTTCAACTGGGACAACACATCCATCCTAGGACAAGCCAAACAGAGACACACACAAGAATTCCTTGAAGCATGGCATTCAACGCTATCAACAAACACATCGAGTTAGACCCCATATACCACCACCTGAGAGAAAGAACAATAAATGACATCACCACCGGAAATGACATCACCAACCCAAACATGGAAATAGAAAGCAGGAATCATCAGCAGTGCTTCACCCAGAGGCCCACTGCAGATGTTACTGATAAGGGTGACAAAACATCTGGAAATGAACATTCTGGCTCAGTGAGCAAATCTGCATCCAAGACAGAGGGTGGTGAATGATGGGAAATGGTCATCCTGGAGCTTAGTTACCAGTGGTGTGCTGCAAGGATCTGTTTTTGGGCCACTGCTGTTTGTCATTTTTGTAAATGATCTGGAGATGGGCATAAAAGGATGGGTTAGTACATTTGCGGATGACAGTAAGGTAGGCAGAGTTGTGGATAGTGCTGAAGGATGTTTTGGGTTACGGAGGGACATAGATAAGGTGCAGAACTGGGCTGAGAAGTGGCAAATGGAGGTTAATGCAGAAAAGTGTGAGGTTCTTCACTTTGGAAGAAGTAGCGGGAATGCAAAGTACTGGGCTAATGGTAAAATTGTTGGCAGTGTAGATGAACAGAGAGATCTTGGTGTCCAGGTGCATAAATCCCTGAAAGTTGCCACCCAGGTTGATAGGGTCGTTAAGAGGCATATGGTGTGTTGGCGTTTATTGGTAAGGGGATTGAGTTTTAGAGCCACGAGGTCATGCGTCAGCTGTACAAGACACTGGTATTGCGTGCAGTTCTGATCACTGCATTATATGTAGGATGTGGAAGCTTTGGAAAGAATTCAGAGGAGATTTACTAGGATGTTAGCTGGTATGGAAGGAAGGTCTTACGAGGAAAGGCTAAGGGAACTGAGGTTGTTTTCGTTAGAGAGAAGAAGGTTGAGAGGTGACTTAATCGAGATGTATAAGATAATCAGAAAGTTAGATTGGGTGGACAGTGAGAGGCTTTTTCCTCAGATGGTGAAGGCTAATATGAGGGGACATAGCTTTAAATTGAGGGGTGATAGATTTAGTACAGATATCAGGGGTAGTTTCTTTACTCAGAGAGTGGTTGGACTGCAGAACGGCCTGCCTACAATAGTAGTAGGCTCGCCAATGTTAAGAGAATTTAAGTAGGCATTGGACATACATATGGATAATAATGGAACAGTGTAGGTTAGATGGGCATCAGATTAATTTCACAGGTAGGCGCAACGTCGAGGGCTGAAGGGCCTGTACTGCGCTGTAACATTCTATGTTCTAAGACAATCTGGTATAGCCCGTCTGGACCCATAATAACTTGAGAAACATTGCCCAGAGTCTGGGGTTATAACACAAGAGGAAATTTCATATAAGGAAACAGTTGCAGGTGCTTTCGAAGTGATCTCTTTAAGGTTCTGTGTTGGACCAATGGTTGCTTAATGCTTGGCACTGTTAGACAAGTGTGTACGTATGTGTGTGTATCTGTCCAAGTACCACCCATCACCCTGGGGTGCTGTGACTGCCCTGATCTCTACATGCTCATGAGGCTTTGCCAGAAAATTGTGTCATGCCTCAGGAACAGGGACATCAGGTGCTGGGCAATAAACAATCCATCTGCAAGCTTTAACTATAATGTACTGCATTTTTTAGCAGAAGTAGGGCAGGATGAAGATATAAATTATACCCAATTTACTTTCTGTGCTGTGATGAATAAAAACAGGTCATTCATAATACACGCTATTGAAAGAGGAATTAGAGAATGAGTCATTTCTGATGAGTTGATTGAGTAAAACTTAGACCTTGAGAACCATTTGTGCATGACGACTAACATTGTCGAGGAAGCCCATCAGACAGGAACAGAGTAGATGCATAACTTGCTCCTTATCAATCGCTAACAGCAAACTCTTTACAGCTTGGCCCCCTTCAAGCAGAAAGCTTCCTTTGAAGTTCTACAGTAATATTTTACTGATAGCCACTGAGATTGGGCCTAACCACAACTCAACCAAAACCTTGGTCTTTCATAAGCCTTCATGTTTTTGGAAATACACAACCCGAGCAATTACAAAAAGAAATGTCACCTTCATTTTGACCGCAAATACGTGAGAAATGCAACCAGAATTCCCCTCCTCTTTTGCAAGGGGTCTGTTAAAGAAGCAATATTTCTATCGGGGAAATTTTAGGAGCATTCCTATGACCTTCAAAGTAACCACCTGTGAAAATTCCACTTGGGCTTTTTTTTAAGCTGCCTGATCAAGCTTACATTGGGTGCCCAAGGTTTCTTATTTTTGTTGCTGGGATTTAGGAAAAACTTCAATTTGTGGTACACTCAGAAGATCATACAGGAAATCAAAGGAGGTCATTTTCTTCATTGTCCCTATTCCAGGTTTCTAATATGCCTCGACACGTATTAAATTCCTTTTTAAACATTACTATTGAATCTACTTCTAGATCATAGCAACTCATAGCATCATTGTTTTCCTCCCTATTAGTCCTTCCTTGATTTAAGTGCCCTGGAGCACAATTTAATTGGAATGGTCACCAGTGCTGAGGAAGTGATCACTATCTCTGAGCTTCAAATTCCACTACCATAAAGGTCTGTTATAACATATTTGAACATGTTCATTTAAAAAATACTTTTTTTTTAGAGTAAACGAGATGGTAGGCCGTAGTTTTGTTAAAACGACAAAATGCTGAGATCCAACTGTTGGATTTTCCACCTTTATTTCTCAATGCAAGTCAGTCAACATGGCTTTTCCAAGCAGGTAATAGATAACTTTGTAGTTAATGTTCATTCCAGCTAGGCGAGTAGATACAAAGGGAGCCCAAATCAAGTCAGAGCTTCAACATCATATGCAAATGGATCAATCACCATTGTTAAAACAGTTTATGAGTTCAGGGTGCAGACTATTGGCTGCAATGTTTCCTATATTACAACAATGGCTACAATTCAAAAGTATTTTGTTGGTTCTAAAACACTTAGGAACATCCAGAGTATGTGAAAGGTGCTCTAACGGGGGGAGGGGGTTGGGGGTGGGGAGACAATGGCCTAGTGATATTAACACTGGACTATTAATACAGAAACCCAGATAATGTTCCGAGGACCCTGGTTTGAATCCCGCCATGGCAAATGCTGGAAATTCAACTCAGTAAAAAATCTGGAATTAGCAATGAATCACGAATTCATTGTTGATTGGTAGGAAAAACCCATTTGGTTCACTAAAGAAGGAAACATCCATCCTTACCTGGTCATCCTACATGTGACTCCAGACCCACAGCAATGTGGTTGAGTCTTAATTGCCATCTGGGTAATTAGGGATGGGCAACAAATGCTGGCCCAGCTAGGGACCCTCTCATCCTGTGAAGGAATAAAAGAAAATGCAATACAGTGGCCAATCAAAGGAAAATTGAATTTGTTGTCTGTGTCAATGAGAGAGTCCCAGTCACAGGAAACCAGACAACACTGCTCAATGTTGCTCTAAGGGTCACTGGGTGATAAACAAGGATGGAGAAGGATGGTGAGCAGATGAAGCAACCTCCTCTGTCATGGCTACTCATTCTGAACCTGTCTATGACAGATTCTGACAAACTGAAGAAAATCATTACCAAGGGGCTCCTTGATCTGAGACGAAAGGTAAGATTTTTGTTACTGAAGGGGAGAGCTCATAATGGGAAATTTACTAACTCATTGGACCCTCCTTGATCAAAAGCCCTAGATGTTGTGATTTATGTTCTGAAGGGGTAGGTGAGTTAGGGATGGAGTTGGACCTACTCATCCAGAAACAAAGACCCGCAGCTAAGTCCTGAGGCAGACTAGTTAGAAAAGCTGCGATTGTTTCCCTAGGGTTTCACCCATTATGTTCCTATTCTAATTTTATGCCAACTCATACTCATCATCCACTGTCCATGCCCCTCACCCCTTCCATACCAACTCACAGTCCTTCCATGTCAATTCATCCGGTGTACACTATCTACAGAACCAATAAACCATAAATTATCAATGACATGTATGGAATTGATCAGAAAAGAAGTCACTCATTCTCAAATTTTTTTTGAATAAACCTGCGGTTTTTACAAGATATGATCCAGAAACTAATATGGATTTGGTGGATGTTAGGGGCATTTTTCAGGGCTTCATGAATTCCAAAAAGGAATGGATTTAAAATGCTCTCAAGATTCACAGAATCATACAATCATACAGTACAGAAGAGGCCCTTGAGCCCATCAAGTCTAGAGCAACAAAAAAACTATTCCAAATCTATGCCAGTCTCACTTTCCAACACTTGACCCCTGGCCTTGAAGACATTTCAAGTGCTCATCCAAGTAAAGTTTGGAAAAGTGAATGTGTTTTGCATGTCAATGAGAGAGTCCCATTGACAGGAAAACAGACAACACTGCACAATGTTGCTCAAAGGATCACTGGGTGATAAATGAGGACTGCCCTGAAGAATTTTTACACCTGAAACATTGGCTTCTCCACCTTCTTTTGCTGCTTAACTTGCTGTGTTCTTCCAGCCTCCTGCTTGTCTACCTTGGAAGAATGGTGAGCAACCAAAGTGGCCTCCTCCATCACTGCTACACATTCTGAACCTGTAAATGGCAGATTCCACTTTTTTAAGGTTGTCAGGTTTCCCACCTCAATGACCTCCTAGGCAGGGCATTCCAGATTCTCACCACCTGCTGGGTGACAAAGTTTTTTTCTCAAGGCCCCTATAAAACTTCTGCTTTTTACCTTAAAATTATGCCTTTTCATTATTGACCCTTTAACTGAGGGGAACAACAACTTTCTATTCAGCCTGTTCATGCCCCTTATAATTCTATGCACCTCAGTTAGGTCCCCTCTCAGCCTTCTGTGTTTCAAAGAAATAAACTCAAGTTTACCCAGCCTTTGTTCAGAGTTAAACTGCTCTGTCGCAGGAAATATCCAGGTGACTCTCCCCTGCACTCCCTCCAATGCATTCTGACCCTTCCCGTAGTGCAGTGATCAGAACCGAACACTACTTTAGTTATGGTCTCATCAAAGTCCTGTACAACTCTAATATGTCCTCCCTGCTCTTATAATCCATGATAAAGGCAAGTCTCCTGCAGGCTTTCTTAACTGTCCTATTAACCTGTCCTGCCACCCTCAGGGATCAATGGACAAGCACCCTAAAAACCCTCTGATCCTTTGAACTTCCTCATGTCCAGTCATTCATTGAGTCCTTCTTTACCTTGTTACTTCTTCCAAAGTGTTTTACCTGACATTTATCAGGGTTAAGTTCCATCAAGAATTGATCTGCCTATCTGATCAATCTGTTTACCAGAGGAACCTTTATTATCCGGCATTCAATTATCTGAATACGAGATTATCTGGCAAGATTGCAAGGTGTCAATGCTTGGCTCAATTATGTTATCCAGCATTCAATTATCCAGAATTTGATTAACCGAATGAAATACTCTTCACCCGTGTCCTTCAGATAATCAAGGTTTTTCTGTATATCTCCTGTGATCTAGCACTTTCTTCCTCACTGTCAACCTTTGTGTGATTTTCAAACATGTTTGTCTTCTCCCGCCAACTGCCTGACATTTACTTTAATGTCATTTATTTATATCACAAACAATAAGATCCCTGTGTTATGCCACTGTACACTGGCCTGTCACACTAACAACCTTCCCCAATACCCTCTGTCTCCTACCACTAAGTCAACGTCATCGGAATAAAGAAATATTTTTAACCATGAAATATTTTTCTCATAATTGGATAGTGTAGCGCTTATAACAAAACAAAATAATGATCTTTGCAGGGTGAAAAAGAACCAGCAGCCTGAATGCTGTTGGCTACTTATCCTGGTCATAGAGGCTCTGTTTATCTCTGCTAAAGATAATGTCCTTTATCAAGCAGTTTAAATCATAAAGGTCCATGCCTGCACCATTTGAATGATTGCTATTTTCAAAGTATTCATAAGGCACGAAAGGCTATCAGTTGTGTGACAGTTCAGAAGAACCTACTTAAGAAATTAGTTTGCTTTGTATCATCTCTTCTGTTTCCTCATTGTTTATTCAAAATTGCACTTCAGAGAAAGCAATGTCTTACCAGAGAGAAACACCTGCACCAGCCAGGCTCATCCAAACAAATACATTTCTTCTTTATTCTTTCATGGGATGTGGGAAATCATTGCTAAGGTCAACATTTCTCATCCATCCTTAATTACCCTTGAACTAAATGTAGTTAAGAGTCAACACATTGCTGTGAGTCAGAAGTCATGTTAAGGCTTCACCAGGTAAGGATAGTAGAATTCCTTCCCCGAAGGATATTACAAAATGTTCATGAGGAGACATTTTCCTTCTGAGGGCTCCTCTTGCAGGCTTTCTTTTGATTTTAGGGGCTATTTCTTCACTCTCACTAACTTTTTTATTATATGATAAAGTCAAATCGTAATAATAGTTTCATTCTTTGCATTGATATTTATGGTATTTGGACTCACACAACAGGTGACGTAAACTAATGATTTCTTCTCAAAATAATTGACACAAAATGCCATGATGCTAAACACAGACTGGTGAGGTCATACCAATTCATTTTCATTGCATATTCATAAAGTTGGAATATTTTAAGCAGTCAGCTGCTACACTACGACATTTAGACAGCAATCCCCAATTTAAGCTAAACAATTGACATCAGGTAAAATCTTCCCAGTCCCTGAATGATGTGGGGATTGGTGAGTCAGTTAGGAAAATAGCAAGAGATTGAGAGATGAGAACTTTGACATTGAGGAAAGAAAGGGTCCAATTTTCCACCTAATCTCCCTTCACTGATAAGCAGGTTCTCATCATGTCATTCACCAGGTAAAATCACAGGATGCAACCTCCAGGGGACGTGCAGGCCTTTAGCCCCATTCATTTCCATCATACTTTCTCTCTAGTGATAATTTATGTATTTATTTATTTCTCCCTTTGGGATCCTTGATTATTTTGGAATGCTCCTAATGTCATCTACAAGCAGACAAAACAAACAATCACTGAATTTACATCTGCAGTCAATTTATTTTAAAAAAACACGCACATGTTGAAATTAAAAGTCTGATATGTCCACAATTACTTCAGGCTTCTCAACCTCCTTAATGATACTACATTTCTCCAATTAGTCACCCCATAGGTAGATTTTCCTGATTGATTTTTGGACTTTCAGAGGCAGATTTACCCATTGCCTTTAGGTATTTTGAGTTATAGTATTTACAAGATTTAGTGATAACTGTGATGGTTATCATTACTGAAACTCATTTGTATTCCACATTTTACTAACTGAACTTAAATTCCACCAGTGGCCATATTGAGATTTGAATGAAATGTCCCCAAAGCATTCAGAGACTGAGGGGGTAATCTTATAGAGGTTTATAAAATCATGAGGGGTATGGATAGGGAAAATAGACAAGGTCTTTTCCCTGGATGTGGGAGTCCAGAACTAAAGGGCATAGGTTTAGGGTGAGAGGGGATAAAATTAAAAGGAACCTAAGGGGCAACCTTATCATGCAGAGGGAGGTGCATGTATAGAATGAGCTGCCAGAGGAAGTGGTGGAGGCTGGTACAGTTACAACATTTAAGAGGCTTCTGAATGGGTATGTGAATAGAAAAGATTTGGAGGGAGATGGGCCAATGGGATTAGATTAGATTAGGATATCTGGTTGCCATGTACAAGTTGGACCAAAGGGTATGTTTCCATGCTGTACATCTCTATGACTCCTATGACTCATGCGCCTGTATCTTTGGGTCACTTATCCAGTGACATTACGTTGACACCAGCACCTTCTCATTTCTGTCCTACCCCTTCAGTGCAAGACAGATCCAAGGCTTCAGTAAGATTCAGTTATTCCATCAGTAATTCACACTAATGAAGTTTGATGACTTTTCTCAAAGGGATCAGAACTGGTCAAGGTCCTCATGTCTAACAACCACACACTCAGGATTAGCAGATGCTGCTTGAAATATTGACCAACTTTTCCCAACCCCATAATACTCCAAAACATTAAGTCAAATGGCACCTTTACCAACAACAGGGTTGAATAAGCAGATCTCAGCATGTACCAAGGATTGACAGTGGGATTTTCCCTCAAAGCTCGATAACTAACCTTGTGAGACATTTAATTGGAGTTAAGCTAAATGTTAAGGGACATTTTAATGAGAAATCAATCTCAGCACATACATGACAATCAAACAGCATGCTGGAGTTTTACAGCGTGGGAGAGGGACCAAAAAAATGTGGTGCAGTTGCTTTTTGGATGTGCAGTAGCGAGACTCTTGTAGGTTCATTATCCCTGTACAAGGCAGAAATGCAGATAAGACAGTGAGTCATCAACCCAGGCGGAGGAGGATGCATGGAGGCAAGAGTGTTTGAGGTAGAAAATCAGGGGAACATGTGAAATAGAAGAGAGGTTCTATAAGGGATCAAAATAATGAATTCAACAAAAGCCATGAAGATAGAATATGGATAGTTTAGCAAGGGAGAAAATAACAATTTAACAATAACCAGAAAAAGCAACACGAGGTTGATCAATAGATAAAATGTAGAGAAGCAGGAAGCTTAGATAATGCACATAAGATTTCAGTTTTAGCTCCTGTAGAAAAAAAAAAGCTAATATCAAAATGTTATCTGAATGAGATTAGTGACAGATTAATAAATAATCTATAGGTCTGTGCAAAAGAGATGTGTAACAGACCACAGAGTGAGGATAAAGAGCACTAGACTCAGGGAGTGGAAGAGATACTGGTGTAGGCTGTGATTCATTGACATTAAGGACTAAAAGTAAGTTGTGCTTATTAAATTACACTTTGATTTAAATTGTGTCAGAAATGTGTTATGTTCACTGGGTATCAATCAGTAATTGTGTTAAACTAATTGTCTTTAAGAATCTGATTAAAATACTTAAGCACTAATGAAAGCTCACAGACCTGAAATATTAATGTTGTTCTCACTCCGCAGTTGCTGCCTGACTTCGTAAATGAAATAACTCCACAAAGTCTGGTATCCCACCACCAGGTCACCCTTTTATGTAAACATGGTTAACAGCTCCAATCAGGGAACTCATGTTCTGTGAGGTCCACTTGGCCTACTTTGTTCCAATCACTAAATCACTCTCCTTCTAAGACCTGGGACAAGGGCCCGTTCTTTCAGCTGTAGCTTTTCCTGAGGTCCTTCTGCACCAGGACCGGTTTATCTGAGTCTGCCTCTGATACTGATGGCGTCTATGGGGCCATAGCTCGCCTCTAGTACCTGGAGTATCTCAGCAGAAATTCATCTTCTTCTTCAGGTGGTAACAGCATTGAGGCTGCAACATCTGTTATGTTCATCTCATCCTCAGAGGTTTCTTTGACAACTGACGGGGGTGGGGGAGGGGGGTGGCGGGGGGTGGGAGGTGGGGCAGGGGGCGAAGAACCCATGTATTCTGACAGCATTGCTGGCTGTTCTGAGGGACCGGGCATATTTTGGACCTGCCGCAGTTGTGAGCTTTCATGTAGTCCACGTGCTTGTTCAGGACCGCCTCCCTGACCTGAACTCTATACGTCATTGGATCTGACCTCGGGTCAACCATGCCTTTTACCCATGCAGGCTCATGCCTGTGGTTTTGACACCAAATTTCATTCCCTGAAGTAAACTTCCTCTCTTGCTTAGAGGAGTCTTGTGTCTGGCATTGACGTTCCTCATGCTGTTTCACTCTCCCCTCCCCAGGTTCAGGAAGATCACATTTATCCTAGTGCGGAGTCTTTTCCCCATCAGCAACTCTGTTTGAACTATCCCTGGATTTGCATGAGGGGTTTTCCTATAATTAAACAGGAGTTGGGACAATGTGATATCAAGTGAAGCTGTAGGCTGTGCTTTTAAGTCTGCCTTCAATGTTTGGACTGTTCTTTATGTCAGACCATAGGATGATGGATAGTATGGAGCTGCCCTTACATGCTGAATGCCACTTGACTTCAGGAAATGCTCCAATTTCCTACTGGTAGATGATGGCCCGTCGTCCAAGACCAACACCTCCGGGAATCCATGCATGGCAAAAGATGCTCGTAACGTTTCAATCATCATCCTAATGTTTGACAAATGAACACCAAACATATCCAAATACTTCAACTGGGCATCCACAATGACTAAAAACATTGAGTCCATGAACAAACCCGTATAGTTGATGTGTAATCAAGTCAAGAGTTTACCCAGCCATTCCCACAAATGTAGAGGATCTACTGGAGATAATTTTTGTCCTTGTTGGCACTCTGGGCACTGCACTACCAATTCAGCTATGTCAGTATCCAATCCTGGCCACCAGACATAATGCATCTTCACTTTGGAAACCCCTGGATGATCCTGGTGGAGTTCAGCCAGTATCTGGTGGCAACCTTAGCTTGGGATAACTACTCTTGCTCCCCAGGATAATATGCCGTCCTCTATAGAGATCTGGTCTCACTGGCTCCAGAAAAATTTCATTTCTGGATGTGATGGCCCTTTTGTTTCCCCCATCACCACCAGTTGTTTTAATTTTGCCAGGATAGAAATTTTCTTTTTGTGTCCACAGTCTGATATTGTCAGCAGTGAGCAGAAGGCTGTCCAGAAAGTTTAAAACCAGAATGGACTCTTCCAGTGGAGGCACCAC
Organism: Chiloscyllium punctatum; assembly: GCF_047496795.1. Lineage (NCBI taxonomy): Eukaryota > Metazoa > Chordata > Chondrichthyes > Orectolobiformes > Hemiscylliidae > Chiloscyllium > Chiloscyllium punctatum. The sequence goes on from NC_092745.1 coordinate 68,973,521, forward strand.
CAGTGATGTAACCATCAGTGGGAGGCAGCTCAAGGCAACCACATTCACCACTTGGCCTCCCAGATAATGTCCCAACTTATAATTGTACTCACTTGGAATGAGAGTCTGCTGCTGAATCCACCTGAAGCTATGAGTGGCAAGGCCCTGTCCTCTTTAAGTAGTGTTAGCATAGGTTTGTGGCCTGTTATCATTAGACATTTACATCGGTAAAGACATTGATGGAGCTTTCTCAAACCAAAGCTGACCAGGTGTTTTCTATCCAGGTGTTTTTTTTTGCCCTTTGCATCAGCCAAAGTTCAGGAAGCGTACGCTATTGGGTGTTCCTCTCCATTGGGTACCAGGTGTGCCAACACTGCCCCGATACCTTACAGGGAGGCATCGCTTGTCAGCACAACCTTTTACTTGGGATTACAGTGTGCCAGTACCTTAAATGACAATAGTTGTTTCTTCACTTCCCTAAAGGCTACATCTTGGCTATGAAACCATTTCCAAGGCTGACTCTTTCTCAGTGGCAAATGTAAGGGGGCCAGGGTGGAGGCCAGGTTCCGTATGAATTTTCCATAGTAGAACTTTCCCTCTTAAGACAAACCCCTGCCTTGGTGAAACATTTAAGCACTTTGTCCAAGTTCTCTAAATACTCTTTGTTGGTCTTCCTGGTTATTCGCACGTCAGCCACATAAATGGTGACCTGGGATAGATCTTGTAAAAATAGCCCGTATTGTTCACTGGAAATGGCATATGCTGATGATACCCCAACGCTCATATATTAATATAACCCTTATGGGTATTAATTGTAGCGTACCTCTAGGAATCCTCAACTAATGAAACTGGAGTTGCTGTTAGATAGAATAGTGAAGAAGGCGCTTGATATGCTTTCCTTTATTGGTCAGAGTATTGAGTACAAGAGCTGGGAGGTCATGTTGCAGCTGTACAGGACATTGGTTAGGCCACTATTGGAATATTGTGTGCAATTCTGGTCTCCTTCCTATCGGAAAGATGTTGTGAAACTTGAAAGGGTTCAGAGAAGATTTGCAATGATGTTGCCAGGGTTGGAGGATTTGAGCTATAGGGAGAGGTTGAACAGGCTGAGGCTGTTTTCCCTGGAGTGTCGGAGGCTGAGGGGTGACCTTATAGAGTTTATAAAGTCATGAGGGGCATGGATAGGGTAAATAGACACAGTCTTTTCCGTGCGGTGGGAGGAGTCCAGAACTAGAGGGCATAGGTTTAGGGTGAGGGGGAAAAGATATAAAAAAGACCTAAGAGGCAACTTATTCATGCAGAGGGTGGTACATGTATGGAATGAACTGCCAGAGGAAGTGGTGGAAGCTAGTACAATTGCAACACTTAAAAGGCATCTAGATGGATATATGAATAGGAAGGGTTTGGAGGGATATGGGCCGGGTGCTGACAGGTGGGACTAGATTGGGTTGGGATATCTGGTGGGCATGGACAAGTTGGACTGAAGGGTCTGTTTCCATGCTGTATATCTCTATGACTCTAATCACAATTGCACGCACACATGGCTTATGTGAAACATCGTGAAGGACAGGCCCTCAGGCGGTTTTGCGTATAAATTACAATAGATTAGATTACTTACAGTGTGGAAACAGGCCCTTCGGCCCAACAAGTCCACACCAACCCTCTGAAGAGCAGCCCACACAGACCCATTCCCCTACACCTAACACTATGGGCAATTTAGCATGGCCAATTCACCTAACCTGCACGTGTTTGGACTGCGGGAGGAAACCGGAGCACCCGGATGAAACCCACGCAGACACGGGGAGAATGTGCAAACTCCACACAGACAATTGCCTGAGGCGGAGGATTGAACCCGGGTCTCTGGCGCTGTGAGGCAGCAGTACTAACCACTGTGCCACCGTGCCGCCCACAAATCCTCCATGTGATGGAATGGATATTTATCCAGCTGTGAAAAATGGTTTACTGGTTTGTTTAAAATCCCCGGAAAGATGAACCAACCCAACGTGCTTCACAGTTGGTACGACTGGTGCTGCCCATTTCACAAGCTGGACTAGTTTGATGGTTCCTTCATTTGCCAGCCTCCTGATTTCTGCCTCTACTTTTGCCTCTACAGGCAAATGGCACTGGGTGGACCTTGCAGAATCAAGGAATTGCTTCTTGGTCAACATGCAAGCTGGCCTTGGTCCTTTGGTAGACCCGAGAACTTATTTAAAAACAACCAGGTATTTAATTAGAACTACACTCAGGCAGCCATTTTCTAATCAAAATGTATTGAGCCAATCAAGTTATATCTTTTGCAACTAATTATGCCCCATCAAACTTGGGTTCAAGCCTTTTACTACAATCAGTGGTTACTGAACAACATACTTCTCATAAGAGACCAGGACTGAAGTTGGACCCTTAATTGTTCCTTGGAATAGGTTCTCAGCCTGGCCACAGTCTTGATCAAACCTAAGGGTTGGAGTCCAGACTGAATTTTGGTAAAGACTGTTTCTGCAAACATTGATACAGCCATTGGAACTGAGTGATCATTTACCCAGATGTTTATTTTGATTGGTTCTGATTTTGATGTTGCTAAGCTATTTAACTGTTCCAAGAGTGGACCTTCCAGGGTGTGCTCTCTCTTGGATACTGGCCTATGAGTTCTTACTCAATTCTGGCCTAGTGGGACCCTTTTGCTGTCTCAAGTCCGCATATTGGCGGCAACTACAATGGTCTGCCGTCCAGATCCTCAAGAAACATTTCATCACTTGACTAAGGCTTGGCTTTGTTTTGGGATTTTACTGTGGGCTGACCCAGAGTCCCTCTGGTCAGGATATGTCCTGAGTAAGGCCATGCAATTTCCTCCACTGAAATGGCAGGCTTAGTCGGCATGGTGAGGCTGTTCACTTCGTTTGGAATACCCTGTAACTCATAAGCTAAACTTTCTGCATTTTCTAATGATAAAGCCGGTTGTAGTGTCTATTTGAAGCCCACTCAGACTTCAGCATAAGGCACTTTTGCATGGTTACCTTAATAACCCCACATACCAAATGGTCTCTCAGCATTTCACTTAAGGTTAAACCAAAATCACATACCTCTTCCAGTCATCGTAATCTTGTCAAAACTCTTGATTCCAAATTCCCTGGTTCTCGAACTGCCGATAGCATCTTAGAATTAGAGGAGTCTTGAGGTCATAATATTTCTTAGCTAAATCTTCAATTTATGAAATGTTTTAGTTTCTGATGCTTCAGGGAAAGTTAGGCTCCTAATAACCAAAAAAGCTGTGGGTCCACACACTGTCAGGAGAATTACTCATTGATTTGCGTCTGCCCCAATTTGCCTGGAAAAAGTAATGCATTCTTTCTACATGCTGGGTCCAGTCTTCAATGGCAGGATCAAATGAGACAAGCTTCCAAATAGCGGCAGGATGTCAGAAATGCTTAGCCTAGTTTAAAAGTGACTGTTGCGAGAGAATCACTTTAGGGGCATGTTTTTCGCTCATTGCCACAGAAATAACTCCACAGAGGCTGATATCCAAGTCATCCTTTATTTAACTTATGCACAGGACATGACATTGACCCAGCTAGTGCAGAGCTGGCTCTGAAAGTGAACAGAACCCCTGACACTCCTGTTTATATCTATTAGTCAGGGGTCCCTGAAGGGACAAGGTTAACAGACCCAATCAGGGAACTCGTAGTCCATGAGGTCCACCTGGCCTCATTCCAATCACTACCCCAAATATTTCCAGCAACTTCTGATTTTATCTCTAATTAAAATAATCCAACTTTCATTTACATCACTATGCATTTTTATTTGCAATAATTTGAATATAATTAGTGTTAGACCATTAAGGAGAGATGTTAGGAAGCATTTCTACACACAAAAGGTGGTCGATGTTTTGAATTCTGTTCCCCAGTGGCAGTGGATGCAGAATCAGTTGCTAATTTTAAACTTGAGGTAGATAAAGTTTTGTGAAGCAAAGGTATTAAGTGATAAGGGTCAGAGGCAGGTATATTGAGTTAGGCCACAGGTCAGCTATAATCTCATTGAATGATGGAACAGACTTGACGGGTTGAATGGCCTACTCCTGTTCCTATGTTCCAAAGTTTAATTCACACCAACTATTTTACCCTTAACAGCATCAGTTCTGAGGAAGGGTCACTCAACCCCAAATATTAACTCTGATTTTTCTTCACAGATGCTGCCCAACCTGCTGAGCTTTTCCAGCAATTTCTGAGTTTGTTTCTGATTTCTTGCATCTACAGTCCTTTCAGTTTTTATTCAGATATTTCTGCACTTTGAATCTTAATTATAATAGTGGTGTTGTTTACCACCATGTATTTCTATTGCACTGATGATAATTGCAGCCTTGAATAGAATAATGTTGTAAGGGCACGAAAAGTCAGTGATTAGAAAACTGCTATGAGGGAGTATTGTGTGTATCACTGGTACATTCCCCTTATGAAATACTGACTGTGCATCTCTTTAGATTGCAATGCTTAGTTAATAAACCACTTTGTGGAGGAATTTCCCCAAAATGAACAAAATGATGTTGCACATTGGTTAAATTGAGGGCACAGTATTATTTTCCCATCCTGGTTGATTGCCACAGAGTTTCCCTACTTTACAACAGTGACTACCCTTTTAAAAAAAGATATAAATTGTCCACAGAGGACTTTGGGATGTCCCAAGATCATGAAAGACACCAAAATTATAAGCAGTTTCTTCTTTTATTGCCTTAGAATTGGTGAGAGATGAACAGTCAATGGTCAATTTACGATAAACTGCCATTATAATAAATCTTTCAGTATCGTCCTTTCTTTGTTTTGTGATTTCTGCTTATCTATATGTAGTGAACATTAAAGACCTGCCATATAATTCTTTCAATGAGTGCTTCCCTAAAACAGTTGGGATGCAGTCATGGAAATTAAGGAAAATGAATATTGCATTAAAAAGATCCTCTCATTTTGACGAGACAGAAGATGTGTAAAGAAAGACAGAAATGGGAATGAGTTTGCTCAGTTACTCACACGTGTCATTATATATTTTCAAGTTTGCAGAACCAGGAGTAGCTACGTCAGAATCTCTGAAGACAACTGGTATTAGCACGAGTTCTTCAGGTTGGTGGCGGGAGCGTTAGACAATGCTTTAACTAAGAGAAAGTGAGGACTGCAGATGCTGGAGATCAGAGCTTAAAAATGTGTTGCTGGAAAAGCGCAGCAAGTCAGGCAGCATCAAAGGAGCAGGAGAATCGACATTTCGGACATAAGCCCTTCTTTAGGATTCCTGAAGAAGGGTTTATGCCCGAAACGTCGATTCTCCTGCTCCTTTGATGCTGCCTGACCTGCCGCGCTTTTCCAGCAACACATTTTTAATGCTTTAACTAAACATATCCACATGGATAATGCTGCGCAGGGCAGTCAATGTGCACTCGGCTTTTTGTGCTTCTGGATCCATCCAAGATATGGCGGAACAGTGGCTCAGTGCTGCCTCACAGTACCAGGGACCTGGATTCAATTCCAGCCTCGGGCAACTGTCTGTGTGGAGTTTGCACCTTCTCCCCATGTCAGCGTGGGTTTCCTCCGGGTGCTCCAGTTTCATCTCACAGTCCAAAGATATGCAGGTCAGGTGGAATGGCCACACTAAATTGCCCATAGTGACCAGGGGCGGGTAGGTTAGATGGATTATCCATGGGAAATGCAGGGTTATAGAGATAGGGGAGAGGATGGGTGTGGGCGGAATACTTTTCAGAGGTCGCTATGGGCTGAATGGCCTGCTTCCACAATGTGCTTCCACCACAAAGGTAAAACATCCTCCTGCATTTTTAGTTTGAACGTTTCCGTGTTGCAAATGGCTAGAAGTGCTGTTACTGCTTTCATATGATGAGAAAAGCTTGTAATAGGAGACGCAGAGTATGGCAACTCAATTTCTGTCTCCATAGAGAATGCCAGACCTGTTGAGTTTCTCCATCATTCTCTGCATTTTGCCAGATTTCCAGCATCTGCAGTATTTGGAACATAAGAATATAAGAATTATTATCCCTCCTATTACATTTTGTCATTATTTAACAGGATGCTTATATTTTAAGTATGCTCGGTAGCCTCATGAGAGGCCATGTAGATAAATGTCGGGCCTCTCATGTCAGATCTTACTGAAATGGTGCGTGTGATGTTTCGCACTGTGGCACTCACAGCCATAATTATATTTGAAATTGTTCTTCCCCAACTGTGGCCCCATGTGCTAGAATGTTCATGCCCTGCACTGACTTAGTTGAGTGATGCCCAGTGATGGCAGAAATCAAGAGTGGATAACAGCTCAACAAGGGCAATCAGACAGATTTAAAAAAAACAAAAAGCTGTGGATGCTGGAAATCAGAAACAAAATCATAAACTGGTGACAAAAACACATGAAAGAAGGATCACTGGACCCAAAGCATTAACTCTCTGTCTCTCCACTGATACTGCCAGACTGCTGCATTTCTCAGCAATTTCTGTTTGTGCAATTAGAAAGATATCTGACTCACCTAAGATTTTATTAAACGTTGGGAGCAGAAGCTAGGGCCATGAGATTTATAAATAGAGAAGGAACCATAGGAATGGCAAAAGATGAAACAGGCTGAATTGTAAACCAGGTACAGAAAGTGAAGTAACAAGAAAGAAATACTCAATGGAATAAGAAGGGGAGAAATGATACTGAAAGGAAATAAAAGAAAATAAAACTTTAAATTGATCATTTTAAAAACCCCTCACATCATTTTACTACCTTTAGCAATGAGACTTAACAATTTTGATGTCACCCTTTCTGGAGCAGAAACCTTAAGTAGTCTTCTAAGAAAATAATTTTCTAGTTTAAAGGATACTTACTGTACTGAGTAGCAGCTATAATGTTCTGAAGTGAGTCTGAACTTGTACTGACTCCACAACCATTGCTTGAAAGTCATGGGTAGTGAGATCAAGCTGCTGTTTTCTGAAGACTAACACCCAGCAACTTGTAACAATTCTTGACTCATGGGTTACCTTTTCTTCATTACTGAGTTACCAACATGCTAATGATGGTAGTTGCATTAAACTCACTGTTATTTCTCTGGCATATTCTGGCCCTTTGATTCACAAAGGAAAAGGAGCAATAGCGAGACAGGGTACTGAGATTCTTTCCCCAAAATCCACCATGCCACTGATTATGGTGTCCATCTGAACCTCCAAGTAAAATTCTACAGCATTCATAACTACAACAGGCTTCATTCCATTGATGTCTACATGTGGATAAGCAGAAACATAAGATTCTGTCCGTTCAGATATAGACCTGCATTGTGAGTATGTGTTTCCGTGCTTGCTTCAGTTTGAGGTGAAAGAGAAGGTCAAGACCATTTTCTGCAGCCTTGAGTAATGACACCTAGTCAGTGCCAAAAACAGATGAGACAACCACAGTGAGGTCCATGCCAGTAGATTGATAATAAAATGTATGGCTGGCATTTCAAATCTCTGCTGGAGATACCTCAATGAGCACTGACGTGCCACACTGTCCTGCTCAAGTTGTCTGCCTCCATACCCCTTCCTCTCCTTTAAAATGGTCCATTGACGCATCTCAAAGATCAAGAGTGTGGTGCTGGAAGAGCACAGCAGGTCAGGCAGCATCCAGGGAGCAGAAAAATTGACGTTTCGGGCAAAAGTCCTTCATCAGGAATGAGGCTGGGAGCCTCGGAGATGGAGAGGCTCAGAGATGATTTTCCTGCTCTCCAGATGCTGCCTGACCTGCTGTGCCTTTCCAGCACCACACTCTTGACTCTAATCTCCAGCATCTGCAGTACTCACTTTACCCAATATCTCAAAGATCAGTCTCACATTTTCTCCTTACAGGATTTGGTGTTAAATTCAATGTCCAACTGGCTCCTGTGAAGCACATTGGTACATTTCACTGCATTAAACATCCATGTAAATGCATTTGCATAGCACCACAACCTCAGCCTAATAATGGAGGGGCGAAAGCTTACAATCAAAGCTAAATCAGGGCAATGAATATGCTGATACTGAAACACTTCAGAAGGCGGGAAATGAAAAATGCAAGACTTCCATTTACACTCAAAAATTGATTGACTAATAATACATGTTAATCCAGGAAGCTAATTCTAGTGTTGACCCTAACATTATGAGCAAATGTGTGACAGCACTGTGGCTAGTTTGCTTTAGTTGTGTGATTTTGCATGGTCTAACAAGTGAAGGGTGTGTTAGGTATTGAAGCCAGGCAGCAGCTTGTTGTATTTGTTGTTTTCCCTGGATTACTGTTGACATAAACTCTAGGTTTCACACACCCTACTGACAGTAAGCCTCAACTTCCTGTGACAAATATCACAGCTGAGGCAGTTATCAGGAATCTGAAAGGATTTTCTGCTACACTGAGCTTCTATTATCAGAAAGTTCAAGACGATAGGGATTGCTTCAAGTGCCTCCCTGCTGCTTGACCTATTGGAGGAGGCGTGAAGGAAAGATGGGACTGCTAGAGATGTCAGAGGCCACAATAGGCATATTATTATCAGACCTGTTGTTGTGTCATTCACTGCAACCACAGGCTTATTTACCTGGCAATAATTGAAGAGGTTGAGATTCAGCAGGGAGTTAATTGTAGCCCTGAGACAGTGGGGAGGCATCTATCAGCATCATGAAACCAACATTAAAGCAGTGGAACCAAACACTGAATCAGTGCGCATTAAATACTTCAAGTACACCAGCCACAGGGTTCTTGACCTGTCTTGTCCACCCACTACGCTTCAATTCAACAAACAGACATACAAGCAATGCTGGGGAGCTTCACAAGCATTAAAACATGCACAGCAGTGGGGTTGATATTTCTCACAGGATTGCTGCCCATCCCTTAATTGCTTTTGAACTGAATCACCTGCTGGTCCCATTTCAGATGGCAGTTAAGAGATCCACTTGAATAAAGATTCGTGCACTTTGTGTCTTTCACTGTGTCTCATACCTGCACACAAAGAAAAAGAAAAAAAAAATAAACAGGGGATCAAGGGCATTGCTTGTCAAAAAAAAGAAAGAAAAAAAAGAGATCCACTGCTTGGCTCTGAGGGAGCTGGATCAGTGTCAAGGACTCTGCATGTGTAAATGAAGGGCGACTTGGTGACGGGATACCTACCTCTGTGGAGTTATTTCATTTTTCTCCTTGGTAATTGCACTGGAAAGTGTGGTGGAGAGCTTTCTTCTTATACTGTGCATGTCCTGGGAGCATGGAGATTCCCACAGGGCTATTCAGAAGAAAAAAAGAAAAAATAAGAAAGAAAAAAAGAAAAGAAAAAAAAATAAACAGGAGTGCCAGAAAAAAAAGAGATCCACTGCTGTGGATCTGAAGCCATATGGACCTCGGATCTAGGATCAGAGAGACACCATTCAATCCATCAAGTCTACTCTGCCAATCAATGAGCTCATGGCTGATCTGATCATCCTCAATTTCATTTTCCTATCTTTCCCCCACAACTCTTGATTTCCTTAATGATTAAAAATCTCCCAGAGTATTGAATAGATGAAATGACTCAGTGTAACCAACCCTCTGTGGGAAGAATTCCACAGATCCACTATCTTCTGAAAGGAAAAGAATCCTCCTCATCTCTGTGAAATGTACAAACTCTTAATTTGAGATCATGCCCCTGGTTGAGGGTCTCCTACAAGGGGGATAGAATTTATTCTCATCTAAATTCTCAAGCCACCTATGAACCTTATATATTTTAATAAAGTTGCTTCACATTCTTCTCAATTTCAATGAATACAGGCCCAACCCTACTCAATCTTTCCTCCTAAGAAAATCCGTCCATACCTGGTATCAGCCAAGTGAACCTTCTCTGGACCACCTCCAATGTCAGTATACCTTTCCTTAGATAGGGTAGGTTGCTTCATCATCTCCTGCTGACCCTGTCTGACAGATATACATCCTTCAGATCCCCAGTCAACTCATTCGAAACTTGAAAGGGCTCGGAAAAGATTTATAAGGATGTTGATAGGGTTGGAGGATTTGAGCTATGGGGAGGGGTTGAATAGGCTGGGTCTGTTTTCCCTGGAGCATTGGAGGCTGAGGGGTAACATTATAGAGGTTTATAAAATCATGAGGGGCATGAATAGGATAAATAAACGAAGTCTCTTCTTTGGGGTGGGAGAGGCCAGAACTAGAGGGCATAGGTTTAGGGTGAGAGGGGCAGGATATAAAAGAGACCTGAGGGGCAACCTTTTCATGCAGAGGGTAGTACGTGTCTGGAATGAGCTGCCAGAGGAAGAGGTGGAGGCTAGTACGATTGCAACATTTGAAAAGGCATCTGGATGGGTAGGTGAATAGGAAGGTTTCAGAGGGATATGATCCACGTACTGGCAGGTGGGACTAGATTAGGTTGGGATATCTGGTCAGCATGGACAAGTTGGACCGAAGCGTCTGTTTCTGTGCTGTACATTTCTATGACTTTATGACTCTATTCAGTAGTGCTACAACTTAGGTACTCTTTGTAATGGATTTTGGTACAACTGGTCTCTGAGCATAGATCCTCAGTTTGTACAATTCTAAATGGGACACCTGCAAACATTATAGCTCCAGGTAAGGAGGGAGAAACTGGCCCCCCTTCTTTGTTCGAAGTCCTTGGCTTTGTTTGGTTGCAACAAGTTTAGCTTAAAGTAAGGAATCCCGAGTCTTCTGAATACTTCCGGTGTATTTATGTTTTAAATGGAACCAATGTAACCATGCTTTATTGGTATAAGGAAAGAACAAATTTATTAGTTCTTAAACCATGATGGAAAATTAAAAGAAAGCATACGCAGGTTAGAAATGAAGAAACTCATAACATTTAGAAAAAAATCAACTTTTGGTTTGTCTGTGAGGAATACATAGGGAAATGCTGTTGCTTTTAAGTTGTATGGTCCCATTGCACTGACCTCAGCAGTAGGGCTTTAGTTCTGGAGGTCTTTAGTTCTGCAATTTAGCTGAAGGGAGTTATCCAGTTTCCTTTTTGACAGTAGATTTGCTGACTTGTGACTTGCTTCCATCAATCAGTGAAAGAGAGAGACTTTTTCTTTTATCTGCATGCACAAGAGTACCTAATGGACATTTTTTTAGCCATGATCTTCACAGCATACATCAGCTCCATAGATTTAGAACATCAGACTTGCACATCAAAACCTGGGTGGCAGTGGGTTTTTAAACCCCTTTTCTTGAGTCTTCCTGGAAATGTTTCTTATGTGTAAGCTGTATTCTTTGAGACATCACTGGTTTCAGCTAAGGCAGTAAATGAGTCTTCATTATCTCTGCAACACAGGGGATTACAACTCAAGCTTTGCATTGTATTTCTTCTTCTGGTGCGTCTGTGTCTGAAGTTCCTTGACACATTTGCCAAAGTCCATTGTGACTGAATGTCATCTATACAGAAATTCCCCAGTCACGAATTACATTCTCAGAATTAACATTTCCAGTTGTCTTTCTTTAAGAGTTCAAAATGTTCATAAGCAATTTGGGATTGTGAAACAATTTTATGACAAAATGGATGTGCTTCTTTCCAGTGTTGTTCAACATGATGTTGAGGAAGAATGGTCGATGGTAATCAATACAGAACTTCCTTGGCCAAATTTGATTCCATGCCATGAAAACCGTGGAGTTAATATTGGGGGCTCCCTCCCATTGCCGCCACCATGGGAGTAGTGAGGGAGGAGACAGGCATATTGTCTGTGAGGTATAATTTGGTCAGGTTACTGCTCATTAGTCTGTGGGACAGCTCTCCCAGCTGCTGCATGGAATCCTGGCTGCTAGTAAGAAGATGCTTGCCGGCCAAATGTCAATGTCAGGCAGTCCTTCCTTGTCCTTTCCATAATGGTTTAATAAACTGCGTTATTTTCTCGGCCATTTCAGAATCAGTGGGTCTGGAGTCGCACATAGGCCAGGCAAGGTAAGGGCAACTGATTCACTCTGAGGAGTATTAGTACAACACAGGATTGACACGTTTATGGTATGTGATACCTTCATGGTCACCCATACTGGGGCTAGATTTTTTATTCCAGCTTTCTACTGTTCAGTGAATTTAAATTCAGTCTTTGCCATGGCAGGATTTGAACTCATGTCTCAAAGCCACATGGCCAGGCCTTTCTAGAACAATAACATAGTTATTATCTTAATCTAGCTGTAGCTCCTCACACTGTCAATATCTGAACTTGTGGCCATGTGCATGCAAATCACATGATGGTAAAGTGTCTTCTAACATCACTCTTTCCTCCCATTGCCTGGCCAGGTTGCATCTCCTGGATGTCTGAAAGGAAAAGGATATGAGGTAATATTTTGAGGTGGATGGTGGTGGAAATAAATGAGTGAATGTTGTGGTTCTTTTGGTAGCATGCTGAAATTGGATCCTCTGGGTTCAAGTCCCAAACTAGGCCTTAAGCACAAACATTAGGATAAGTGGTGGGTCCACTGCCTTTATCATTTATATAAATGACTTGGACGTGAATATAAGAGGTAAGGTGAGTAAGTTTGCAGAACACACCAAAGTCGATGGATAGTAAAGAAATGACAAATCTCAAATGACAACAAGACCTTCACCAAATGGGCTGATATGGGCCGAGGAATGGCAGATGGCGTTTAAGTTAGATAGTGAGGTGTTGCATTTAATTAAGGTAAATCAGGCTAGGGTTTATGCAGTTAATAGTAGGGCCTTGGGGAAGGTGCATAGTTCCTTCGTGGAGGTGCAGGTAGACAGAGTGATGGAGAAGATTCTGAGGAAGGGTCCCTGGACACAGAACGTTAATTCTTCACAGATGCTGCCACACCTGCTGAGCTTTCCCAGCAACTTATGTTTTTGTTTCCGATTTACAGATCTTCAGTTCTTTCAATTTTTATTTGGTGAAGGTGTTGTTTGGCATACTTGCATTCATTGGTCAGTGCACTAAATAAAGGAGTTAGGTTGTCATTTTGCGGCTGTACAGGTTTGGTCACTTCTGGGATCCTGCATTCAATTCTGGTGTCTGAGCAGTTTACCGGAAGGATGTTGTGAAACTTGAAAGGGTTCAGAAAAGATTTACAAGGATGTTACCAGGGTTGGAGGATTTGAACTGTAGGGAGAGGCTGAATAGGATGGGGCTGTTTCCCCTGGAGCATCAGAGGCTGAGGGGTGTTCTTATAGAGGTTTATAAAATCATGAAGGGCATGGAGAGGGTGAATAGACAAGGTCTTTTTTTCAGAGTAAAGGAGTCCAAAACTAGAGGGTATAGGTTTAAAGTGAGAGTGGACAGATTTAAAAGGGACCCAAGGGGCAATTTTTCACACAGAGGGTGGTGTGTGTATGGAACAAGCTGCCAGAGCAGGTAGTGGAGGCTGGTACAAGTATAACATTTAAAAGCATTTGGATGGGTATATGAACAAGAAGGGTTTAGAAGGATATGGGCCAAATGCTGGCAAATGAGACTAGGTCAGATTGGAATGTCTGGTTTCCATGCTATGTAATCTATGACTCTATCAAAACACATACTCCAGCGCATTACTGAAGGGGTGCTGCACTACCAGTCATCTCCCAGAGGAGATGTGAAATGAAGGCGTTGCCCGCTCTCTCAGGTGGACAGGAAAATAATCAAAGTTGCTACTCTGAACTGTTGCTAGGTGTCCTGGACAATATTTATCCCTGCATCAACATCATGCAACCAGGTTATTTGGTAAGTATCACATTGCCCTCAGTGAGAGCCTGCTGTGGGCAAAGAGGATGAGGCCACTTTTCTATGTAACAATAGTGACTACACTTTAAAACAAATTCATTGACAAGTAAACACTTTGCAACACTTGGGGATCATGACAAGTGCTAAATAAATGCAAGCATTCTTTTCACTTGCTTACACAATATGTAGCCTGCAAATTTGGAGTGCGAGAGAGGGCATAGTGGTATGTGAGAAGCAAGCTCACGATTTAGCACACGGTTACCGTTGATGTTTTCTAGTTCCACCGTTAGCTGCAGTCTCAGCAGTGGGAATCCCAATCATGTCCATCAACAGCTTCGCCATGGGGGTGAGTACATGCTGGCACAGTTTGTACTCTCTGGATCATTCCTGGTGCCTCTGGTTATGCTCCACTCTCTCCTGCTAGGGAGAATGTTAGTGTCAGTGTGTGTTTGTTGTGTGTTCTGTTTAATGTGACTGTCATGGTTGAAGAGCTGGCAGTGTGCACAAAGCCTCTGAGATGTGGGTTTGCAGCTTAGGCCAGTGCTAATTTGTATGAGGGTGAGATGAAACATGTGCATGGGAGGTATGAGTCCTGAATGATAGAGATTGTTGACCAGTGGACAATAGAGATGTGGAAAATTAAGCAGGAGCTGCATGAAGCTGCTGGTGCGGCTCATCAGACCTGACATTGAAGGAGACATTCACTTACCTTGACTGCTGGCATGTGTTATTGAATTTCTTGCATCATTGGTTCCAAGTCCCCAGGATTTGATTCCTTGCATTCATCTCTATGCTCAAATTGAATGGAATGACCACCGGAGAGATATCAGCCAAAGATTCTAACAAATCACTCGGCACCAGATGAACGATTGGTTTAGTCTGGTCACAAGGTGATAAATGGTCTTTGACTGTTGTGATAAAGGCTGCAGAAGGGCAACACGACGTGTCATACCCATCATGACTTTCTCAGACTGGCTGAATGTAATGAAGTCCTCAAAAGTAAGGTTGAGGCTTTATGACTGCACATACTTGCCCTGAGGGGACAGCCTATTCCCCGACCCCGTTGCAATATCAAGAATGAAGATCTGGAGTTTCAGGTCGTAGGCAGCAAGCAAGTACCATTCATCTCAGCTGGACAGTCTAAAACCTGGACAGGTAAACCTCAATGTGCCAAAAGAAAAGTGCAATGAGTTGGAGCGCACTAAACAGTGAGTGCAGGACAGAACCTGGAGGAGTACAATGGATATATGGTGGCTCAGTGGTTAGCACTGCTGTCTCACAGCGCCAGGGACCCGGGTTTGATTCCAGACTCAGGCGACTGTCTGTGAGGAGTTTGCACATTCTCCCCGTGGTGCATGGGTTTCCTCCCACAGTCTGAAGACATGCAGATTAAGTGAATTGGCCATGCTAAATTGTCCATAGTGTTCAGAGATGTGTAGGTTAGGTGCATTAGTCAGGGGTAAATATCGAGTAATAGGGTAGGGGAATGGGTCTGGGTGGGTTACTTGTGGGAGGCTCAGTGTGGACTTGTTGGCCTGTTTGCACATTGTAGTGATTCTACGATTTATTTAGAGATTTAGGGCATTTCCCTGGAGAATATCATGACAAAGTTGACGCAAGTGCAAGATCACCTCAGCGTCTGTTGAGGAAGGTTCCAGCCATAGGCCAGCCTTAAAGACAAGTTGGAAAAGCTAGGAAAAAAAAGGGAGCAATCAAAACGTTCCAGCTCCTTCTTGAATGGATTAGCGGCATGATAGCAGAAAAACAATCTGAAAGCGGAGAGTTTCCATGTCTGAACAGAGTTAAATCACTTCGCCACCCTAAAGCTAAATGATGATTATTGACAAGTGAAACTGGATAAACGCATCCACTTTTGATCTACATTTTTGGATACTCTTCACAAGATGCAGATATTTGCTGTTGTTGTATTTTGGCACTTCCATGGTTTCAGAGTATCAATGCAGACAACACTAGATCGGTAGTGATCCTCACAGAGCGAAAGTTATAGTGGATGATCTGCTAGATTATGGATATAGAAATACCATGAAGAAAGCTACTGCTGACTACAATCAAAATCCAAAACCTTGACTTGTGGACCTGAAGGTGAACAAAAAAAAATTGCAATTAAGAATAAGAAATCAAGTATGTAGACCATGTATAGACAGCAAAAGGTGTTCTCCTGGATCCCAGCAAAAGGTGGAGGAAAGCTGTAGCAGAAATTTAGCAACCTACAGAGTGTCAACTTGTTGAATTAGTCAACTATTTCGCAAAATTCTTTCCCAATTTGACATTGGAGAGGGAATCATTACAACATTTTACTGGCAATGCTATACATAGTTACTGAGGTACAGAACAAGAAGAAGCATTTATTGACATCCAACCAATAGCTCCGGCAATGCCAGTGCTGAAGTAGATATGAATGATGCAGTCACCCTAATTGGTTGCTCCAAGAAAATTGGTTGCATTTACATCCAGGATGTTAAACACCAATAGAATAACGCAATACATAAATTGTGAAAGTGTTCCTGGCCATTGGCTTTGCTTGTGAACATTTTCATTATACCTACTTGTAAGAGACAAAATGACAGTCGGGTCTGACTGCAAGCCACTTCAAAGCATTCCTCAAGTCACTACTATCGGTGGCTCAGTGGTTTGCACAGCTGCCTCACAGCACCAGCAACCTGGGTTCAGTGCCAGCCTCAGGTCTGTGTGGAGTTTGCACGATCTCCCCATACGTGCAGGGGTTTTCCTCCCACAGTCCAAAGATGTGCAGGTTAGGTGAATTGGCCATGTTGAATTGCCCATAGTATGCAGGTTAAGTGGGTTAGCCAAGAAAAATACAGGGACAGAGTAGTCATGATTTGAATGATTCCTGATGAAAGACTTATGCCCGAAACGTTGATTCTTCTACTCCTTAGATGCTGCCTGACCTGCTATGTCTTTCCAGTGTCACACTCACGACTCTGATCTGCAGTCCTCACTTTCTCTTAGGAGGGTGAATATGGACTTGATCGGTCAAATGGCCTGCTTCCACACTGTAGGGATCCAATGATCTCCAACAAAGTGCGTACAAAGATTGTTACTTTTTCATGACCAGATGGCATCTCTGTAACCATTCAAGCTGTTGAGAGCAGCACTCCTGATCAAGACAATGGAGGATGATATAATGGAGTGTGAAATTTTCCAGAACATACATGACACAACAGTTTGACATGCTGTGAAGTTGTCAGCCGAGCAGAGACATTGAATAGAACAAGCACCTCGTTCAAATCAAGTGAACAACCCAACAAGATGTGTCTCTTGAGATGTTGCAAGAATTAATGATGAAAGGATGGTCTGAAGTCATGTAGGATACATGTATTGCTGTATAGAGCACTGGGTGTACAGAGATGAATTGACAGTCCAAGATGCTATCTCATACAAAGGAAATAGAGTCATCATCCCTCGAGAATTGACAGAAGTGATGCTAAAGAACATCCTAAAAGGAGCCAGTGAAAGCTGCCAATGAATTGTGTCACATCGGAAGACAGTATGAACTATGTTGCACTGGCCAAATATGAGCAATGAAATCAAGGATCACGTCAGTCAGCGCAGTAATGTCTACCAAGCCAGGCAGGTTAGAGAACGCGTGATTTGACAGTGACTTTCCATTTGGGATGCCAGGGATTGGGAATGAATACAGTCACGAGGGTCCATTTGTTGAACTTTCAGGAGGGATAAAGTCAGGTCCAAAGGGTCAGTGGGCGATCACTATCAGAATGGGTAGTGGAGAAAGCAGAAGTATTTAAGATAGTGGGGATAAAGGAGGTGATACGACGGAAACTGAAGTTGAATGGAGGGAGTTTGAAACAGCATTAGAGGGCATGGTAGGCTATAAGAACAGGATTGGAAGTTGGTACTAATGACTCTGTCCATCACTGTTGGCTCCACAGGGGTAGCATTGAGGAGCAGGGTGGCCATCAGCAAGATGTAGTGTTGTGGTTTGGGGGCAGGGTGGATGGTTGTAGATGAAGTTCAATGGAGTGGGTCTCCACCTTGGGTGTAGGGAAGGTGGGTGGTCGAAATGGGCTGCTGCGGTCAGGTGAGGGGACATGATAGGGGACATCAACACTTCTTGAGTGGGGGTGTACCTGGTGACCAGGTAGGACCTGGGTGATGGTGCCCAGTGCAATCTGCAATGCCAACCACCACCTTTCCTTCTCGAGATGTGAGGTATTCCGAGATAACAGCTGGAACAATGCCCAGAGTGGTCAGAGTCAGTGTCACTTTGTTGGACGAAAGCATAGAACCTGTGTTGTTTGCTGGGTGTCTCTACACCGTAATGATAAAAATATGAAGTAGCCATCTGCAAAGAACAGCTACACTGGATTTGAAATCATTGCATTGCTCATTTCTTCTGCATTCAGGGGTTGCTTAGTGGGGTCAGATACTGATCAAAAGCAAGTTGCTACGTGCCACTGCAAATTTAACCGGGCATCTCAGTAACATTAAAGTTAGCAGCAATAATATGATAAAGAGGCCGTGCTGTCTGAAAGAGAACATCTAGTAGTTCTAGCTCCAAGAGTCCTGTGTGAGTCACAGAGGTTCGGGTCCTCATCGATCAGATAAGTGTAATGATTGTGCAGGATGCAGTGTGAGCTTCTCTCAGCTCCACATCAGGAAGTTTTGAACAATCTGCCTTGTTTCATAAATTTGCAACAGTTCAACATTGAAAATAAAGGGGTATTGCCTCTCAAAAAATGGAAATAGTTGTATGCAATGCTTCAAATAGCGGTATGGTAACACTGAAAAATATGTGAATAATGTTACCATTTATATTCTTTCTGAAAGATGATAAAGCCTTCCCAATTATTGATTGATGGTAATAGCAGTCCCACTTAATTTACTTCAACACAAATGTTGATATGTTCATAGCTAAGAATTTGTTTTTGTATCTTAGAGACCCGCAAGAAAAGTGGGTTTTGCTTAGTCCATGGGTGTTGTTGCTGAGGGCGAACTTCCTACAGATATCCACAACCAGCTGACGAAGGAGCAGCACTCCAAAAGCTAGTGCTTCCAAATAAACCTGTTGGACTATGACCTGGTGTTGTGTGACTTTTAACTACTGATATCAGCTAACTCAAAAATGAAATCAGCAACCCTCCTGTTCTGTCTCGTTCCTGAACCAGTGGTACCTTTATCATTTTGAAAAAATGTACATTGCAACGAAATAAATTAACTCATGCTCCCAGGTGGAAACACTAATGGAGTAACTTTTGAGAATCAGTTCAATCCCTAATGACTGCTTCTTTCCCTGCAGCATTTTAAATTCACATTAATTTTTTAAAAAGTTTCATCGATGAATGTCAAAAGATGTATACATTGCTGTCACAAGTTCAAGGTCTAAATCAAGATCTAAAATAACTTGCAAATAACACAGCACCATCCTTAATTGTTATAAAGAACCATAGAAATGTATACCTGCAGTAAATAAATATGCATAATCTCCATGGCTGAAAAGAGTTTTATAATTCTCAGACAAACCTAGATTTCCCAACATTATTAACGTGCTACGCTCTGTTTGTCTGACGGTGTTGACCAGCAAGCTTAACTGTTTCCATAGATTAACTTCCTTCAATTTATCATATTGTAGAAACCCAACAACTTCTGCTTCACTAAACTGGACAATAACTTTTTAAAACAAAAAAAGTACTTCAGGCCCTCTATTTGGTATAAAACATGTGCATTCATTAACATTTTCCAGGGGTCAAAGATGACTCACAGCAGGATGTAACCTTAACATAGCATTGATTTAGGACAGAGCGTGTCAGCTATTCATGTCTCCTGCCTTGTGCAGCCATTCGGAGGATTATTTTTGGATGATGATTAAACTCCCTGGTCATGGGATTGTTCATAAAAACAGTTCAGAAATTGCTTCAGATTAATCAGTATTGGCATATACTTTCGACAATTCGTACAGAATAACACATCTGCTGTTAAAGCACACAAAATTCCTTGGTCAAGTGCTGCTGCTACTATATTTAGCCTCAGGCAAGAGGACAGGATGCGTTTTTACAAACAGAAGTTCAAGGTTCAGACTTGAAGTGTCAAGGACTGTCATGGCAGCTGGAAGCTGTTTTCATTTTGGAGAATATGATGGGCCAATCCAATTAATTAGGATTTTGGGAAAGTCTGCTCTGTTGCTGCACCATGAAATTTGTTTTGTAAAATCTGATTTACTGAAAATAATCGGTCAAAAATAGGAACGGTAATCAACTTATAAACTTGAAAAAACAACACATTAAATCAAACGAGCAGGCTGTGGGCGTTAACAAAGCATTGTTGTAAAAATATACTAACACCACCCTGGACAATGAAAGTAACCATGCAATAGGAAAGTAGCATTCTATTAAACAGGTTCTGGTTACTTCACTGGGAAGTTAGATTAAACTGTGGGAAGAAATTGCTGATCAGTTGAAATATTATTTTACAGACAGTCATAGAGCTCTGAAAAAGAAAATTTATTCTGTGACTCAACCTTACTTCAAAAACATATTAAATTAAAATGAATTGTTCACAGTGGTATTGAAGGTAATAGGTGTGCCTTGAAGGCATAATGTGTAAGTACAACCTCATGCAAGACCAAAAAAAATACTAAGTTTGATCCTAATGTGGATAAGCTGTGATACGGGTATCAGTCAGGGTTCTGAATAATCATGAGTGTTAGGGGGTATAATCTTGTGTTCCTAGAGCTGGTGAGGTCGGAGGTGAGAAAGACATTTAATCGGCTGACTAGTTGTGTGCCCAAACCCTGTCATTGTCCTACCTCTGATTGAGACACTTAACTGGCAAAGTGGGTTAAAATAGCAGCCAACATCTCTGTTGATGTGGCATTTCTGGAGCAGAAAGAGGGCTGCCAGAGGTAGAGGTTTATCTTGTTCAAAGGCAATCAGCCCTGTTCCAGAGCTTGGACATTGACAGGGATGTGCCTGCAGTGGCCCACAGTCTTGTCTCTGACCCTGCTGACCATTCTCCCTGTGACTTTCCCTCTGCCATCAATCCACAAAGTCCCCACTCCCTTCTCCATACACCTTTATCCTGAGTCCTGGAACTGCAGGGTTGCTCTTCCAGCGGCTGCCAGTGCCTCCTCCCTGGGATAGGAGCTGTTGGCCTCTGGTTGGCTGCCAGCTCCTGGTCGGCAAGACAACAGCTGTCTGGGGCCTAATTCCAAAGGAAGGCCCTCAGAACTTCCTGATTGCTGGAAGATAAATCAAGCCTTCCTTAGAAGAGGCAACACAGAGCTCTCACTGGATCTCTAGCTTATCGGCGAGATGAAGTCATACAGCAGAAAATGAGGACGTTCAGCCCAGGGAGTCAGTGCCTGCATTCAGAAAGAGCCACCTAATCTGTGCCACTCTCCTGCTTTTCCTCTGTAGCCCTGCATGTTTGTTTTTCCTTTCTAAATGGGGATCAATTTCCTTTTGAAAGTTACTATTGAATATGCCTCCAGTCGCCTTTCTGTCAGTGCAAGACTGAACACAACAACTTAATGGGACAGAAAAAAATCTCCCCATTTCCCTCTTTGTGAAGGGCATCCTTTGGATTCCAATCTTCCTGTTAGTTGAAGCAGTTACTCCAATTGAATAAAAACCATGTAATGCCCCTGGAGTGTAATAGCATGCTCGAGTGAGTTTTCATACTAACAACATGAATCACGGACAACAAGACAATTATATCCGCGCAAATCCACACTGGGCCTTCGGGCAAGTGTGTCATTGAGTGAAAAGGAGATAAACATTGGTGCAACTTTGCTATTTACAGCGTCCATACTTCAGAGGCAGATCTAAACCCTATTCAGAACGACTGAATTCTTTAGCTATCGATTTTCCATCTTATATTGTGTACATTAATTTATACCAGGCCGTTCCTGAACTTTTTCAGTACCAAGACAGACTTCAGTGAGACAAACAATTCCATGGCACACCCACTTTGTTCAGGTGAATTGATTGCTTATAAACATCACATTTACTCGCATTCACTGTGGTTGCAGTCTTCCGGGAGAAGTTTGCAATATAGTGTGTATAATGTGCTGAAAAAGAATCAAAAACATGAATGTTTCAAATCCACCAGAAAACAATACACCTGCCCTTGGCTGCGAGTATCGACAGATTTTCAAAATATGCTCAACGCAACTATTTCTAATCATTCATGAACAAAATTCAAAGTAGAACAAATTGCAATTTTACGAGTTGGGGGAAACTTGGACCCCCTCAGTGTGCACAACGCCTTTGGATCTGGGGAGGAATTGATGAGACAGTCATCAGCATCTCTTGCTTGCTCCACTGATCAACACTCCCTCCTGCTATTTTTCATGCATGACTGTGTTGAACATGCTAGCTCACAAGTAGTAAGAGTATAGCAATAGCAATAGAAATTGTTGGATATTCATGTACCACAAGCTGCCAAAACACATACAAAGACATCTTTTCCAAACATTCAGCTTCATTGTGCGATCCACCCATGCTCTGCATATTCCAATTTCTCTTCTAATGTCAGTTTTTGTGATGAAGCAGAAGACATTGAACTAAATAGATGACATCTCCCAACGTAATCTTCCACATTTGTTGAAGAGAAGTGGAAATCAAACTTTGTTTATAGATGTTTAACTCTGAGTCTGTGCACTTTGACAGATCCGTCTGCTGTTGGCAATGCTAGTGCCAAAGATCCAGTTTTGACCTGAAATCTTGGCGTTTATCTGTGATAGTCAGAATCGGCTCATATTTCCCTTGCATTTTAATGTTCAGCTCGTTCAGATGGCTGACAGTGTCTACAAGATTGGGTAGCTTAGCCCACCTGCAATCATCAGATAGTAACCCTTTATATGGCAGTCCAAGCACTGTTGAAAACTGTCAGGTCTTTCCAGAACTCATGAACAGAGCAGAGAACCTTGCCCTGCAATAGTCATCACATCATGGTGTGTAACAGTAAACTCTGATACTTGACCCCCATCTCTGCACGCAAAGTGGAGAACAAATGTGATTTCAACAGCTACAATTTTACAGTTTGCTCTAATATAGCTGCTAACGTTGGTGCCATTGTTTTCACTACAAGAGCTTCAGGGTAGAGGATAGAATGGGTGATCTGAGTGTCAGCATCTTGCTCTTTCACCTTACTGCCATGCCCTTTGACTTCCTCCAACATAGAGGCTGTTCCATCAGTGCAAGTGGTCCAATACATTGCCCAGTAGGTTGACCTTCCATCAAACTGGTATCTGAGACCCGAAATATTTTTTTAACCAGACACATGACTTGCAAACTACTTACAAAACAAAATTCTCCTGAATGGAGTTTCCATCAGCGCATTGAACGTTGGCCAGCTGCTGGCAGGGTCTGCTTATGCTGGTGAGCTTGTCAATCTACAAAGCAAACTTTTCACTAATTACTAACTTCTCTTGTGGTTCCTCTTCCATATCAGCTGACATGTCATCAATTCGCCATTTAACTGGATGGTCTGAGAATGAAATTTTGTTGATCTCTTTTGAGGCATCAGATTCTAACATCATACTTCTTTTTTTTTTGTTACTTGCAGCCATGATTAAGGTTTTGGCAATGGTATGGGATTTCTTTGAATTCGCCTCAAGGTCCAGGTAACTAGCCTCTCCAGCTTTATCCAATAGCCACACTCACTCTGTCACACACTGGGTCTGCTTGCTGTTTTGTTCTCTCAAGCTTTTGAAATACTGAATGTGTTTGCTTGAAAGAAATGGGAGTTTTCTCTGTAAATGGTGTTTTGACTTACTTGGTACCATAACCGTGTTTGTCAACTTTTATCTGCAGGTGAGACATTCAGGTAAGAAACAGGTAGCATCTCCTGTTCATGAAGGTCCAAAGGCCAGATAGCTCTCTTTGTACTGTGACAGAACAGTTCTTATAAAGTCAGAGAGATGTGCAGCATGGAAACAGACCCTTTGGTCCAACTCATCTGTGCTGACCACGAGTCCCATTTGCCAGCACTTAGCCCATATCCCTCTAAACCCTTCCTATTCATGTACCCACCCAGATGCCTTTTAAATGTTGTAATTGTACCAACCTCCACCACTTCCTCTGGCAGCTCATTCTATACATGCACCTCTCTCTGCCTGAAAAAGTTGCCCCTTAGGTCCCTTATAAATCTTTCCCCTCTCACCTTAAATCCATGCTCTCTAGTTCTGGACTCCCCCACCCCAGGGAAAAGACCTTGTCTATGTATCCTATCCATGCCCCTCATGACTTTATCGACCTCTATAAGGTCACCTCTCAACTCCAAGGAAAATTGCCCCAGCCTATTCAGCCTCTTCCTTTAGCTGAAATCCTCCAACCCTGACAACATCCTTGTAAATCTTTCTGAACCCTTTCAAGTTTCACAACATCTTTCCGATAGGAAGGAGACCAGAATTGAATGTAGTGCACCAAAAATGGTCTAACCAATGTCTTGTGCAGCCACGACATGACACCTGCATCTCATGATCTTTGTTCTGCAGCACTTCCCAGGCCCTACCATTAAGTGTATAAGTCCTGCCCTGATTGTCTTTCCAAAAGGCAGCACCTTGCATTTATCCAAATTAAACTCTATCTGCTGCTCCTCGGCCCATTAGCCCATCTGATCAAGGTCCTGTTGTATTCTGAGGTAATCTTCTTGACTGTCCACTAAACCAACAATTCTTCCCTTTGGGTTCAGATGTTACCTTGACTGAATGAGCGGAGGAGTTACCTCTTTTGACATGAAATCTTCCCATTTCTTCTCAGAATCTATTCTTAGATCAGCGACTTAAATAAAACAAAATTCAAAAATATTCATGATAAAAACAGTGTTAATGTGGAAATATAGCCAGACAGGCTGGCCAGTTTAACATTTGTCCAACAATGGTTTACCTCTTTACTGTATTGTGTGGCGTTTTCTTAGCCAAAAGATACAAGCCTCGACCATTGCACATGCCCAGACATAATATTTGGGTCTAGGCATACACAAGCAGGCTATAAGTTGTTTTTTAAAAAATCCTATTCTAACTGTACCATTTGATATTCAATGGTGTTAGCTTCACTAAATCCCTCAATATCAACATGCTGAGGGTTACCATTGACCAGAAACTGAACTAGACTAGACCTATAATTACTGTGGCTACAAGAGCAGTACTGACCCTAGGAATACTGCGGTGAGTAACTCACCTCCTGACTCCCCAAAAGCCTGTCTGTCATGTACAAAGCACAAGTCAGGAGTGTGATGGAATACTCCACAATGGCCTGGATGGGTGCAGCTCTAACAACACTCAAGAAACTCAGCAGAATCCAGGACAAAGCAGTCCATTTGATTGACACCACATCCACAAACATTCACTCCTTCCTCATAAATGCTCAGCCACAGCGTATGCCATTGACAAAATGCACTGCAGAACTTCACCAAGGCTCCTTAGACACCATCTTCCAAAGCTAAAACCATTTCCATCTCGAAGGACAAGGTCAGCAGGTACATAGGAACACCACCTCCTGCAAGTTCCCTTCAAGCCACTCACCGTTCTGACTCGGAAACACATTGTCATTCCTTCACTGTTGTTGGGTCAAAATCCTGAAGCTCCCTAACTGCAGGACATGGATAGCAGCAGTTCAAGAAGGTAGCTCACCACCAACTCTGTGAGGGTAGCCCGGGATGGGCAATAAATGCTGAATAGTGTCGAGAGTGTGGTGCTGGAAAAGCACAGCATCCGAGGAGCAGGAGACCTCAACTCATCGGATGCTGCCTGACTTGCTGTGCTTTTCCAGCACCATACTCTTGACTCTGATCTCCAGCATCTGCAGTCCTCACCTTCACTAAAAAATGCTGACCAGCCAGCGGTGCACATATCCCATGCATAATTTTTTTAAAAAGTCATGGTTGGTAGTCTAAAATGTGGGGAAGCTTGTAGGCCTGAGGGCAAATGTTTAATACTGTTCTGCACTACAATGCAGTGATTTGATGATTAATGATTAATCCCTAGAGGGTGTAAGCAGGCCATTCGGCCCATCGAGTTCACACTGGACCTTCAAACAGCATCCCATCCAGACCCAAACCCCCGACCCTATCCCTGTAATTGTGCAGTTCCCATGGCCAATCTATCTAGCCTGCACATCATTTGACTGTGGGAAAAAAAACTGGAGCAAACCCACACAGGCAGGAAGAATATGCAACTTCCACACAGACAGTCACCCGAGGGTTGAATCAAACCCCAGTCCCTGACATGGTGAGGCAGCAGTGCAAACCATTGAGCCACCCAATTGCAGCAGGAACCTACTTGCTGTTAGGAGGGAGATGATGAACTCAGACAAAGATGCTGCCACTCTAACACTGAGCTGGGTAGGAAGAGGCTACCTTTGACATTTTGGGGCAAGACCCAATAGTCAGTATTAGAAATGCAAATGCAAAGGTCTGATCATACAACAGAGCTAAAGAGTGCCTCTCCTATCTCTTCTCTTCTGGCCTCTGTCGTTCCCTCACATGTGCTGAAAAATGCCAATTTACTCACCATCAAAAGTTTGATTCTTGTGTCTTTGGTTCACAGTTTCTCCTTTATCCACTGTTGCTATCCAACTTGGCTGTTTTTAATCTGAAGGTGAGGGGAGGATTGAGGAAGGATGTCAGAAAATGGAGCACTTTTCTGCTTTATCTATGTACAGCTGACGTGAAGTTCCCCTTAGCCGAACGTAAAGACTTACCTCCCTCTGAACCGATGTATCCTGAAGCTCAAAAGGCCACATGAGATGCAATTTTCACTCACCTTGTTCCAGGGAAAATCAGGGAGGATTTAGGAGGAAGGCATCTAAAATGGAGCAGGAAAGAGCCAACCTGCTCTCTTCCAATTTGGTTGACTACTTTAAAATGGTTGGAAAGCGTGGTGCTGGTAAAGTACAGCAGGTCAGGCAGCATCCGAGGAGCAGGGGACTCGATGTTTCGGGCATAAGCTCTTCATCAGGAATGAGGGAGAACCACTCATTCCTGATGAAGACCTTATGCCCAAAATGTTGATTCCCCTGCTCCTCGGATGCTGCCTGACCTTCTGTGCTG
Organism: Chiloscyllium punctatum; assembly: GCF_047496795.1. Taxonomy (NCBI): domain Eukaryota; kingdom Metazoa; phylum Chordata; class Chondrichthyes; order Orectolobiformes; family Hemiscylliidae; genus Chiloscyllium; species Chiloscyllium punctatum. Next base: position 69,000,211 of record NC_092745.1, read on the forward strand.
TTCCAGCACCATACTTTTTGACTCTGATCTCCAGCATTTGCAGTCCTCACTTTCTCCCACTTTAAAATGGTAAATAGCAAGGACTCAACAAAGTACTGGAATGATTAATAAACCTTCATCTCAAGCTTGAATGATTTAATTGGGCCTCAATTTACTCATTTAACCTGAGCAGTAGGATATAAGTGATAATGTCCTGTCAACCCTATTCTACCAGATTGACAGTGAGAAGAATAGGAGGTTCAGAGGGTAAGTATTATTTAAAAACAAATGTATATATTAATATCTTTGTGCGTTAGGAAGATTGTTCATCCAGGCTCCATAAGAAATACTAGGGCCTATCTTGAATTTGAAGTCCAACATTCACCTGCAAAGAGTTACTTACCTTATGCTAATTATTGTTCATTGAACTGCATCAGAGGCAATTGGAGTCCATCTCTCTCTCTCTCTCTCTCTCTCTCTGAGATTGCAATGTTCTGCTAATTTGTGCCCCGTTATGCTATTTTTGTGCTACGCCCACTCTGATTAAACTCATTTCACAACAGAACATCCAAACCAGACAAAAGAGATGCTTATCTTAATAAAATTTTCATCATCGGAACAACAAGTGGAAGAACAATGGTGTAGAAACCACATTATATATTTTACTGTTTGTCATACCTACACAGCACCATGAGTCTGTCACCTGTCATACCTTCAGAGGTAGCTGGCATAGGCATTATTGATTCATTTATTGTTACAAAATACAGTGAAAAGTGTGGTATCGTGTTGCCACTGCCCAGCACCATCATAAAACACAGAAAAATAAATCAAAACATAGACCGTAAAGGCAGAAAAGTGAAGAAATAAAGAAAAGGTGCCCAACTTCACAGTCGTTCTTGTGAAGTGCCCCACCATGGGCTATGGACCTGGTGGCCAGGCACGAGTCTCCTTTACCACTCTTTGGCACCATCTTGCCTCCACTGACTCCCTCACCACTACGAGTCCTTGCTGGACCTCGTCAATGCAGATGCCATTGTTGCTGCCGAATACTGAACCAGCCCGAACTCAACTCCGCTGCCGCCATGAGTCTGCTTCGGGCCCAGCTCACTGATACAGCCACTGCTAATGCTGCTAGGTCTCCTCACATGTGCAAATGTGGAACCTGAGGTCTGTTTGAGACCCATTCTAGTCAAACTTTGATTACAACTGGCTTGGGTTCACGCTGCAGTCCTATAAGTTTGATATGTTTGACAGTGAAACGGAGGTCTCGAACACACTGGCTTCTTACAGCATGGATGACTTGTGGGTGTTTACTCAAACATGGATCGAACAAATTATAACAGCAAAACAAACCCATGGGAGAAGAGCAGAGAAATTGGATCAAAAGCTGCAAATCCAGCATTTAACAATGGCACAGAACAAATGGGCTGAAAGGCCTCCTTTACTATACTTCCCAGGAGACAAAGCTTCTGCAATATATGATAGGTAATAGCAAATTGGCTGCCCCCTTTCCACAATGCTTCATCTTCATTCGGCACATCACACATTCAGTTCTGATCTGACTTGGGGAATTGTTTTGGTCAGGAATCCTTGGCAAGTGCATCACTTTAATTAGCACATGGTCAATGAACCTGCCCTGGCAAATGTAAAGAGCTTTCATACAAAGCTTCAGGTTGTACTAACCTTTGGCAGTGGGACAGGGCACACCTCTTCATAGAAGGTAAAGTTGCTTGTGTTACGTAGTTATTGGTCTCATTCCTGTTTGCATCTTGAACAATTAGCACTCACGTAGAATTAGACGTAAGTGCTTTTGAATTTAAAGATAGATAAAGGGTGCTGATTGAAAATAGTGCTAGGCTTTAGCAAAGCTTAATTTCAAATGTCAGTTTGACTTGATATCACACGTGATGCAATCGACTGACCTAGATGCTCTGTATGTTATCAGATTTACTCAGATATTAGGCTGAATTTGGGCTTCACGACTCCTAATCTCAATGCCATGCAGGCAGGGGTGGGGGGGGGGGGGGGGGTGCATGGTACTGAAGGACATTTTCAAGACGATATTCAATTAAATGCCTCATTCCCCCTCCCCCACCAGGAGCCAATTCCAATGCAAGCTGTGGGTGCCTCGAGATGAAGGGTATGCAAATGGCACAAAATATAATGTGGCCCTCACTATCAGGTCATTGCTGTGGAGAGCAGCGCCTCCTTTTGGGATACCCCTCTGACCCCCAGTGACTTCCGTCACCACCCACCTCCACCCACAACCTCACCCTGTCTTGCTACCAGAAGACCCCATCAGCCCATTCATGATCTCCAGCCACCTTGTAGGACCCATCTGCCTTGTCGGAAATACACATGATGTGCAAAAGGTGCCTGTCATGATAATGACAATGGTCAAACAGTCAATTGCTAATCAGGGATTGATTAACAATATGAGTTATAGCGTCATAGAGATGTACAGCACAGAAACAGACCCTTTGGTCCAACTTGTCCATGTCAACCAGCTATCCCAACCCAATCTAGTCTCACCTGTCAGCACTTGGCCCATATCCCTCTAAAACCTTCCTTTTCAGGTACCCATCCAGATGCCTTTTAAATGTTGCAATTGTACCAGCCTCCACCACATCCTCTGGCAGCTCATTCCATACACGTACCACCCTCTGTGTGAAAAAGTAGCCCCTTAGGTCTCTTCTTTATCTTTTCCCTCACACCCTAAACCTATGCCCTCTAGTTCTGGACTCCCCTACCCCAGGGAAAAGACCTTATCTGTTTATCCTATCCACACTCTTCATGATTATATAAATCTCTATAATGTCACCCCTCAGCCTCCAATGGTCCAGGGAAAACAGCCCTAGCCTATTCAACTTCTCCCTATGGCTCATATCCTCCAAACCTGGCAACATCCTTGTAAATTTTTTTCTGAACCCTTTCAAGTTACACAACATCTTTCCGATAGGAAGGAGACCAGAATTGCACGCAATATTCCAACAGTGGCCTAACCAATGTCCTGTACAACCGCAACATGACCTCCCAACTCCTGTACTCAATACTCTGACCAATTAAGGAAAGCATACCAAACACCTTCACTGTCCTATCTACTTGTGATTCCACTTTCAAGGAGCTATGAACCTGCACTCCCAGGTCTCTTTGTTCAGCAACACTCCCTAGGACCTTACCATTAAGTGTTTAAGTCCAGCTAAGATTTGCTTTCCCAAAATGCAGCACCTCACATTTATCTAAATTAAACTCCATCTGCCACTTTTCAGTCCATTGGCCCATCTGATCAAGATCCTGTTGTAATCTGAGGTAGCCTTCTTTGCTGTCCAATACACCTCCAATTTTGGTGTCATCCGCAAACTTACTAACTATACCTCTTAAGCTCACATTTAAGTCATTTATATAAATGATAGAAAGTAGAGGACCCAGCACCAATCCCTGTGGAATTCCACTGGTCACAGGCCTCCAGTCTGAAAAACAATCCTCCACGACCACCTTCTGTCTTCTATCTTTGAGCCAATTCTATATCCATATGGCTAGTTCTCCCTATATTTCGCGAGATGTAACCTTGCTAATCAGTCTCCCATGAGGAATCTTGTCGAATGCCTTAATGAAGTCCATATAGATCACATCTACTGCTCTGCCCTCATCAATCCTCTTTGTTACTTCTTCAAAGAATTCAGTTAAGTTTGTGAGACATGATTTCCCATGTTGACTATCTCTAATCAGTCCTTGCCTTTCCAAATACATGTACATCCTTGTCCCTCAGGATTCCCTCCACCCACCAACATCAGGCTCTAAACAGTAAAACACATTATAAGTTATGAAGCAGACCTGACAGCCAACCAAATGATTTTGGTGGCATGCACAACTTGTAGACCCACTGCAAACAGAGTTTCAACATTTTGTTTTAAGGAAAGAAAGAAACACAGAAAAACAAACACAAAAAACAACAAAGAAAATCAAGAAATAAATGTCTTCCCAGGACAAGGGGAAAGAAAAAGAAAAAGAAACTCTCCTCCGAAACCAGAAACCAACAGCAGCAATAACACACTGACTGTGGCCCAGCCAGCACAGAGTCAGTCCCCGAAACTGAGGAGATTCTAAATCTTCTCTACATTTCATACATATTGTACATGGACTCTTTAAAGGCGAAACCTCTTAAAAGTAAGATATGTATACAATAGTCCCATTAATTGGCTCTTTAATTCAGCTAACTGACAACCAACCATTGGCAGGCAAATGACCCTCATGCACCTCCTTGAAATTTGTGTTGCAGACGTTTCGTCCCCTGTCTAGGTGACATCCTCAGTGCTTGGGAGCCTCCTGTGAAGAGCTTCTGTGATGTTTCCTCCGGCATTTATAGTGGTTTATATCTGCCGCTTCCAGTTCAGTTCCAGCTGTCTGCTGCAGTGGCCAGTATATTGGGTCCAGGTCGATATGCTTGTTGATTGAATCTGTGGATGAGTGCCATGCTTCTAGGAATTCCCTGGCTGTTCTCTGTTTGGCTTGTCCTATAATAGTAATGTTACCCCAGTCGAACTCATGTTGCTTGTCATCTGCGTGTGTGGCTACTAAGGATAGCTGGTCATGTCGTTTTGTGGCTAGTTGGTGTTCATGGATGCGGATCGTTAGCTGTCTTCCTGTTTGTCCTATGTAGTGTTTTGTGCAGTCCTTGCATGGGATTTTGTACACTATATTGGTTTTGCTCATGCTGGGTATCGGGTCCTTCGTCCTGGTGAGTTGTTGTCTAAGAATGGCTGTTGGTTTGTGTGCTGTTATGAGTCCTAGTGGTTGCAGTAGTCTGGCTGTCAGTTTGGAAATTCTCTTGATGTATGGTAGTGTGGCTAGTCCTTTGGGTTGCGGCATGTCCTTGTTCCGTTGTCTTTCCCTTAGGCATCTGTTGATGAAATTGCGCGGGTATTGTTTTTGGCGAATACATTGTAGAGGTGTTCCTCTTTTTGCAGTTCTGGTGCACTGCAGTGTGTTGTGGCTCTTTTGAACAGTGTCTTGATGCAACTTCTTTTGTGTGTGTTGGGGTGGTTGCTTTCGTAGTTCAGGACTTGGTCTGTGTATGTGGCTTTCCTGTATACCTTTGTGGTGAATTCTCTGTTCAGTGTTCTCTGTACCATCACGTCTAGGAATGGGAGTTGGTTGTCCTTTTCTTCCTCTCTAGTGAATCAGATTCCTGTGAGTGTGGCGTTGATGATCCGGTGTGTGTTCTCTATTTCTGTGTTTTTAATGATTACAAAGGTAATTGATGTCACCCAGACAGGGGACGAAACGTCTGCAACACAAGTTCCCAGCTCGGGCGAACAGAACCACAACAATGAGCACCCGAGCTACAAATCTTCTCACAAACTTTGAACCTCCTTGAAAATAGGTCAAAGGCAAGAAACTGCCAGCAGATCTAGTGGAAGAATTAGGGTCCATCTGTCTGCAAGCCAACCTTCAGTTTGAGATGAAAATTATGCCCAGCGGGTTTTCTACCCTCCAAGCCTGCAAGTTCCATTGGTGTATGGGGATAGGAAGGCCAATCCAATCAGCCTTGGAACTATCAATGACCTCCTCTCCCAAATAGCCTGCTTGGTCAATTTGCATATACCTACCTGGACCAGGAGTATAGTTCCAAATTGACACTGACTCTTTCAACATAAGGGAGGGAAGATTAGGTGTATAGACATAGAACATCGGCACAACCCTTCAGTAACATAATCCCAGCTTCACTCAGCGGTCAAATCTGTACCATAATATCTGCAGGAGCTGCTATGTACTGAATGTTTTTGGACACTTGGAGATAAAGAAAGGTGGGGAACTGATGACCAGAGAAAACTGATTACTCAGAAGAGATAGGTGAGGGCCAGAAAGGAATACAATTTTGATGATTTGATTCAAGACTCATTTGTAACCTAATACATAAGAAGTCCAACACAAGAGGATTAACTACGAGAAGCAGTAATTTTAGAAATAGGCCAGCATCTAGGCAACAATGATCATAAGATATTATTTGTCATAAGATGATGATTGAGAAGGGCAAAGGTCAGGCTAACTGTTTTGAGAAAGCTTCTATCAAAGGATATTGTTATAAGCTTTGGTGGGGAAGGATAGGAGGAGGTTCAATGAAATGTAAGCATTTAATTTTATGTAATTTATTATGTGTTTTGTTCATGTACATTCTCACCTCCAGCATTATAAGGGTGGCATGGTGGAATAGTGTTTTGCTAGGCTGCCTCACAGTGACAGGGACCTAGGTTCAATTCCAGCCTTGGGTGACTGACTGTATGTCTTTGCACATTCTCCCCGTGTCTGTGTGGGTTTGCTCCAGTTTCCTCCCACAATAAGGTGGATTGCCCATGATAAAAGTTTACCCCATAGGGTCCAGGGATATGCAGCTTATGTGAACTCGCAGTGATAGGATGATAGAAGTGGGGTGGGTTTGGGTGGAATGCTCTTTCAGAGGGTCAGTGGGCAAAATTACTTCTTTCTGCACCATAGGGATTCTACGATATGTACAAACACTCAAGGGGCTCTTGTCTTACACTTCCTTTAAAACTGTACAGCTGATGTCTCCTCAGTCTTTTCAACAAATTTTGTTTCACCTATTGGATTTCAAATACCACCTGTCTGCCAAATTAATGCTCACTTGAAATTTATTACTATCTTCCTTACAGTTTACTAAGTCTTTACGTGATCAACTTGATGATTAACTAATCCAGTTGTCATTTCACAGGTAATGGCAGTCACTCCCTATTGTTAGATTCACTGCCAGTTTATAATGTAGTTCAGTGCCGTGTGCCTTTCACCCAGTGTTTGCATGAAGGTTTGCCTTCCCATGTAGTATCATTTCAGATGGATCAGGACTGGAGTTTCTGTACTCCATGTGAAAGTTCCATTACACCACTTGAAAGGCACAGAACTCACAGACTATGGAGCTGTGACCTCTCACTCCACAGCGCGTATTCTTAAAATAATCCCTGCACTGCACACCCCGTCTGCCACAGCATGGCCAGATTGCTAAGTTTCAAAATGGATTCCATGATGTCTTCTCTGAGTCCACAGTACAGTTACAGATTTCAATGCTAGCAAGCAGGAAACCTGCTGTCCTTACTCAATCCATTCTATATGTGACTCCAGACCCAGAGCAATGTGGTTGACTCTTTACTGTAGGAGGGCATGAGGGAGCCTGATAGCAGACAGAAAACCTTGAAGAGCCAGAATTCTTATTTATATATAATTTTGATTATTTCATGGTAATGTGGGCCTTACTGGCAGAAATACCATCTGTTGCCCATCCCTAATTGCCCATGAATGAAATTACTTACAAGGCCATTTCAGAGGGGAGTTAAGAGTGAGACATTTTAGACTGAGTCTGGAGTCACACATTGACAACACTGAGTGAGGATAGCAGATTACCTTCCCTAAAGAACATAGAATCCATAGAATCCCTAGAGTGTGGAAACAGGCCCTTCGGCCCAACAAGTCCACACCAACCATCTGAAGAGTAACCCACCCAGACCCATTCCCATCCCCTATACCCAACATTTCCCTTGACTAATGCATCTAACCTACACATCCCTGAACACTATGGGTCATTTAGCATGGCTAATTCACCTAACCTGCACATCTTTGAATTGTGGGGGGAAATTGGAGCACTCATCAATGAAGCAGACAGGCATTTTCAACAAATCTTGATAGTTGTAATAGTCACCACTGTAGAGATAACTTTTATATTCCTTTTTTTAAAATTGAAGTTAAATTCCATCAACTGCCATGGTGGGATTTAGCCCATGTCCCAGATCTTTAACCAGGGCCTCTGGATTACTAGCCCCATTATATTACATTCCACCAGCATCTTCTCCTTGACAGCTCTAGGGTCCTACCCAGTCAGTGAATAGATTGAATATTACCTTATGATCCAGAATTAATGGCAGGAATTTAGCACTCCATGAGCAATGGTCTGCAATATGGGGTCCAGCCATGTCAACTGGGGGATTTTGACTCGGATCAGAAGGGAGGACAAACACTTCCTTGTTTGGCCCAGGGAGCTGTGAAAACTGGAAGTAGTGGAAAAAATAAAGATCAGGAAGGAGAGAAGAAAAATATGTTAATGACATTTTAGAGCCTCCATGCTTGTTACATCTTTACTTTTCACTTATACCCTTTCTACCACATTTCTGTTTTCATGACAGTGGACTAAAGTACTATGGACATTTTTAGCATTCTTAGGAGAGATTAACTATAGACGAGAAAAGGTCTGCAGATGTCAGTTCAATTTTATCTGGTAATTCTGTGTCATATCCATTGAATGTCACACCTGTATAATATCAGGGAAGCTTCAAACAAAAGTATAGATGTACAGGAAGAGATAATGATGGGACTGACTATCTCTCCCCCTCTCGACAGAAAGTCATCTCTTGCAGATATTGTTTTGCCCTATCGAGAATATGTAAAAAAGGTAAATAAAAATAACTGCAACCTTAGTTTGCGTGTGCAAGTGGGAGGAGGTGTATTAGTGAGATGCATAGATAGGGTTGATAGTCAGAATCTATTTCCCAGACTTGAAATGACTAATACAAGGTGCATTTAAAGTGAGAGGGGTAAAGTCCAAAGGAAATATGGGAGGCATGTGTCTTACAGAGAGAGAGTGGTAGGAGTCTAGAACGTGCTGAGTAGTGGTGGTGGAGGCAGAAAATTAGGAGCATTTAAGGGGCTTTTAGATAAGTACATGAATCTGTAAGGAATGGAGGGATATGGACCAAGGGCAGGCAGAAGGGATTAGTTTAATTTGGCTTCATGCTTGGTGTGGCATCGTAGGCCAAAGGGCCTGTTCCTGTTCTGTACAGTTCTATGTTCTATGTGCTAGTGAACTGAGGTAGTAACCTATGTTTAATAGCTGCTGTTCTGTATAGGTCACAGTTGGATAATTGCTGACTTGTTGCCCATGTAGTGCAGGTGAAAGGATTTTCGCACACTCTGTGCTGGAATCCCACTAGCCAACAAGCCAGCTGAAAGGAGAAAAAACAAGGAGGACTCTCTCATTTTGAGCACTAACAGCCAGCTATTGTCAAAAGCATTTTGACAAACTGCAAAGCTAAGAATCCTAAAACTGCTTGTTCAGCAATCAATGTTCCACCATCTATCAACTCAGAAACATTGAGTTGTAACTCCTTTAACCCTTTTTGTTTGGACTCACTTCTTAGTTATGATCTTTGTGTATCTGTGTTGTGTTATTATTTCTTCATGTATAGAGTTTATTAGTTAGATTCCCTACAGTGCAGAAACAGGCCCTTCAGCCCAACGAGTCCACATCGACCCTCCAAAGAGCAACTCGCCCAGACCAACTTCCCTCTGACTAATGCTGAAAAGTGTGGTGCTGGAAAAACAGAGCTGGCCAGGCAGCATCCAAGGAGCAGGAGAATCGACGTTTCGGGCATAAGCCCTTCCTCGGATGCTGCCTGGCCTGCTGTGTTTTTCCAGCACCACACTTTTCAACTCTGGTCTCCAGCCCTCACTTTTTCCCTCTGACTAATGCACCTAACACTATGGGCAATTTAGAATTGCCAATTCACCTGACCAGCACATCTTTGTGACTGTGGGAGGAAACCAGAGCACCTGGAGGAAACCCACAGAGACACAGGGAGAATGTGCAAACTCCACACAGACAGTCACCTGAGGCTGGATTTGAACCCAGATCCCTGGCACTCTGAGGTAGCAATGCTAACCACTGAGCCACCAAGAGTTACTTACACTTTTGTTCATTTTGGAAAGCCTAATTAAATTGACTCCTTTTAAACCAAATTCATTTGGTGGATGAATAAAAAAAAGAGGAGCCTATTCATCCCTCCTCACCTGGGATGTTGATAATTTGGGCTTCCTTCAGGAACCATAATCATTTCAAGAACAATCGCCTGAGGCCTGGGTGTAACACAGTCGCAAGAAAAGGGCTTGGACACGTGGCTCATTACTAAGAATCTCTTCCCATGAATTGGACCAATGCTGACAGCCTTCAGAAAGACATACGACTAAAGAGAAGAGCTTTTCAAGGAACTGGCCAGTGCCATTGGCTTATTAAGGTAAATATCTACAAATATCCAGCTTAAAGTCTTATTCAATGCTAAACTTACATGCAGAATATGATCCTTTGATTGACGAATAATTCATTTGCTGCTTTTCAATGTACAATATTCAGGAGCTGGTCCTTTGCAATGTTCATTACAGCCATAAATAATCATGTCACTGAGGTAAATTCTAACATTTCTGACATAATCTCAGACACACGGTATCGTGAACCAAAGACCAGAGATGTGAGGAATGGTATATAATTGACTATGCAGTGCTGTGGATCATTCACACTCATGAAATAAGGGGTCAAATTCTATCAGGAAGCCACTCCACTCTTGGACCATATCCTAGTTGTGTGGAAACAGGAAGAGTGGGATAGAGACTAAGATACCAACCCAAGAAGGTTCACTAGATTGAATCTTAGGATGGTGTGATTGTCCTGCTAAGGAATCATTGAGGAGCCTTGGTCTAAATTCTCCAGCGTTCAGAAGAACAAGCTGAAGCTTACACTCTTGATACAGAACTCAATAGGATAGATCAATGAAAGATGTTTCCTCTGGTTAGGGGAGGAATGGCAGGGAGATTATGTAACCATGGGACACGGTCTCTAAATAAAAGGCAAGATGTTTAGGACTGAGATAAGGAGGAATTTCTTAATTCAGTAGTTGGTGAATCTTTGGAATTGTCTACGTCGGAGAGCTATGGTAGCTCAGTCACTGAGTATATTTGAAACAAAGATCAATATAAGGACTAAAAGGCAGCAAGGAACATCAAGATAATTTGGGAAAAAGATGTTGAGTTAAAAGATCAGCCATGATCTAGGTCAATGATGGCACAAGCTTGATGGGCCAAATGGCCTACTCTTGCTCTAACTTCAGATGTTCCTACATTTCTATGAAAGGAACATTGAAATAGATTTTTGTTTTCTCTCTAAACTACTTTAGTCTCAGCCTTGGGTCGGTTTAGCTCAGACCCTGCATTCAATGTTTGCATTTCTCTATTCATTGCAGTGTATATATGGATTCAGGAGAGCTAGGACTATGAGAGACAGACACCCAGGCACATTTTGAAATCTGGGAAGCAGTCGGGTTGATTCCAAAGACCTTTCAGGTGCTATGTGTTATTATGTGAAATTGCTCTCAGTATTACAGGCAAAGCTTTGAGACCAATTGGGAGTCAATTCTATTGCTGTAGGTACAGTGGCTCAGTGGTTAGCACTGCTACCTCACAGCACTCGGGATCCAGGTTCAACTCCAACCTCGGGTGACTATCTGTATGGAATTTGTATGTTCTCTTTGTGTCTGCATGGGTTTGCTCCCACAGTCCAAGGATGTGTAGCTGAGGTGAATTGGCCATGTTAAATCACACATAGTGTCCAGGCATGTGTGGATTAGCTGTGGGAATGCAGGGTTATAGGGATAGGGTAGGAGGGTAAGTCTGGGTGGGATGTTCCCCAGAGAGTTGGTGTGAACATGCTGGACTAAGTGACCTGTTTACCCACTGTAGAAGTTCTGTGGTATGGAGGCACATATAGGTGCGACAGGATAAGGATTGCAGATTTTGCTCCCGAAAGGACATTTGTGATCTGGACAAGTTTTTAAACAATCAATGATAGTTGTCATGGTTACTGTAACTGAGATTAAGTTAAAATTCCCAGAATTTATGAATTGACAAGCAATTCCGCAACTTCCATGCTGGGATTTGAACTTCTGTTCTCTGAGCATCAGCTTTTGAGCTGATTAGCCCAGTGATATTATCATGGCAATGTATTTCCCTGTGTGCTTTGAGGGGAAGGGAAGGAGAAGAACTGGCAATCCTGGGGCCAGGTGATTGATTGTGTATAGTGTTGGGGATGGTCAGAAGTATAGGTGATGGGAGGGGAGCACAGTTCAACTCATGAACTGCAGTAACAATGTACATCCTTTCTACTTCAAGGCACAGCACAGTGTCAAAAATGATCTCTTGTCTGTTGAGCATTTACAATGACGGTCAAACAATTTTCTCACAAAATGAACTAAAGTGGCCAGCCACATTTTTGAACAAGAACGTGGCTTTGTCACACATTTGGAAAGGCAAGGTGGAAATTGATACCGATATTAAAAACACAACGAGTTGCCCCTCTGAGGTTTGCTGAGCCTCACAGACCAAAGGAATCTCGAGTTTAACCTGTGCAGTGGTAAACCGATTGAATTAAACTCTCCCGTGTGATGGAGATGGCCAAATGTAAACAGTTGGAGTTCATGTTCTTTTTTGGTCACTGTGCAGCAATTCTCCTGGCAAGCTCACATGCTTGGATGTAGCATGACGAAGGACTGCGACCTCTTCAGGAACAGAACAATAGAAGGCGGACAAGGAAATGAATGGGAGACGATACAAGAAACAGTTCGGGACAACTGTTGGATCATAGTATACAGAAGAACCTCAATTATCCGGAGGACGTGGACAGAGAATATTTTGTTTGGTTAATTGAATTCTGGATATTCGAATGCTAGATAACATAAATTAGCCAAGCATCTGGACATTGCGATCTTGCCGGATAATCCAATATTCAGATAATTGAATGCCGGATAATCAAAGATCCTCTGAATTTATTCCCTGATAGATGTACAGTGACAGCCCTCGGTGCCATCCTCCCTCTACACCATAATTGTGGTTTAATTCACAATTATCACTTGGAAAATACTTGACTGGGTGTAAAGTGCTGTGGGAACTTTGCGGGGTTGAGGGTGTTGGCCTGGAATTGAAAGTTATTTTCTCATGAATGGGTGCAGAGGTGGTATGGAGAGGCCACCATTGTTCCTGATGCTCAGACCACCATGAGTGCCAGTTCCCTTCTTGCCTGGCTGTGCCAATTAACAAATTATCAGGGCCAATTGAAACTGAGCTGGGTTCAGTTGTTTCGGAAGCTGCTCTCTGTTTGTCACTGCACAGGACCTTTTTTTTCTCTGCGCGCTTCGATAGGGAGAGGAAGTTAATTTTAGCCACCCACAATGTTTAAAAAAAGAGCTTGGCTTTTCTTTGATACCATCAGAGACACTGGAAGTGACTCACACTTGTTAGCTTTTTAAAATTGAGGATTAGTAACATTTATGTATTTATTTGCTAGTGACCTACTTTGGATTCTCAGCAATTTTGTACACTTGGCGTCAAGGTTTTCCCCCATTTCTCTTCACCCACGCATAATTTTCCATCTACGAGGGAAGACAGGTGAATGGCTCCTGAGATGCCATCAGTGTCTCTCCACACTTGGCCACTAAGGGGCACAAGAGAGTACCGTAACAAGGAGGGCTTGTGTTCCCCATTGGGGTACAAGCTCCTGCTTTCGGAGCTGGCAAGCTTGGAGGCATGGAGAGCACTCAGTTAGACAAAGAGATGGCAGAGCCAAACCCCTTCTCACTCTCTGCTCATTGAGATCTTTAAGTTGCTATTAAAGGATCACAGATGAGTCTCAGTCAGCTACTGTTGGGTTTCACTCAGTCTATAAGTGGCCTGTCACCGTGCAGGGAAACTGACAGATCAAAAGCAGGTCACTCTGGGTTGAGGGGTTGGGCACGGGATGTAACCATTAAATTATCATGGGATTGGACTTAAGGCAAAGAGGGTGGATACAAGTAGCTATAACCTGACCTTGCCTCCGACTCCTCCCCAACTGCCCCCCCAGAATAACTCATTGGAGCAGGTTATGACTTTCTCTGTAGCGCTCTCTCCGGATATAGGTGAACACAGGGATGGATCTAAAGTCTCTGACTCCAACACACCCTGGTGAACACAAACACTGAGTTACTGTGAGTTTCTCATAAACTGACACATTTCTCGGATGTTTCTCTCTCAAGAAATTGAAACCGACACCTGGAAACTAAAAAGCCGCAGTACTGACTCAGGTTTTGTTTTACAATACATCTCCAAACTATGCTCTCTTTGCTTCAACTCCACAACCCATAATTGTGGTCAACACGACATGTTCCACTAAAACTGCTGATTTCCCATTTTTGTTTCCATGTTAACCAAATAGTTTATTTTGTTTTGTTCATTATTTGCTCTCCTCACGTACTTCAAATCTGCCGTCATTGCCAACCTTCTCTGGATTTTCTTGGAGTACATAGGTGATTGTTTTTCTCTACATTGGCTCAGCCCCCTTTACATGTTATTCGTACAGCTACACACTGTGACTTGAAAGAGAAGATGGATGTGTGACCTGTGAAGAGGTTCCTGAGTTGTTGGGACTAGGGCTGGGGCATCATATGTCAGAGGCTGACGGATGACCTTCTCGAGGTTTATAAAATCATGAGGGACATGGAGAGGGTAAATAGACAAGGCCTTTTCCCGGGGTTGTGGAGGTCCAGAACTAGAGGACATTGTTTAGGGTGAGAGGGGAAAAATTTAAAAGGGACCTAATTCAAAAGGCAACTTTCTCATGCAATGAGTGGAGTGTGTATGGAATGAGGTGCCAGAGGAAGTGGTGGAGGCTAGTACAATTACAACATTTAAAAGACATCTGGATGGTTGTATGAATAGGAAGGGTTTGGAGGGATATGGACCGGGTGCTGGCAGGTGGGACTAGGTTGGGTTGGGATATCTGGTCGGCATGGACGGGTTGGACTGAAGAGTCTGCTTCCATACTGTACGTCTCCATGACTCTATGTGGCTATCAGCCATCCCTTTGGAACAGTTCCCCTCTTCCCTCTGTACTAGCCAAATACCATTCTGTCTCCAACCTCCCTTTCAACTCCTGGATATGTTATCGGCCCATCCCATCATGCCAGGAATTCCATGTCTTATTCCCTCCAAGCAGTTTTTTAAAAATTTCCTACCCACTAAAACCACTCATATCAAATTATAAAAGGCATTCTGAACATACACCCACTTTCTCTCTCCATGTATTTCTTCACCTGTCATGGTATTGTGCGAGGAAAGCTGTGTCTCACAAACTTGATTGTGCTTTTTAATTACCAAAAAGATTGCTGAGGGCAGAGCAGTAGACATTTTTTACCTGGACTTCAGTAAAACAATTGACAAGGTTCTGCAAGGTAGATTAATTAGTAAAGTTAGATCATATGGGGTTCAGGAAGAACTTGCCAATTAGCAAAATTGACTTCATGGCAGGAGCCAGAGAGTAGCGGTGGAGGCTTGTTTTTCAGACTGGAGGCCTGAGACCAGTGGTGTTCCACAGGGATTGGTACTGGCTCACTTTTATTTGTCGTTTAGATAAATGATTTTGATGAGAATATGGGAGGCATGATTTGTAAGTTGCAGATGACACCAACATTGGTGGACAGTGAAGAAGGTAATCTAAGATTACAAAGAGATCTTGATCAATTGGGTCACTGGGCTGAGGAGTGGCAGATGAAATTTAATTTGGATAAATGGGAAGTATTGCATTTTGGTAAACCAAACAAGGACAGGACTTATACAGTTAATGGTACTGACCTGTTGTAGAACAGAGAGCCCAAGGGGTTCAGGTACATAATTCTTCGAAATCTGCATTACACATAGACTGGGTGATTAAGATGGCATTTATCGCGCTTGCTTTCCTTACTCAGACCTTTGAATATAGGAGTTGGAATCACATGTTGAGATTGTACAGGACATTGCTGAGGGCTCTTCTGTACCATGTCCAGTTTTGGTCACCCTGTTGTAGGAAGGATATTATTAAACTGGAGAAAGTTCAGAAAAGATTTGCCAGGGATGGAGGGTTTGAGTTATAAAAATGGATTGAAAAGGCTGGGATTTTTTTACTGGAGCATAGGAGGTTGAGGAGTGACCTTATTGAGGTTTATAAAATTTTGAGGGACGTAGATAAGGTGAATTGCAAGGGTCTTTTCCCTATGAGTGGGTAGTTCAAAACTAGGGGGTATATTTTTAAGTTGAGAAAATTAAAAAATTTAAAAAGGACATGAAAGACAACCTTTTTTTACACAAAGAGTGGTTTGTGTATGGAATGAACTGCTAGAGGAAGTAATGGATGCAGGTACAGTCACATGTTTGAAATATACTTGGATAGTGTACATGAATAGGAAAGATTTGGAGGGATATGGACCAAGTGCAGGCAGGTGGGACTAGTTTGGTTTGGGGACATGGTTGGTATGGACTGGCTGGACCGTAGAGTCTGTTTCTATGTTGGATGACTCTATGTCTGCAGTCTTTGAAATGGTTGACCACACCATTGTATTCCAACACCTCTCCACTGTCTACCACTTGGTCTATCCTTACCTGCCTCATCATATCCAGACAGTTATTTGCAATGGTTTCTCTACTTGTTGCTGGTTGATCCCCTCTGGTGTCCTGAAAGATCTCCCCAGATGTCCGGCCCCTTGGCTTCCATTGTCGACTCTGCTGCCCATATCTTAACTCTCACCATATCTCATTCACCCTTCACTCCCTGGTGCTTGCAGATCTACATGGGCTCCCAATCCACCAAAGCCTCAGTGATAAAGTCCTCACCCTTGTTTCCTTGACCCTTGGTCTCTTCTATTCGTGTAATCTCCTGCCCCTCTGAATTTGGAACTCTGTGTGCTCCTCCAACTCTGACCTTCATCAGATCAGTGATGGTTCCAACATTGGTGACCATGTCTTCAGCTGCCCGGGTGCTCAGGCTCACTACCATGCTTTTCTCCTGTAAGATTCTCCTTAATTGCCATCCCTGCAATCACCTTTTGGTCTGCTAGCCTGTGTCAGTTGTAGTTTTTATGTTGATTATGCTTTGATATGCACTTTGGTACATTTTTGTTACCTTTTACTATCTCAATTGGTAGCACCCCAAACTCTGTGTCAGAAGGTTCTGGTTTCAAATTCCACTCCAGGGCCTGAGCCCCAATACAGGCTGACACTCCAGTGCAGTACTGAGGGAAAACAGCACTGTCAGATTGGCTGTTTCTCAGATAAGGTGTTAAACCAGCACCCAATATATCTGTTTGGGTGAGTGTAAAAGATCCTAAGATGCTACAGTGAAGAAGAGCAGAGGAGTTATCGACAATAATCTGGCCAATGTTTACCTTTCAGTCAATATTACAGACACAAATAGATTATCTGGTCACTATCACATCACTGGTCAGGGAGTTTCTATTGTTTGCAAATTTGAGGCTCCATTTCCTGTATGCCAATAGTTACAGCACTGCAAGGTATATTTTGTGGACTGTGAAGCACCAGTGGCTGCAACAATTGCCATATCAAAGCAAGCCTTTCCTACTTGGAAGTTAAATCCCTTGTCACACATTAGTAAAGTATTGGTTAAGTTGGGGGACAGGGAGATGGTTTAGGGTGTCTGAGCAGAGCCGAGGCTTATGGGGGGGGGGGGGGGGGGGGGGGTGCAGGGATTGGAGTTGGGTCAAAACAAGGACTGCAGATGCTGGAAACCATCTGCTGCTGTGCTTTTCCAGCACCACTCTAATCTAGGGATTGGAGTTGCCAAGCAGGACTGGGGGTGGGAGGGGATGGTGGCGTATTGAAGAGAGTAGGGATAGCCAGACTCTGAGGGTACAGGAGCATTTTTAGGGGGGGTTAGGATGACAAGAATTGCTGGGTTCCAAAGACGTCATACAAAGTCATCCTCTGTCACCATGGTGTGTTGTCACTGGTGCCAATGTCACATATGCAGGAGATTCAGGGTTTTTTTTAGATTTAGAGTTTATTGTCACATTTACTCAAGTACAGATGTACAGGTCATTCTGCTCTAACTTGTGTTTCACTGATGCAAATTGATTGTAACATGATTGACGAACAGGGGCTGCTGTTCCTAAAGCACGAACTTTTAAAACGTGTTGGCTAAAATGAGATTGCATCGCCAACATCTCAGATGCTATTTTTATTGTGTGATTTTTATACCATGCTGGGTTGTACAAGTATGCAACTATTGCATAAGGGCAGAACTACCTGTACAGTGAAAAGTGTATCATGTCGCCAGACAGTGTCATCTTATGTACAAAGGTACCCAGGTACAAATATCTCGGGTACAAAGTAGTAAAAAGAAACAAAGTTAAAAAAAAGTTAAGCATTACCTTCAGAGAACAAGTAGAAAAATTTTAAAAAGGCAGCAGTTCACGTTAAAGTTGTCCTTATTATAATCTAGAAAAATAAAGAAACAAAGTTAGAGGTTCTCTGGGAACCCTCAGCTGCCTGTTCTGGATGAGGTAAATATTGGTGGAGCCCCCTCATTGTTCGCTCTTCTTGTGTCGGGCTGGAATGTCATTGCTGCTGCTGGTGCCATCTCCCTGATCTCCTCCTGTTGTCTCCAGCTGCCCCTTTAACAAGGTTACTTTTTCCTTGTTTTCGTTTCAAGAGGGGTTGTAAAGGCAGAGATGCTGATATGTCTGGAGTTTTCTACTTTAAGCAATGGCAAGGGGAGTGATCACTTCTCCCAGCACAGGTTTTTTACAGTTTGGCGTGGTTTTAGCAGGCAGTCAGAAACCGCTGGTGACCTAGGGAAGCAACTAGAGTGAAACAAGGTTCCATGCTTCAACAAAGAGAATCTGGAGTTCAGGATGACCCACCTCTATTGAAACTGCAAGACATAACACTAGTTTGCATGGCTCAAGCAATTAGAGGCCTCCAGTTATGTTTTCTGCACCTCTCCACCCCTCCCCTCACTGCCACACCCCATAGGGGCAGATGATCCCCTCCAAGCCAAACAGAGGGCCAGCAGCTCTTCAGTCTCAGCAGCGCCACCAGGAGTGGTGGTCACTGCTGGAACTGCAGTAAGTGCTGGATGAGGAGTGGCAATGGAGAAACAACAGAAGTGGGGACTATCAGGCAGGCCCTGACAAGGGAGTGGGGAGTGAGGTGATTGGGAGGCTGGGGGGTAGGGGTAGGGAGGTGCTCATCAAACAGGGGCCATGGTATTTTGTGGGAGAAGAGATGGGGGGGGGGGAAGTGGGTGGTCTCAGTGGGACTCAGGGTGCCCAAAAGGAACGGTGAAATTAATTCCAAACAACCCCCTGTGCCCCCTCCCTCACCCATCCAAACCCTGATTTTGGAGTGCTTCCTCTTCACAATGAGTAAGGGCAAGTTTAGTTGAGAAATTGACAAGTTTAAAGAGAGGATGCATAAAAATAGAGCCCACCCCCCCACCCCGTCCGTTTGAACTGCACTGCAGGCTCCATCTCCCATTGAGCAAGTGGTCTCCTATCTGCTCTGTTGTCCTGATGAAAAGTTCCGATGCGAAACGTCGACTCCCCTGCTCCTCTGGGGCTGCTTAACCTGCTGTGCTTTATCCAGCTCCACTCTTTGTCTCTGCGGAACCTGCAGTCCTCACCTCCTCCAAGTTGCTTTAACAGGGCTCTCACTGTTTTTAACTGGACACCAGGAGCTACCGGCATTGACATTAAAAAGAGGTGAATGCTGGTCAGAAGCGTCCTACTACGTAAAGTTTCCAAAGCTGGTGTGGGAGGAGGAAAACATCACATCACCATCTGTCACCTAAGTAAGACAGTGGGTCTGAGCGAATGCAAATGGAAACTTGAATGAATGACGGAGCTCTGGGAATGGGAATTAAATTGGAGTGCAGTAGCGTCTCCAGTTTCAATGTAATGGGTCGGTCATTCAGTTGTCCCAGCTCCTTCACGGAGTGTGGAAACCGACAGGGCTGCTGAGGGGCTGGTTACTGCACCTTCCAACAGCCTGGCAGAGCATCCAGTACAATCCAGACAGAATGCGTTGCCACCTTCCAGCTGTGCTGTGCTCTGCATAATGGCAATGATGACATAGATGCTGAGGAATTGGAAGAATGGAAGCAATTTTCTGAGGAACTGGGAGAATGTGGAGGAAGACGCTATCCTTGTGCCTGACAGAGCTCAGCTACATTGGACACTACAAGCCAGACAGGACCTGCCAGCACTCAGTTCAAGTAGACGAGAGCTGGGTGCAGCATACTGTCATGATGCTAGCATTTAGTTTGCATCATAGGGGGGAATTGCAGCCTCTACTCATTCCATTTGTATTCACTTTTGCTGGTTGTAAATTCAAGGCCATGTTTGAAATTGTCCAACTGCTTGCCAATATGTGATGTTCCCCTCCTGGACAATGACAAGAGGAGGGGCTGCAGTGGGTGTTGCAGACAGTGTAATGGTGACTTAAAGTGGGCACTTAGATGGGTTGTACCTAAGACAGGTAAACTATCTGGCTGGTGTTGAAATAATGTAGGAGATTGTCACTCCCTCGCACACACAATGTCAATCTATGTGCTGTGGGTAGAGTGGCTTTATGGCTTCTGTGCTATTACTTTGCCAGTGTGGATAATGCCACATTACCATCACTTGTGCAGATACACATCAATCTTTGAAAGATAATGCAGGTGCAAGGGATGCGTCTTCGGCATAGATCCTTGAGTTGAGAGCTGTTCTGGGAATGGTAATATAGGGTTAGAATTAGCCAAGAGGCACACCATTGTCTGGGGTAGGTAGCAGATGAAATGGGTTTGTAAGATATGACGAGAAACTTCTTTTGGACCTGCAGCAGAAAACCATCCAAAAACCACAATGCAACTGGCACTTAGACCAGAAAACATAAGATTAAGCTCATTGCCCTTCAACAATTTTACTGGCAAATCGTTGGAACATTGCAAATGCGTTTTTCATTCCAAAGGCTTCCCTGTGCATTAATAAAGTCAATCCATTCTTTGACTTTGACACATCATGTATGACCAATTTGGTCAATGCGGTCCTCCAATCTTGGAAAAGAGTCCATCTTTGTTATCTTTATTACTGCTTTCATTTAATTGTTTTGTGATAATCAATACAGAATCTTTGTGATCGCTTTGTTTTCTGCAGCATTACAGTGGGCGAGCTCCAGCCATTAGGACTCAGTTGAATAATGTCATTGTTCATGATGAAGTTAACGTCTTCTCTGCCTTGAGCTAATCTCTCTGTATTTAGTCCATATGGATGTTGTTTTGTAGGTAACAGATCCGTAACCCCACCCCAACATTAACATAATAAACAATTTAATTGTTTTCCTGACTTGTTCTCATAATTCTCTAATGGCTTTCATAAGTCTCCTCGATAATTTTCTGTAGCATAAGACATGATGCAGCCTAACCTTCCCCAAAGACAGATGTCCATACTAACACTTTGTCTCCAGCAACAAAACTTTTGCACTTTTTATCTAATTTTAGTTTTCACTTTTTCTTTGTTAATCAGTCTTTAAGCCAGTTCACATTCATAGATCAGTTTCTCTCTGAAACACAAAACATAGGCTGGAATCATAGTCTCTGAGCTTTGGTTTATCAATTTCACTTTAATCAATTTAAGCAGTCTTCTCACCCCAAGTCCATATATAAGTTCAAAGGACCAAAGCCAGGAAAAGCATCCTTCCTGCATTAATCTTTCCATGCCCCATAAAAGTTTGTAACTTACAATGACATCACTTCTGGTTCTTCAAACCTCTAGACAATATGGTCCCATGTTGAAAATAGAACAACAAGTTCAAAGTTAAATGCTGAAAATGACTAATATCAAAAAGCAAAACATTATGGATGCTGGAGATCTGAAATAAAAACAGCAAGTGCTGGAAATATTCAGCATCGGGTTCTAAAGAATGTTCAGGTAAGACTCAAATCATTAATTCTGTTTTTCTCTCCACATGTTTAAAAGACGTTTGGTTGGATACATGAAGAGGAAAAGTTTGGAGAGATATGAGCCAGGAGCAGGCAGATGGGAGTAGCTTGGTTTGGGATTATGAACCGGTTGGGCTGAAGGGTCTGTTTCTGGGCTGTACGATTCTATGACTCTACGACAGGTGCTGCCAAACCTATCAACCAGCATTTGCAGTGATCGTAATCCTAATGTAGGGCTTACGCCTGACCCGTCAATTCTGCTGCTCCTCCAGCACTTTTCCAGCGCTACACTCTCCACAGCCTCCTTTGTTTGTCTTCTTTGGATTCCAGCATCTGCAGTTTCTTTTGTCACTAATCAATTTCTACACCTCCAGCAGAGGGCACCAGATTCATATTCCTTGGTTCACAGCGAGCATTCCAGCAGTAAGAGGTTATGACAGTTGGAATTTCCTGGGTGGCTCTCTGATGATTCGGCATAGCCCTGGCATAAGGGCCAGTGAAAAGCCTGAGCACACTATTACTCCTGCTGAGGTTAGGAGCAGGATGAGATCATTCAGCCACTTCAGTCTGCTCCATCATTCAACTGGATCAAAACAGGGATCAAACCTGGTCTCCCACTAACTGAGCCCAACACTTCCTTGCCAAAGCGTTGGAGTTGCTATGGAAACATAAACCTCTACATGCAAGTTCTATTTCCATTGATCCACCTGAAATTTACTAGGTCATATTCATCCCATTGTGTGTTACTGTGCACAGAAGACAATGATCCCATTCTCAATGGATATTCAAATATTTGTAACACGTGAAAGAATTGGGGTGGGATTGTGGCTCTAGAGGAAAACAGGACAGAAGGTCAGAATTAGGATCACACAAGGGTCAGTGCTTAAACCAACACAGTTCACAGTGAACATTCTTGATTTAAATACAAAACATAGCTTTTACATCTGAGAATGTCATCAAATTGGGTGTTGATAACAGACAAATTGATCAATACTGAGAAGAACAGTGTTAATAAGCATTGATAAATTTTCAGAATGGGCAAGTAATTGGCAAATGAAGTTCAGCACAGCTGCATGTGAGGTATTACATTTTGTCAAGAAAAACAGAGGTACGCACAATACAGAATGTAAGAATCTAAATGGGTTGTGTCATGAAGGAACTTGGCAGTACAAGATTACTAATTAATAAAGGGTTTCATATTGGTCAACACCTACAACAAACTATGTACAGGAGTTGATGCCTTGAGAATGGAATTAAAGAAGAAACACTTAGCAAAACTTGATTCAACCTTGCTTAGATCATACTTTTGATCACTGCGTACACTCTTGCTACCATTTTATAAAAAGGATATAGAGGTACTGGAGGGGCTGAGAAGAAAATTCACAAGAATAATATGAAGACTGCGAGGTTCTACCCATCAAGAAAGGATAAGCGGTTAGGGATGTTGCCCTCATCTCTGCCCAAAACTTCCTGGTCTTCCTGTGCAAGGAGTAGTCCTTGACTGAGTGTAGTAGACTGGCACATCCCAAGGTCCAATATTGACTGAGAATTACATATTGGTCAAACACCCAAGGTAAATTCTGGCCCTGCAGCACTACAATGGAATGTCAGCCTTTTCTTTGTGTTTAAGGTTTAGACTGAGAGTTGAACCCACAATACTGGGAATTAGAGGCAAGCAAGAAAAGTAAGGCTCCTTGCACACTGTGCTACACCATGAAGAGCTGAACCAACACTGGGGTATGTAATTAGAATCGTTACTCTATCCACTGACTATATTAAGTCATTAACACTTTTTTGCCTTGGTTATAGGCATGAAGCAGTAGTGGTTTATTTGGCATGTGTAATGCAAGCATGGAAGCTCATACATATACGCATTCAAGTCTACACGTCAAAAGGATACTTTAACTTAATATTTCTGTAGAGTTGCTATCTGAGTCACAACTAACACTGACACGCAATTGACTGGGAAGGATGGGTGAAGAACTGTAATGGGGACATTACTGAGACTCGGAAGGTGATGGGTCCATAGGTCTAGGGAAAGCAGCATAATGTTGAACCGGAAGATTCGGTAGGCACCCTGGTGATTCTTCCCTCCTCGCGCTTTCTTCAAGGAGGCTTGCTACCGAAAATCTCCACATTAAAGTAGAATGAGGCTACCTCCTGTATATAAATGACCTAGGACCAGAGGTGGAGCAGAGGTCAGGAAGGCATCAGTAGGTCAGAAGATGGTGGTTTACCACTTTGCAGGAAATATGACCCCATCAGAAGATCAAGGACCGCAATCAACTGAAGACCAAAACATTGAAAAGTAGTAAAATGTAGCCACTAAAGTTGGAGTGTTGCAATGGGAACCTATATAGTGGAATTACACTGCCTTCAGATAACCAGTCTGACCTTCTGAACAACAATGTTGTTAATAAAATGACCTCCTTTATGCCAGTGTAATTTCCCTCAGGATTAGAAAATGCACCCAATTATAATAAAACCTAGTTGTATTTGAGAAGTGTGGTGCTGGAAAATCACAGTAGGTCAGGCAGCATCCGAGGAGCAGGAGAATCAATGTTTCGGGCAAAAGCCCTTCATCAGGAATCAGTGCCACATTTTTCAACTTTGAATCTCCAACATCTGCAGTCCTCATTTTCTCCTAGATATTTTTGGGCGATTTAGAAAGTACTTTGCAGTGAAACAGGTGTGGAATTTCTGTGGACTTCTCTCATGCTCTATCTGTAGTTCAGTGGAAACCCTGCAGAAACCACTGCTTCTAGATTTCAGCCATTCCCCTAGTGAACTTAGAGCTAGACACCAGGTTACCTGCAGTAACTTCAAGTTAAAGTATTCTTTGGCACACTGACTCTAACGCACCTACGTTTGAGATTCATGCTTGAATTACACATGCCAACTAAACCACCAATACTTAATACCGATAATCAAAGTGTTAATGACTTGGAATAGTCAGTAGATAGAGTAGCAATTCCAATTACATAATCCAGTGTTGGTTCAGGTCTTCATGGTACAGCACAGTATACAAGGAGCCTTAATCTTCTCCAGGCTTTAGCTTCTGGCTGCATTAACAACATACTGTTTCACATCAATGTTACAGACCAAGTAGGAAGGGTTGGTAGTGTGTTTGGTCTTTGGGTATTTAACTGCACCTCCTCCTTATTTATGGAGAGTTCAAAACAAATCCCCTGTTGTAGGCACTAACATTCTCAGAGGCACAGTGATGAGATTTAGTCACATTCAATTTTGCAATCATTCAACCTACAAATCTAAACCAACCCTCCAGTAGAATCTATATTCACGTGGACTGCAGGGGTTCAAGGAGGTGGCTCAGCACCACCTTCTCAACGGCAGCTAGGGGTGGGCAACAAATGTTGGCCCAGCCAGTGATGTCCATGTCCTACAAGTGAATACATGAGAAAGAAAGTTAATTTTGCCCATTTATTCCGCAAATGCTGTGCTCTCTGTCCTTCATTCTATATTTCTGACATTTGCAAGAGTTTGTGTTGAATCGAATTTATTGTCATGTGTACTGAGGCGCAGTGAAAAGCTTTGTCTTGCACGCAACACAGGCAGATCACAGAGTTAAATAGCATGGATAAGTAAATAATAGGTAAACAGTGGCAAAAACAAAAACACAGGTACAGACAAATGTTAAGAGTTTGTGAGTCCATTCAGTATTCTAACAACAGTAAGGTAGAAACTGTTATGAAACCGGCTGGTGCGTGTGTTCAGGCTTTTGTACCTTCTCCCCAATGGTAGATGGATCATTGAGACTGCTGGCGGCCTTTCCTTGACAGTGGGCCTGGAAGATGGATTCTGCAGATAGGAGGTTGGCCTTTGTGATTGTCTGGGCCGAGTTCACCACTCTCTGTAACTGTCTTCGATCTTGAATTGTACAGTTGCCATACATCCAGACAGAATGCTCTCGATGGCACACCTATAACATTTGGCAAGGGTCATGCCAAATTTTCTCAGCTGCCTGAGGAAGTAGAGACATTGTTGGACCTTTGTAACCAGTGCGTCCACATGAAGAGTCCAAAAAAGCTTGTTGTGGATGACCACTTCCAGGAGCCTGACACTCTCCACTTGTTTCACCACTGTGCTGTTAAAGTGTAGGGAGGCATGAGTACCATCCCACTGAAAGTCAATAATGAGTTCCTTGGTTTTGCCAGCATTGAGAGCTAGGTTGTTCTCAGTGCACCATTTTTTCAGGTCTTCCACCTTCTGTCTGTAGTCTGTTTCGTCACCATCTGAGATTCAACTGACTATGGTGGAGTCATCAGCGAACTTGTAAATGGCATTAGTCTGGTATTTGGTGACACAGTCATGGGTGTACAGTGAGTACAGTAGGGGCTGAGTACGTATTCCTGGGGGGCTCCAGTGTTGAGTGTTACTGAGGATGAAATATTGTCCCCAACCTTCACTGATTGTGGGTTAGGAAACTGAGGAACCAGTTGCAGGGAGTGGGCCTTAGTCCAAGATCACTAAGTTTAGTAATCAGTCTTGAGGGGATAATAGTGTTGAAGGTTGTTTTTGCTGTTTTATTGAAATCTAAGCCATTCTTGAAATATAAACAATCAAACTCACATAACTCCTAGCAAGCAGAAGATATATCTATCAGAATGCCATAGAAACCACTTGTGATGTTTGTATAAACAAGCAATACCAAGTAGAGTTCAATTCTATTTATTGCAAGTGAAATGCTTGACCTACTTTACAAAAATCCCATAAAGCTGACTTTTACAATTTCATTCCCTTGGCATTGCTAAAGGCGAGCTGAATCTCATATTCTGTTCAGAATACTCATGGATTTATTTATCATTATCTGGCCAGCTGTATCTTTATTATATATCCCTTGTTATCATGAGGTGATTATGGAATATTAATTGTTGGTCATGAGAATGGCAATGGACCAACGCAGAACAGAAAAGGATACTTGCATTCAGTTGAAGCACAATCCTTAACAATTAATGTCACTGACAATTCAGCAACAGGAAGAGACCTTATCCTTTATGGGAAAAATCTTACAGATTGAGAACAGATTGATTTTCTTTGATTAAACAAATATGAAGACAGAAACAAGCTTGAATCCAGGTTGTTATATTTGTACAATTAACAAGGGATCTCAATGGTGCCCCAATCTGCCATTACTCTGTCCTCGATCTCTCTACCCCATGCTCTCTTCATAGGTGCCACAAATTGTTCATGTAAAGCAGTATGCTATCCTCCAGCAACTTTTTGGGAGGCAACAGAGTATCAGCAGTGACTTCTTGGCCATAGGAGGTCTCACAGCCCGAGATATCTACTTGAGGGACAGAGCTCAGAGATTTCGCAGCAAGTATTTTACCCCAGGAACTCTGAACTTCTCCAGTTCATTCAGTAATTTGAAAGCTGTGTGCACTGGACCAATATAGTGCGTTGCTTCTCTGATGTTCTGCTTCAGTAATGTCTTAGTATTGATCTGTTAAACCTTCGAATGGTCTAGTTTAAAAAAATCCCCATATTCACACTCTTGTATAACTAAACTGAGCTCCGGTGTCGAGAGATTCTCTGGTCTTGAACTGTCCCCAGATGTTTACATGTTCTCCCTTTCCAATATAATAGCCCTTTAGCAGAAAGCCTATGAAGCAGCTCATGTCTCACAACCCAATTACATTTGCTCCATTCATTGTGACCAGCCGAAGAGAAGGAATCGAGAGTTGCATTGGAGCTCACCATGCAATTGTCTCGTAGCTCAGGAGCTCACTTAGCCTGAGCTGGGCAGGATCCTAGCCTCAACATCCTGCTGCTTCACCATCCGTGGAGCACCCGCTCTCCCATGGCCTTCATACCTCATATTGCTGATTGTCTAACACACGAAACTCTCCTCGATCCTCACCCAGTAAACAATACACAAGTTATTTGGTCTCTCTGGTATTCCTGCCACATGCCTGGAAGGCGATTAACTGGTTTTCTGTTGGTACTGCACCAGAGGCTCACAGCTACCTTAACTGTACTTCCTTCCAGCCCTCTCGCTGTAAGGCTTCAATTCTATTCGCTCAGTCTCTCTCTCTCTGCCTCTATTTCATCAGTTCTGATGATGCCACTACCATACCAGTGTTTCTGCTATGCCTTCATTTCTCCTCCTCCTCAGCAAATACCCAAACGCCATAGATCACAGGCCCTCCTCCTTCAACTTTCATTTCCCATGGTCTAACTCTTATCCATCATCACTGCAAGGTTCCTACTCTCCTCACCTTTTAGCCCACCATCCCCCAGCAATTCCCACCACCAGCTCCACAGAATTACAATGGTTTTATTCTCTCTGTGACATTTTGGTGTGCTTTTCCTTCATCAGCTCTCTCCTTCCTGTGGCCCCCCTTTCTTGTGCAAGCAATACAATGCCGGTCCTTTCATCTTCTCGTTTCCAATTATCCAAGGCCCTTTTGCCAGCGAAACTGTGATTTACTCAACTCCCCTTTCAATCTGGTACACTGTGTTCGTCACACATCATCACCATCCTCTGGTCTCCTTCACATTCAGGACAACAGTCACACAGTCACTGACAAACCATGCAACAAATAGCCACAACCAGCAAAAGGAAACAGGAGAGAACAATGATAAGGACACCTTCCTGCATTTATCTGAGGCTTTGGTCAGACTCCCCTATCCATAATTCCAGAAGGATATACTTCCCTTATTGACAGGTCAATGAGCAGTCTCTAGATTTACTCCTGGGAAGAAAGGGTGATCCTATTTTGAGAGATTGAGCAGAATGGGCCTACCTTGTCTGGAGTAGAGGAATGCAGGGTGATCTTATTTAAACATACAGTACAAAGGTTTATTTGTTGGGGATGGAGGTTAACATGGTGGATGTTGAGAGGCTGTTTCTCCTGGATGGAACATTTAAAACTAGGAGTCATAGCTTCAAGATAAGGGGCCAGCCATTTCTTACTGAGCTGAGGAGGAATTTCTTCGATCAGATGACAATCTGTGGATTCTCTCCGAGTTAGATGTTCCATCATTGATTCAAGATTGTTCCTGATTGTTGTGAATCACTGATTTCTGGAGACAGCGGCGAGGAACATCATGGGAAAACCTCAGCCATGTCAAAATTAAATGGCCTATTTTTGCCGCTAATTCTAATGTTCTTATCTGTGTGAGATCTGTTGTGTTCAATTTAGCTTTAAATAAAATCAATTAGAATTATAGAGTGAGTTAGTTTTGGCAGAACAAGTTGAAAGATACTTTAGTCCTGATTACCTGTAAGACCAACGTGGGCACAAATTGTTTTCACAAGTCTCACAGAATCTATTTAAATGGACATAATAGGGACCAAAGACCAGCATCCCAAAAGGGCAGTGGTCAGTTGTTTCATGTTGGGACACCAGCTCACAATCTCTGGCTGACTGAACACGTCTCTTGTTCTGTTCTGTTGATTGATGTTCTAATTCTGTATTCTTATTATTAACCTAACCACTAAAGATGACTGCTCATTAACCCTTACTAGCCACCGCCTCTGTACATGACCAGAGGCATTTGAACTCTGATTGCTCACATGCTGGTTATCCAATCTCAGATTAGCTAGGCAGTGCATGGACAATTTAAGATTTGCTTCTTATGGGTGTTGGTCAATTTACTAATATGACTATGTCCTGTCTCCAGCTTGTTTCTTAACCACTCAGTCACTTGTGAGATAGGCTTTTTCCTCCTAGATTTTACCTAGTAGCAAGCAATCATAAAGCCAGTAAGCTAAGATATTGAGGTACTACTGAAATACTTTCTGACTGTTTAGAGGAAATGTAATGTCACTTCTTAATGATTAATGTCATCTCAAATGTAAAACTGGTTCATCTCAATGTTCTGAAGGATTCTAAAATCTCTCAATGTTTACTAGTTTACAGAGCCATTTAACCACGTGACTTCATGGTAACTACAGTCGTCTGGAAGAAATTAGCTGAAAAAGTCATGCTGAAAAGCCTTCTTTTGCAATCTGTCGCATTACCAAGGATCAAATTTTAATGTCATACTGAAACGATACAGCCTAGCTTCTCTTAAGGAATCATTACATACAACAGAATTATTTCAGAAGTAAAGTAGCTACAAAACTAAACCGATTCAAATATCAAACAGTCTTGAGTAAAAGCTTCTGTTTTACTTCATTTGTAAGCTGAAGTTTATCTTAGCTTCGGCCATACAGGTAAGTATTTGCCTATTTTGACTTTGCACATAACTGCATCCAGATTACAGAGATAGGCACAGAATTTTACCAACCTCCATTGAACAAAGTATTATTTAATTCCATTTTCCTATTACAGTACCTATAAAGAAACTATAACTAATTATTTAAATATAAATTCAATCTAACAATAGAGCATCTGAACATGTGCTGTTTGAACGGTCTATCCTACTCCCTTGTTGATCTCTCCTTCTTGGGCCTTTGACATTGTTTCAATGCAATTCAGCTGAAACTCAAGGAAGCACGTCCCATTTTTGAAGGGCTGTTTACAAATTAATGCCTGCAGTGTACACGCAGGAACTCAAGAGACTAGCAAAACACACGTGGATTTATATCTGCAGGAAACTGAAGCAAGTGCGGGAAAGCTCAACTCTCATCAGGTCTGGCAGGGTCTCTGAAGAGAGAACCAGAAATGGAAGATGAATGAAATTTAGTGCACGGGAATGGTTTACAAAAGTGCTGGCGTTTCATTAAAGTTGCATAGAGTATGTGAGACCACGTCCAGAGTAGTGTGCCTGGTTTTGGTTTCCTTATTTAAGCAAGGGCAGCTCCGAGGTGATTCCTGGGATGGGAAAGTTATCCAATGAGGAAAGAATGGGAAGGTTGGGTCTTTTTCCAGTTGGCTTTTCGGAGAACAAGAACTGATCTTATTGAAAGATTGTAAGATCCTGTCTGGACATGATAGGGTGAATATTGGAAGGATGATTCCCCCTTGTGGGAGAGATGAGTATTAGTGGGACACACTTTGAAAATGAGAGATCTCACTTACAAGATGAGGACCAGCATTTTATCTATCTTTCAGAGGGTCATGAATCTGGAGGACAATACCTCCAGTCCACCCCCAAACCACCCCCCCTACCCCCCCACCACCCCCAGTAATAGTGAATCACAAGAAATAAGAGTTGGAGGAGGCCATTCAGCCCCTCGAAACTGCTCTGCTATTTTCAATACTATCATGGCTGATCTGACACTCTTCATATCCACTTTCCTGCCCTTTCCTCTTAACCCTTGGTTCCCCAACTGATCAAAAATCTATCTCGGCCTTAAATATACACATGTACCCTACCCCCCAAGCTCATGACAGCAAAGAATTCCAAAGGCTCTCAACATTCTGACAGAAGAAATTCCTCTTCATTTCAGTTTTAAATTAACACCCCTTTAGTCTGAGGCTGTGCCCTCTGATGCTAGACTGTCCCATGATGGAAAAGATCCTCTCAGCATTGACCCTCTCTAGCCCCTTAAAAATCTGATATGTTTCCATGAGATCACCTCGCGTTTGCCTAAACTTCAATGAGTAGAGGTCCAACCTGTTAATCTTTGCTCATAAGACAATTCTTCCATACCAGAGATCATCCTCGTGCATCATCTCTGAACTGCCTCCAATACAATGATATCTTTCTGTAGATAAGGGGACCAAAACTGCTCGCAGAACTCCAGATGAGGTCTTGCCAACACCTTGTACAGGTGCAATAAGACTTCTCTACATCTATACTGCAATCCCCTTGGAATAAGGGCCAACATTCCATTAGCCTTCCTGATTGCCTGCTGCAGTTGTCTGATAGCTTTCACTGTTTCATGCACAAGTACCTCCAAGCCCCTTTGTGTTCCAGCTTTCTGTAATTTTTCTCCATTTAAACAATATTGTTTTCCTTCCAAAGTGAACAAGTTCTCATGTTATACGTCATTTGCCAATCTTCTGAGGCTCAGCTACTGAATGTCTTTAAGTTAGAAGCAGATCGATTATTGATTAACAAGGAATTGACTGGGCTTCAGAGGTCGACAGCAAAGAGGACTTGTGTCCACAATCAGCCATGTTCTTATTGAATGGCCAGAGTAGACTCTCAATGGTCAAATACCTTACTCCTGCTCATAATTTGTATTTCCTAAGGGGAATGTTTGCTCTGTTTCCTGGACTGGAAGAAGAAAGGGTTCAGAGAAGATTTGGAAGGATGTTGCCAGGGTTTGAGGATTTGAGCTATAGGGAGAGGTTGAATAGACTAGGGTTGTTTTCCCTGGACCGTTGGAGGCTGAGAGGTGACCTCATAGAGGTTTACAAAATCATGAGGGGCATGAATAGGATAAACAGGCAAGGTCTTTTCCCTGGGGTGGGGGAGTTCAGAACTAGAGAGCATAGGTTTAGGGTGAGAGGGGAAAGATATAAAAGAGACCTAAGGGGCAACTTTTTCATGCAGGAGATGGTGAGTGTATGGAATGAGCTGCCAGAGGAAGTGGTGGAGGCTGGTACAATTGCAACATTTAAAAGACATTTGGATGGGTATATGATTAGGAAGGGTTTGGAGGGATATGGGCCAGGTGCTGGCAGGTGGGACTAGATTGGGTTGGGATATCTGGTCGGCATGGACGGGTTGGACTGAAGGATCTGTTTCGGTGCTGTACACCTCTATGACTCTAATGCTATAGGAAGGATAGAAAGGGAGGCAAGACAAGGGGGGGAATGGCTTTTTCGATAAGGGATAGCATTACAGCTGTACTGAAGGGAGATATTCCCAGAAATACATCCAGGGAAGTTATTTTGGTGGAACTGAGAAATAAGAAAGGGATGATCACCTTATTGGGATTGTATTATAGACACCCTAATAGTCAGAGGGAAATTGAGAAACAAACTTGTAAGGAGATCTCAGCTATCTGTAAGAATAATAGGGGATTTTAACTTTCTGAACATAGACTTGGAGTGCCATAGTGTTGAGGGTTTAAATGGAGAGGAATTTGTTAAGTGTGTACAAGAAAATTTTCTGATTCAGTATGTGGATGTACCTACTAGAGAAGGTGCAAAACTTGACCTACTCTTGGGAAATAAGGCAGGGCAGGTGACTGAGGTGTCAGTGGGGGAGCACTTTGGGGCCAGCGACCATAATTCTGTTAGATTTAAAATAATGATGGAAAAGGGTAGACCCAGATCTAAAAGTTGAAGTTCTAAATTGGAGAAAGGCCAATTTTGATGGTATTAGGCAAGAACTTTCAAAAGCTGATTGGGGGCAAATGTTTGCAGGTAAAGGGACGACTGGAAAATAGGAAGCCTTCAGAAATGAGATAACAAAAATCCAAAGAAAGTATATTCCTGTTAGAGTGAAAGGGAAGGCTGGTAGGTATAGGGAATGCTGGATGACTAAACAAATTGAGGGTTTGATGAAGAAAAAGAAGGAAGCATATGTACGGTATAGACAGGATAGATCGAGTGAATCCTTAGAAGAGTATAAAGGAAGTAAGAATATACTTAAGAGGGAAATCAGGAGGGCAAAAAGGGGACATGAGATAGCTTTGGCAAATAGAATTAAGGAGAATCCAAAGGGTTTTTACAAAGATATTAAGGACAAAAGGGTAACTCGGGAGAGAATAGGGCCCCTCAAAGATCAGCAGGGCAGCCTTTGAGTGGCGCCGCAGAAAATGGGGGAGATACTAAATGAATATTTTGCATCAGTATTTACTGTGGAAAAGGATATGGAAGATATAGACTGTAGGGAAATAGATGGTGACATCTTGCAAAATGTCCAGATTACAGAGGAGGAAGTGCTGGATGTCTTGAAACGGGTAAAGGCGGATAAATCCCCAGGACCTGATCAGATGTACCCGAGAACTCTGTGGGAAGCTAGAGAAGTGATTGCTGGGCCTCTTGCTGAGATATTTGTATCATCGATAGTCACAGATGAGGTGCCAGAAGATTGGAGGTTGGTTAACATGGTGCCACTGTTTAAGAAGGGTGGTAAGGACAAGTCAGGGAACTATAGACCGGTGAGCCTGACCTCGGTGGTGGGTAAGTTGTTGGAGGGAATCCTGAGGGACAGGATGTACATCTATTTGGAAAGGCAAGGACTGATTGGGGATAGTCAAAACGGCTTTGTGCTTGGGAAATCATGTCTCACAAACTTGATTGGGTTTTTTGAAGAAGTAACAAAGAGGATTGATGAGGGCAGAGCAGTAGATTTGTCTATATTGACTTCAGTAAGGCATTCGACAAGGTTCCCCATGGGAGACTGATTAGCAAGATTAGATCTCACAGAATAAATGGAGAACTAGCCATTTGGATACAGAACTGGCTCAAAGGGAGAAAACAGAGGTTGGTGGTGGAGGGTTATTTTTCAGACTGAAAGCCTGTGAACAGTGGAGTGCCACAAGGTGCTGGGTCCTCTACTTTTTGTCATTTACATAAATGATTTGGATGCATGCATAAGAGATACAATTAGTAAGTTTGCAGATGACACCAAAATTGGAGGTGCAGTGGACAACGAAGAGGGTTACCTCAGATTACAACAGGATCTTGACCAGATGGGCCAATGGGCCGTGAAGTGTCAGATGGAGTTTAATTCAGATAAATGCTAGGTGCTGCATTTTAGGAAAGCAAATCTTAGCAGGACTTATACACTTAATGTCCTAGGGAGTGTTGCTGAACAAAGACACCTTGGAGTGCAGGTTCAAAGCTCCTTGAAAGTGGAGTTGCCATAGATAGGATTGTGAAGGTGTTTGGTATGCTTTCCTTTATTGGCCAGAGCATTGAGTACAGGAGTTGGGAGGTCATGTTGCGGCTGTACAGGACATTGGTTAGGCCACTGTTGGAATATTGTGTGAATTCTGGTCTCCTTCCTATCGGAAAGATGTTGTGAAACTTGAAAGGGTTCAGAAAAGATTTACAAGGATGTTGCCAGGGTTGGAGGATTTAGGCTATAGGGAGAGGCTGAACAGGCTGGGGCTGTTTTCCCTGGAGCATCAGAGGCTGAGGGGTGACCTTATAGAGGTTTACAAAATTATGAGGGGCATGGATAGGGTAAATAGACAAAGTCTTTTCCCTGGGGTTGGGGAGTCCAGAACTAGAGGGCACAGGTTTAGGATGAGAGGGTAAAGATATAAAAGGGTCCTAAGGGGCAACTTTTTCACGCAGAGGCTGGTACGTGTAAGGAATGAGCTGCCAGCGGAAGTGGTGGAGGCTAGTACAATTGCAACATTTAAGAGGCATTTAGATGGGTATATGAGTAGGAAGGGTTTGGAGGGATATGGGCTGGGTGCTGGCAGGTGGGACTAAATTCGGTTGGGATATCTGGTCGGCATGGACGGGTTGGACCGAAGAGTCTGTTTCCATGCTGTACATCTCCTTGACTCTTTGACTGTAAGTTGGAGACTCTCTGTGCTGTTCTCCCGCTCCCCCCCCCACCTCAAAAACCGAATGTTAAGAAGAAAGGAAATTCTCATTTCTACCAGTTGGGGGAGACATAACATAAGACGAGTTCTCAGGCTGTTTGTGAAACCTGTGCGGCTCCCACATTATTACTCTGCGTATATGATTCCTAGTCAGTATAAGTACCCTTCATCAGCTTACCCATAGATTATGTGGATCTGGTGACAACTAAGGATGACACATCTTAAATCTTCAATTATTTGGCCGCAGGTCATTCAAATGGGATGTAAAAATGCACAAGTACATTTTTTTGCCAAGGCTGATATCTGCCTGAAAAGACAGGGTGTGTCCAGGATCTCTTCCTAGTGATTAAAATGTACAGTGTCGCAGTGGTAGTGTCTCTGCCTCTGAGCCATGAGGCCTGGATTTAAGTCTCACCTGCTCCAAAGTGTGTCTGATCAGTCTATAGGAAGGATGTCGTTAAATCTGAGAGGGTTCAGAAAAGATTTATAAGGATGTTGCCAGGGTCGGAGGGTTTGAGTTATAAGGAGGTGTTGAATAGGCTCGGGCTGTTTCCCTACAGTGTTGGAGGCTGAAGGGATGGACTTTATAGAGGTTTATAAAATCATGAGGGGCGTGGATAGTATGAATAGCCAAGGGGTGTCCAAAACTAGAGGCTACAGGTTTAAGGGGAGAGGGAAAAGATTTAAAAGGGACCTGAGGAGCAACCTTTTCACACAGAGGGTGCTATGTCTATGGAACGAGCTGCCAGAGGAAGAGGTGGAGGCCGATAAAATTACAATATTTAAAAGGCATCTGGACGGGTATGTGAACAGCAAAGGTTTCGAGGGATATGGGCCAGGTGTTGACAAATGGGACTGGATTAATTTAGGATATCTGATCAGCATGGACAAGTTGGACCAAAGGGTCTGTTTCCATGCTGTACAGCTCTATGATTGTATGACTGTATAACATGTTGGAGCTACAGACAAGTTAGAGACAAAAAAACTGCAGATGCTGGAATCCAAAGTAGGCAAGCAGGAAGCTGGAAGAACACAGTCAGCCAGGCAGCATTTCCGTCTCTCTTTCTGTCTCTCCCACTCTCCGTCTCTCCATGTCCTGATGCTGCCTGGCTTGCTGTGTCCTTCCAGCCTCCTGCTTGTCTACTTTGGAGTTACAGACAAGAGTTACTTCTGCCCAAGTCCAAGCCTGAGCCCCGGGTATACTGCAGCATTAACACCATTTACATTACTGTTCATGAATAATCTCAAGGAATCCTCCTAAATCATTCTGTGAAATCTACTATGGAGTGGGAAACTCATCAGAGGTGAACAAAAGGAGTAGTAACTTGCATTAATCACATAGTTATTTGAGACCTTCTCAGACATGAGCTCTTACCACGACCGGACACATCAGCCTGAATTGTTTTTCTTTAACCAGGGAGCTGGACGTTGCAACACAAGCCAGTTTCACACACATGAGATTTAAATTCTGACATTTGCCACCTTCGCAATTACAGACATTTCTTTTTCAATCAGCATAAAATATATTTACATGAAGATGGAGGTAAAAGAGGCTTTTGTTTAGTGGTTGCACTACCAGAGGAAAGACACTCCAGAGGAATCTACAATATGCTAACTCCACCTAAGGGAAGCTAGGCTTTTCACACAGGCAAATTCAGACACCTTTCATCTGCAAGGCCCTATGGTAATGGCTTTGGTTCACAGAGTCATAGAGATGTACAGCATGGAAACAGACCCTTCGGTCCAACCCATCCATGCCAATCTAGTCCCACCCAGCCAGTACCCGGCCCGGGGGTGCTGGCACGGTAGCTCAGGGGACGGCACAGTGGCTCAGTAGTACAGGAAATGTTGTATGAGATGTCCAACCTGTTTTCAAACTGACAGAGCAGGCAGAATTAAGCCATAGCTTTGCATTACTGCCAGCCTCTTGAGTCCATTATCCAGAGCTCCGTGAGACCACTCACTACCCCTTTTCTGGAATCATGGTGTCCTGAGTCAGTAATTCAACAGTAACCAATTGCAAATGGAAACACAGCCTCACTCTACGATGATGCAGTCTGTCACCTTCAAACACTGCAGATAAACTATTTCACAATAAAACTACAGCATGACAAATGAGTCATAGCCAGCCATGACACTGGCTCCAGTTCTGTGGAGATTCAAGTTCATAATTAATAACAAGGTGATGAAAATAAACTGTTGCATCCGGTGTGACAAGAAACTGGGAATGATTGAGAAACACTTCTGTCAGGAGGGAGGGTGTGAGCTAGTGCAGTGGAGAGGTGGAAATGAACAGTAATTAATTTTCCTTTTTCCTTTTACACTCCTTTGGGTCCCACCCTGAACTGGTAACCTGTGCTCCACACTGGGTCTACTGGCACTGACTAA
The DNA here is from genome assembly GCF_047496795.1 of Chiloscyllium punctatum. Taxonomy (NCBI): domain Eukaryota; kingdom Metazoa; phylum Chordata; class Chondrichthyes; order Orectolobiformes; family Hemiscylliidae; genus Chiloscyllium; species Chiloscyllium punctatum. The sequence continues at coordinate 69,037,557 of NC_092745.1, forward strand.
CTGACTCTCTCTTTGTCATGTGTAAATGCAGAAAGGAGGCCATTGTTTTAGCTCAACTCACCGGGCCCATGGATTGAGTGGAATACTATTTTTGGGTCCCACTGATGTATACTGATGTTAGAGTCCCACTGCTTACCTAAGGGGTAAGAGTAGGCCATTCAGCCCCTCAATCCTGCCTCACGATTCATGGAGAATCAGCCATGGAGCTCTGTTGGAATCTCATACTCACATTCACACACTAGCAGGTTCTTTAATGACCAAGAAACTTCCCTGAGTCTTGCCTCTAACTGAGTGGAATTTCCAATCAGGAAAAGTGATCAGGGAGCCCAGATTTGTTTTTCATTTCAAAAATATATTTTATTCATACACATATTTACACATGCACAGTCACTCGAGCAGTTCGATTCTGGACAGTTTGTACGATATGAATAACAAACAAACATAAGGCATTCCTTATTTATACATTAGAGGCAAAATGTGTGCACAAACCCCCATAGTACTTCAGCAGGAAGACCTCAGACAGTGGTCTTTCCCCACTGTGCCTTGGCAGCAGCTGCCACAAACTTTAGTGCATCCCTTAGCACATAGTCCTGGACCTTGGAATGTGCCAGTCTGCAAAACTGACCAACAAGTTTCAGGCAGACCAAAGAGCGTTTTTCACAAAGTTGATGGTCCTCCATGTACACTTGATGTTTCTCTTCTCAGAGTCTTAACCCTACATCCTCAGACAAAACAACATTCACCATGGATAATGTTCAGAGGTCTCAGCCTCTCTCAAGTCCAGTCCCTTTCCTCTGATATTTACCAGTATGCTGCATTTTTGTACAGCACTGACAATTTGCATATGTTTCATTGCAGGACACATTTACAGTATAAAGCATCTTATGTAAATTCATATGTAGCTCAATTGTGTTTTTAAATGAGAGATTGTATGTCTTTTAAAGATGTGATATTTAAAATAATTAAAACAGCATAAGAGTTGTCAGGGTCAGGTTGGAGGGAGAGCAGAGAAAGTACTATTAGCATTGCTGTAAATTCTGACTCATGCTATTTCTGAGCAATGACAGCTGCCAATTCTGACCTTGACCAGTGGTGGCAGAGCACTTTTCTATTCATGTAGAGTCAGAGATGTACAGCACAGAAGCAGACCCTTTGGTCCAACTTGTCTATGCTGACCAGATATCTTAAATTAATCTAGTCCAATTTACCAGCACTTGGCCCATGTCCCTCTAAACTCTTCCTTTTCATACATTCATCTTGATGCCTTTTAAATGCTGTAAGTGTACCAGCCTCCACCACTTCCTCTGGCAGCTCACTCCATATATGCACCACCCTCTGGGGTCTATCAGGTCCCTTTTACATCTTTCCCCTCTCACCCTAAACCTATGCTGTCTAGTTTTGGACTCCCCCACCCCAGGGAAAAGCCTTTGTCTATTTATCCTATTTGTGCCCCTCATGATTTTCTAAACCTCTATAAGGTCTACTCCTCAGCCTCCAACACTCCAGGGAAAACAGCCCCAGTCTATGCAGCCTCTCCCTATAGCTCTAACCTTCCAACCCTGGCAACAGACCTGGATTATTCAAGATGTGGAGGTGCCGCAGTTGGACTGGAGTGGACAAGGTCAAAAATCAAACAACATCAGGTTATAGTCCAAAAAGTTTATTTGAAATGCATGCTTTCAGAGCTCAGCGTCTTCCACAGGCTTGGTATGATAGAGTGCATCGCCTAACCTGAAATATCACCTCTTGTACATTAATAAAGCCTTTAATTATCTAGGGACAAAGACTCAACAGGAATCTGGATTTTGCATTTTAATCAGTAGTCTACCTTTTAACTGATTAAAGGATTCAACAAGGGCAGCTATTATGAAGTTGTTAATGTTTTGCTTATAAATACTGTATCTTATATCTCCCTATCATACCACACCTGAGGAAGGAGCTGACCTCCAAAAGCTTGCAGTTTCAAATAACCCTGTTGGATGACAACCTGGTGTCATTTGATTTTTGTCCTGGATTATTCAAGGCAGATGAAAGCCTTACTCAAAAAAAAACATAACTAATCATGGTTAAAACTAAAATTAAAAATCCAATTCTTATAATTTATTAACTGTATTTGTATTTTTTTGTGTAATTCAGGTAGTGCAATCCAAAAATAACTGTGTTGAAAAATTTAAGATACCCGACAGTTTGAAGACAAACATTTCTCCTCCCCTGCACTATCTTGCCCCATAAGTGCATGACCCTGGTCAAAACAAAGAAGAAAATGCTGCACAAAAATAACATGAGAGAAAGCAAAGTCAAATCAAAATTAGTTCATGTTTTGAAAACTGTTTCTGAACGGGAATCCTTTTGTTTGATTTTAACACCATATCGATCACTGCCATGAAAAAGTACAGTAAACAGAAATGCAATTGCGTCCATGTTATTCATCACATTCATTGCCAAGCAGTGGTTACAGATGATAAATGGAGTATCTCATGGTATGGCTGCACCTCTGATAGTGACTGCTCAAGTCTGCTTTCAGAATTACAAACTAAGTGGCGATGAACACATTCCCTCTCATCAATGATTAGAATCACAAGGTGCCAGCAGTATCTGAGCAGGGAGCATCCACAGCTCTGCATCAGAAGGTTGTTACTTCAAATCCCACTCCACAATTGCATGCACATGCCTTTGGTTAACACACCAGTGCAGCACTGAGGGGTGCTACACTCCCAGAGGTGTCACCCTTCCGATAAGACTGAGGACTGGCCTTTCTAAGATGCAGAAAGAAATTCATTGGCACTATTCAAAGGTGAGGCCTGATGTTCTGGCCAATAATTCTTCCTCGTTCTACACTCTCTGAAACAAACTGTTGCTATTTGACGGAGTTCGCTGTGTGAAAATTGGCTGCTATCTTTCCTACCTTTATGACAGCACTGACACTTCAAGAATAGTCATTAGTTAGAAAGCAACATTATGAGATGGCAAACAATGCTATATAAATGAAGGTCTTTTATTTTTGCAATATTTCCAAACTGACCTTGCACTCGAGCAGGAATGTTGCACGGGCCACTCAGAGACAGTTAAAAAAAAAGTGGCACCTTTTAATTCAAGGGATAACACAGAAATCCACATCTGACTATCCGAAGCAAAGAACATAAAGGAGAGACCCTGCAGGTAAAGTGATGTAGTTAAAAAGCAGATTTCATTAATCAACACAAAGCTGGAGTCTACTATGGTGTCCATATTGAAATTCAACATTTTAGAGGACGGATTTGATTTATTATTGTCACATGTATCTAGTGCAGCGAAAAGTTTTGTTTTACTGCAGTACAGGAAGATCATAACATATAAAGATCAAAGGATGATTGAACAGAGCAAGACATATGGCTGCAGAGAAAGTGCACAAAAAGCAAAGTCAACATTACATTTGAAATTTGAGAGATCCACTCGGCAGTCTAATAACAGTGGGGAAGAAGGTGGTTTTGAACCTGTTGGTATGTGTGCTTAAGTTTTTTTCATCTTCTGCCTTATGGAAGAGGTTGGAAGAGATTTTTACCAGAGTGAGAAGGGTCTTTAATGATATCAGCTGCCTTTCCAAGGCAACAAGAAGTGTATGTGGAGTCAATTGATGGAAAGTTGCCTTGCATAATTGGCTGGTCTGCGTTCACAACTCTCTGCAGTTGCTGATGCTATGATGACAGCACCAGAGACTGATTACTCGAAATGGTAACAGTGAACGCGATATAAATGCAAGCTATTGTTGAAGTTAAAAAGAATCAGAAGGTATTTATAGTTGTAATCAAGATCACAAACTCAGAGCATCAAGGCAATTCAGCTACATTCACCAATCACCATTGTAAAGCATTACAACAGTGATGATCCGCACTCTGCAGCTTTACACTCTCAGGCAGACAGACTGTCAGAGATAGAAAGCTGGGAAAATGGTTCTTCCATCAAACAACTCATTGCTCTGACTTGGAACTATATTGTCGGCACTGTCTGTTTCATTGGCACTGAGTCAGAATCCTGGAACTCCCTCCCTAACAACACTGTGGATATCTCTATAGTACCTGACACAATAGTTCAAGAGGGCAGTTCCCTATCACCTTCACAAGGGCAATAAGGAGCAATAAAGACTGGCCTTGCCCACAATGCACACCGGAAAAACAGGTTCCAGACTGACAAAGTTTTGTTTTTCAGGAATACTCTAATAGGTTCCATTTCAAAGTAGTTCTGGCAAGTATCTCAAGAAAGATGCACAAAGAGAACAATAACTTAAGCAATGAAGTAAGATGGGAATCACCGACTGCCGAACCAGGATCCTTATTCTGTGGCCCTTTTATTTACAAAGCAACACTTTGTGCTGACTCCAAATATATTAGTCCTTTTTGTAGGGCATTGAACAGGTATTAAAATCCAAACGTAATCCACTTACAGTTTTTCAAATTCCACCAGACCTGCTCATCAGGTTTGATTAACTGTGGTATTCCACTGAGTTTGCACAATATCATCAAATGTGCTTTAATTTTAAAACTCAAAAGCTCGAAGGTAATTGCATTTTTGAGAGCATTAGTAATTGGTGGCGAGCATGTTTACATAAACTGACCTACTGAAAATGCCAATATTCAGAGGATCAAGGGAGTCATTACCAAGTCCTCCTGAGGACAATTAAAAAGGGGTCTGGTCATTCTATGAGGCAATACAGGACATGGTTTTAAAAAAATACATGGCTAATCTCATGATCACAGATTTGTTCCCTCCTTTTGCATTTTGCGTAAAGCAGTCATGCTCAGAGATCATCAGAACACAGAGGGAGAGAAAGAGACAAATATGGGCCTTACCGTTTGCTGTCTCTGCTCTCAACCATGGGCAAGGTGCATTTAAATAGCTGTATGGTGATCTATATAGATCCTGCCACCTTCCTGCTTCCAACAAAACTATTCTGTGTGGGAAGCCCGACAGTCAAGCCTCCTGTCCTCTCTCCAATTGAAGCTCTTAAGTGGTCAATGAATGATCATTTATGGAAGTCATCCCGTCCTTTCTGCGGTGCAACACGAGGAACTGTAGCCATGCAGTGTTGTGATAACCCCTTAAAAGCCACGGGGAATCACTAATCAATCTCTGTATGGAGCATGTTGAGTATGTGTTTCCCTTGGTAACAGCAAATGGCCTTCCCAACTGGATCTTATCACCTGAGCCCTTCATAAAGCAGTCTCATCACTCACTTGTACATAATAGCATTTCTAGGTAGGGAAAACAAGGGAGAACTGTCTGTCCTGGGTTGGGACTAGCCTGTTAACCTCCATGAGTCGAGAGTGGGGTGTTGGAAAAGCGCAGCAGGTCAGGCAGCATCTGAGGAGCAGGAGAATTGATGTTTCGGCAAGAGTCCTTCATCAGGAACGTGAACCCCCATGAGTAATGGTTCTCTTTTGTGCTCAACAGTAAATGAAGTTCCAGCTAGTCAGGCTTCCTGAGTTATTGCAAGTATGCATGGTAGCTGCCTCCACTATGGGATAGAGGGGAGGGTGCTGAAGGCCTTTTGTGCCAGACCCAGTGACTGGATATCAGGAAGGAAGGGAAATCTGATGAGTGTCCTCCTCCCTGTCTTCCAACTCCCATCTCCCTCAACCCCCACCGCATGAATCCCTCCCACCCAACATTACTTCCCTATGGCCTGGGTCCTGCAGGGAGTGCAATGACACTGTTCAGCCACTGCCTTCCCAATGGTGCTGCTCAAACCGAGATTGATTGCCTTCTGATTGGGAGGTAGCTCTTGCTCAGCAGGACACCCTGCCCTGCCCCCACTACACTCTTGGGGTCCTGATTTGAGGAGAAAGTCCACCAGTAGCCACGCCTGCTGCCTGATTAGTATGGGGTTGATGAGCTGTCTTGAAAGCAGGAAGAGTGGATCAGTCTCCAACTCTCCAGCCAGTAGACAAGACCATTGCTACTGCCCAGGTGGTGAATCGGCCCATCTTGTTTGTCCTGGCTCTTCAAGTGAAACTTGTTGCGTAGTGCCAATTTCCTGCTTTTTCCCCCATACCCTTACACACCAGTTCTATTAATATAATCATCCATTCTCTCTCAAATGCTTCAATTGAACCTGGGTCTATCACCATTCCAGACAGGACATGCTTCAGTTTCATTTGACACACCATACACACATCACATGAATGGGCTGTTTGCTTGAATTCAAACTGCAGTGCAAGTTTAAACAGAGGCAGTGAGGACTGCAAATGCTGGAGATCAGTGTCAAAAAGTGTGGCGCTGGAAAAGCACAGCAGCTCAGGCAGCATCAGAGGAGCAGGGGAGTCAACGTTAAATGGGCTGAGCCACGAATATTACAAATATCTGCTTTTAACTTAACAATTTGCAGAAATCCCATTTAAGTACTGCTTTTCTAAATAGAATGATTCGACAGCATAGGAGTGGGCAGATTCATGAAAGCAAAAACCAGAGATGGACAGCTGAGGTTTCATGACTTACCCAGTGAGGTGTGAATATCAGTAATGGAGTGGTGGGCTGAGTCATAGAGCTGTACAGCTTGGAAGCAGACCCTTCGGTCCAACTCACCAGGTATCCTAAATTAATCTAGCCCCATTTAGAGTCATAGAGTCAGAGAGCTGTACAGTGTGGAAACAGACCCTTCGGTCCAACCCATCCAAGCCGACTAGATATCCCAACCCAATCTAGTCCCACTTGGCAGCACCCGGTCCATATCCCTCCAAACCCTTCCTATTTATATACCCATCCAAATGCCTCTTAAATGTTACAATTTTATCAGCCTCCACCACTTCCTCTGGCAGCTCATTCCATACATGTACCACCCTCTGCATGAAAAGGTTGCCCTGTAGGTCTCTTTTATATCATTCCCCTTTCACCCTAAACCTATGCCTTCTAGTTCTGGACTCCCCAACCCCAGGGAAAAGACTTTGCCTATTTACCTTATCCATGCCCCTCATAATTTTGTAAACCTCTATAAGGTCACCCCTCACCTCCAACGCTCCAGGGAAAACAGACCCAGCCTGTTCAGCTTCTCCGTATAGCTCAAATCCTCCAACCCTGGCAACATCCTTGTAAATCTTTTCTGAACCCTTTCACGTTTCACAACATCTTTCTGATACAAAGGAGACCAGAATTCATGCAATACTCCAACAGTGGCTTAACCAATGTCCAGTACAGCCACAACATAACCTCCCAACTCCTGTACTCAATACTCTGACCAATAAAGGAAAGCATACCAAATGCCACCTTCACTATCCTATCTACCTGCAACTCCACTTTCAAGGAGCTATGAACCTGCACTCCAAGGTCTCTTTGTTCAGCAATTCTCCCTAAGACCTTCCCATTAAATGTATAAGTCCTACTAAGATTTGCTTTCCCTCTTTGCTGTCCACTACACTTCCAATTTTGGTGTCTGCAAACTTACTAACTGTACCTCTTATTCTCGCATCCAAATCATTTATGTAAATGACAAAAAGTAGAGGACCCAGCACTGATCCTTGTGGCACTCCACTGGTCACAGGCCTCCAGCTTGAAAAACAACCCTCCACCACCAACCTCTGTCTTCTACCTTTGAGCCAGTTCTGTATCCAAATGGCTAGTTCTCCCTTTATTCCATGAGATCTAACCTTGCTAATCAGTCTCCCATGGGAAACCTTGTCGAATGCCTTATTGAAGTCAATATAGATCACATCCAGCACTCTGCCCTCATCAATCCTCTTTATTACTTCCTCAGAAAACTCAATCAAGTTTGTGAGACATGATTTCCCACACACAAAGCCATGTTGACTATCCCTAATCAGTCCTTGCCTTTCCAATTACATGTACACCCTTTCCCTCAGGATTCCCTACAACAACTTGCCCACCACTGACATCAGGCTCACCGGTCTATTGTTCCCTGGCTTGTCCTTAACACCCTTCTTAAACAGTGGCAACATGTTAGCCAACCTCCAGTCTTCAGGCACCTCACCTGTGACTATCGATGATCCAAATATCTCAGCAAGAGGCCCAGCAATCACTTCCCTAGCTTCCCACAGAGTTCTAGGGTACACCTGATTAGGTCCTAGGGATTTATCCACCTTTACCCATTTCAAGACATCCAGCACTTCCTCCTCTGTAATCTGGACATTTTGCAAGATGTCACCATCTATTTCCCTACTTTCTATATCTTCCATACCCGTTTCCATAGTAAATATGATGCAAAATACTCATTTAATATTTCCCCCATTTTCTGTGGCTGCACACAAAGGCTGCCATGCTGATCTTTGAGGCACCCTATTCTCTCCTAGTTACCCTTTTGTCCTTAATGTATTTGTAAAAGCCCTTTGGATTCTCCTTAATTCTATTTGCCAAAGCTATCTCATGTCCCCTTTTTGCCCTCCTGATTTCCCTCTTAAGTATACTCCTACTTCCTTTATACTTTTCTAAGGATTCACTCGATCTATCCTGTCTGTACCTGACATATGCTTTCTTCTTTTTCTTCACCAAACCCTCAATTTCTTTAGTCATCCAGCATTCCCTATACCTACCAGCTTTTCCTTTCACCCTGACAGGAATATACTTTCTCTGGGTTTTTGTTATCTCATTCCTGAAGGCTTCCCATTTTCCAGCCGTCCCTTTACCAGCGAACATCTGTCTCCAATCAGCTTTCCAAAGTTCTTGCCTAATACTGTCAAAATTGGCCTTTCTCTAATTTAGAACTTCAACTTTTAGATCTGGTCTACCCTTTTCCATCACTATTTAAAATCTAATAGAATTATGGTCGCTGGCCCCAAAGTGCTCCCCCACTGACACCTCAGTCACCTGCCCTGCCTTATTTCCCAAGAGTAGGTCAAGTTTTGCACCTTCTCTACTAGGTACATCCACATACTGAATCAGAAAATTGTCTTGTACACACTTAAGAAATTCCTCTCCATCTAAAACCTTTAACACTATGGCAGTACCAGTCGCTGTTTGGAAAGTTAAAATCCCCTAACATAACTACCCTATTATTCTTACAGACAGCTGAGATCTCCTTACAAGTTTGTTCTTCAATTTCCCTCTGACTATTTGGGGGTCTATAATACAATCCCACTCAAATAACTTCCCTGGATGTACTTCCAGGAATATCCTCCCTCAGTACAGCTGTAATGCTATCCCTTATCAAAAATGCCACCCTCCCCGCACCTCCCCCTTGCCTCCCTTTCCAGCCGTCCTGTAGCCTTTGTATCCTGGAACAAAATCCTCCTGAGCAGCCCTAGCAAATCTCCCTGCTCGTATGTTAGTCCCTTTCCAATTTAGGTGCAATCCGTCCTTCTTGTACAGGTCACTTCTACCCCAAAAGAGATTCCAATGATCCAAAAATGTGAATCCTTCTCCCATACCCCAGCTCCTCAGCCATGCATTCATCTGCTCTATTCTCCTATTCCTGCCCTCACTAGCTCGTAGCACTGGGAGTAATCCAGATATTACTACTCTCGAGGACCTCCTTTTTAAATTCCTGCCTAACTCTCTGTAATTTCCCTTCAGAATCTCAACCTTTTTCCTTCCAATGTCGTTGGTTCCAATGTGGACAATAACCTCTTGCTGGCTCCTCTCCCCCTTGAGAACATTCTGCATTCTCTCTGAGACATCCTTGATCCTGGCACCAGGGAAGCAACACACCATTCTGCTTTTTCGCTGCTGGCCACAGAAATGTCTGTCTGTACCTTGGTCTAGAGAGTCCCCTAACACAATTGATCTCTTGGAACCCTACGTACTTCTCATTGCATTAGAGCCAGTCTCCATACCAGGCACTTGGCTGTTCGTGCTATGTTCCCCTAAGAATCCATCACCCCCTACATTTTCCAAAACAGCATACCTGTTTGAAATGGGTATATCCACAAAAGACTCCTGCACTAAACGCCTACCTCTCTTACCTTTTCTGGAGTTAACCCATCTATGTGACTGTATCTGAGACTTTCCCCCCTTCCTGTAACTGCCATCCATCACATACTGTTGCTGTTGCAAATTCCTCATTGCTTGTAACTGTCTCTCCAACCGATCAATTCAATCTGATAAGATTCACAGCCGACAGCATTTATGGCAGATATAATCGGCAGTAACCCTTAAACTTTCTTTAAACTCCCACATCTGAGAAGAAGTACATATCACTCCATTAAAGGCCATTTTGCTCCTTCACAATCTACAGACCCAGAAAATATTCCTCTACAAACACTGCTCCAGGTTAAATTAATAGTTATGGCTTATATTTTAAGTTTACTCAAGAGACATATCTCCAAAAACATATAATCAAGAAATAACCTACTCTACTCACTACTGCAGATTCTCTGTAAGCCACACTTAACACAACAATTAACTTATCTGATTCTGTGCTGTGAACTTCGCCCAACAGTTCCTCCAAGATTAGTTGTGAATTTCACCGTTTGTTAATTTTCCCAGATGCACTCCGATGTCCAGCAATACACAAATTCAAACTCTCTGTAATTTCCCTTCAGAATCTCAACCTTTTTGCTTCCTATGTAATTGGTTCCAATGTGGACAATGACCTCTTGCTGGCTCCTCTCCCCTGTGAGAACATTCTGCACTCTCTCTGAGACATCCTTGACCCTGGCACCAGAGAAGCAACACACCAGGGAAGCAAAGGCAGCAACTGTGCAGGTTCGTTCTCTCTCTCTCTCTCTCTCTCTCTCTCTCTCGCCTGCAATGACCTCACCATGTTCTTCCTTTGTCTGTTCTTCTCCCTTTTAAAACTACTGTTTGTTTTGACTTTTTTTTACAAAGTTCCAAAACAATGCAACAGCATATAAAACAGTAGTTGCTGTCCCTGGAATCCGAGGAAATCACCTCCAGCACCTAAAATATCTCTAAAAAGGAGCAGCTGTTACAGCCAGAAATTTTTCCCGTCCTCCATCTTGGATTACCCAGAATCCTCTCTAATCATTTACATAAATGACAAAAAGCCATGGACCCAGCACCGATCCTTGTTGCACACCACTGGTCATAAGCTTCCAGTCTGAAAAGCAACCCTTACCATCTATCTTCCACCTTCGAGCCAGTTCTGTACCTACATGGCTAGATCTCCCTGTATTCCATGTGATCTAACCATACTAACTGGCCTACCAAGAGGAACCTTCTCAAACGCCTTACTGACATCCACCACTCTGCCTCCATCAATCCGCTTTGTTACTTCTTCAAAAAACTCAAACAAATTACTGGAACACAACGTGAAAGCCTCATTGACTATCCCTAATCAGTCCTTGCCTATCCAGATACATGTAAATCCTGACACTCAGGATTCCCTGGAACAAGTTGCCCACCACCGATGTCAGACTCTCTGGTCTGTAGTTCTCTGACTTCTCCTTACCACCTTTCCTAAATAGTGGCAACACATTAGCCAACCTCCAGTCTTCCGGCACCTCATCTGTGGCTATTAATCATCCAAACATGTCAGCAAGAGGCTCAGTAACCACTTCCCCAGCTTCCCACAGAGTTCTAGGGTACACCTGATCGGGGCCTGGGGACTTATTCACCTTTATGCGTTTTAAGATGTCCAGCACTCAACAAAAGATGAAAGTGGATGGGGTAAAGCAAAATACCACCTGAAATTAAATAAAAATAGGAAAAACTGGAAAACATTGAGTGGCCTCGGTGGAAAGCGAAAGCAGAATTAATGGCTCAGGTTAATGATCCACCAGAACTTTTGTTCACTGATCTGTACCACCAAATCTGTTTTTGTTCCACAGAGGCAGTCAGACATACTGAGTGTTTTCTATCATTTTCTGATTTGCAAAAAAGGTATGCATTGATAATAGGAGCAATGTAATTCATTTTACAAGATTACATTTTGTGTGTAGAGTTAAATTAACTGGACTTCCACAATATTTCCCGATTGCTGAAGAAAGAACACTGCCATATGAATTGAGAATTAGTCTCCTCCTAGGCCCTAAGGTGATAATAAATGGAGTTCCAGCTTAAAGCCAGAAGCTGGACTGCTGCAGCAGAAGATTTGCCCTCCCCCCCCCCCCCCCCCCCCCACAACCACGCTGGAACAGTATTTTTCCAAACCTGAAACAAAGCCCTGACAAAGCTTCTACCTGATGACTAACATGCATCAGAAGTGAAATTTAAAGTCGAATTTAAAGCAAAAGAAATGATGATCTAGAGCAACTTTTCCATAGAAACTACTGGAAAAGGATATTATGAGTAATATGTTTGTTTAAGGCTTCTCTCATATGGTGAAAGTCAAACTTGTTATATTGGAGAGTGGCACTGGCTGCTACAACTGCTGATGGCTCAATTTGCTTTCTATTAGATGTGGAAGATAATCATTAGGGGTAAGACTTATGTTTAGAAAAGCAGGGCCCGATGTGTGCTCGGTTATTTTCCAACCGTCTGTGCCTCTGAAAAATAATCCAATATTCAGTTACCACCTCCCCACTCATCCACTTAAACCCTCACTGGTATCCAACTGTCAACAACAGATGGAGCGTTCAAATGTCTTTTCACTTGATTCCTGGGGACTTCCCATCTGTCCTCTCAATTTATGCAAATTGTGTTCAAAACCTTTCAATATAAATTACTCAACCGCATTCCCTACACCCTCCCCCACCCATGGCACAACAGCCTGGAATTGGGAATACATTTATGATACTTATTTCCTAGCCTGTTTCAATAAGTCTGCCTACTGTCCTATGCCTCCTGAAGGAATTCCATCGATTAGAGTCGCTTATCCATTTTTAATCATGGTTGAGATAAATTAGAGGTCAATAAGTTGCTTATTCTTTTCGAACTTTAGATCTAAAGAACCAAAGAGACTTCTTTTCTCTTTAAGATTGCCATCCAATCGCAACAAAGGGCATGACGACATTTCTAAGTCAAGGAGTGCTGGGGCAGCAGTGCTCAGAGGCATTATTGGAAAGGTGAGTGCAGGAGAGTGGGAGTCAGATTTGAAAAGTAGTTAGTGAGAGCAATGAACCAAGAGGTTTCTCACTGATTCCTAGTAAACAGCATTCCGGCTTGTGCAGTGGTTAAAATAAGTACAGCACATAAACAATATAAATGTTGTTTGTATGTACAAATTACATTACTTTTGAGCTTTTAAAAAGCACCAAGCAGAGAGAAAGACATTATAATCACTTAGAGTACTCGTTAAACTATTGTTCTATCTTTGATGCTATTCCTTTTCTTCTTGTCTAATAAAACCATGCCTCAAAAATAGGCTAACTGCTCAAACATAACTCTGAACAGTTCCAGCGTTCATACCTTACAATGCTAAACACCTTAATAGTGTTCAGAAAAACAAACTCGTTATAGTCGAGAGTGTGGCACTGGAAAAGCACAGCAGGTCAGGCAGGCATTCGAGGAGCAGGGGAATTATGTTTTGGGCATAAGCCCTTCATCAGGAATCATGCTCCTCAAATGCTGCCAAACCTGCTGTGCTTTTCCAGCACCACACTCTCGACTCTGATCGCCAGCATCTACAGTCCTCACTTTCTCCAAACTCATGTTATTGCCCAAGGAATGAAATTTGAGTATGACTGCATGTGTCAACCAGATAGACTCACACTAGCCTGCCTTATGTGTTCTTCACATAGTTCACATTCTCAAAGTGTAGCTCGCTGAAAAGCTGAGGCTTCTGACAAATGCATTAAAAAGGCATTGAAGAAAAAAAACCCAAAAGAATTTTTCTAATAGGCAACGTTAATCAAACTGCTGCCAAAAAATATCATTTTTATTTGGAAATGTTATTTTGTGAAAAATGGAGTTGAATTATCAAAGAAACCAAGATACTAGACAAAAGAATATTGCCAAAAATATTTGGAGCACTTTGTAGAAGTGAAGAAATCTGCCTGTTAGTTAACTGTACATGGAATTAACAGAAAACCAAATCGACAGCAAGCATATCACCACAACTTTTGCCAAGGCCTTTGCTTTTAATTGAGTATTGCTGAAATGTGGCACAGGAATTGCACTAAAGAGCATTGCATCTGTTTTCTGCAACTCTGGGGTGCCTCAATGTTCCTTATAGCAAGTACATTTACACTGATCACAACTGAAATGTGTACTGACAAGGCCCAACAAAAAGGTGCTCATTAAAAGGTACAGGTACAGAGCAACCTTGATTATCTGAAAGTCGATTTTCTTTACAAAATACTGCCCACCTGTGTTGTCTGGATTATTGAGGTTGCCCTGCACACTATTCTGGAACAATTTTCTTTTAAGATCAGAAAGCCTACTTGCTAGATGAGCAAATATTTGGGTCAATCAGCTATTTGTTTGATGAACACCGAGTGCTTCCAGGGCTTGAGAAGAGTGTTTCCCTTTCCCTTGGTTTTGAGATGGTGCGATTGTCTAGAACAAGAGGTCATAGTCTCAGAATACAAAGAAGGCCATTTAATCCAGAGATGAGGGTGATTGTCCTCACATAGAAGGTAGCAAATCTTTGGAGTTCTCTGTGAAGGCTGAGTACATTCAAGACTGAGATAGCGATAGACTTCCAAATATTAAAGATGTCAAAGCATAGTGGAGGAAAATGATGTTGAGGTGGAAGACTTGCCGTGTTGAATGACAGTGCATCTCAAGGGGCTGAATTGCCTTTTCTTACTGCTGTCTCCTACATTCCTAAATGGGATGAGGTCAAGCAGGTTGTAGTAGCTCTTGATGGTGTAAGTCAGAACGCTGGATGAAATATTATGTAGCTTTTCTGCTTTGTATAACTGTGAGTGAGTGTGAACTTTAGTTTCAAGCTTATGCCCTAATGTTCACTCATAAGCTACAAATGTTTTGACTCTTGTGCCACTACAATAGATTTTACTCAGTAATTTCACTGTATCTTCCAAATGACTCATGTTTCACCCTTTAATGAAAGTATTTGGGTAATCCAAATAACCATTCAATGCCAGTGGTTACTTGACCCATTCCTAATGCAATTGAAAAACAATTGCCCCACCATGTTCTTTCCCCATAGCCCTGTAACTTCCTCTGTGCCAATTGTGTTGGCTTCAATCATTTTTCACCTTTCCCTTGGAGTTCAGAATAGTGAAGGATGGTGTGATTGCTGTGTATAAGATCATGAATGGTTTTGACAAGGTGGGCATGGACAAGTCATTTCCTTGTGTGGCTGAGTCCAATGCTACGGACACTGGATTAAATTTAAGGGCTCCCTTTCAGGACAGATGAGGAGAAGTTGTTTTCTCTCAAAAAGAACTCTTTGCCTCAAGGCAGTGAGGCAGGGTGTGTTAATATTTTTAAAACTGAGCTGGGTAGATTACTATTAGACAAGAGAGTCAAGGTAGACGAGAAGGTGGAATTTCAAATGCAAACAGACCAGTTGTGAATTAATGAACAATGAAGCAGCCGTGACTGATCTATTTGTATACCTATTTCCTATGTCCACATGTTTGTTATTGATGAAACTGATGATTAGCACCCCAAATATTTTGAGGAACTTGCATGCATGTCAAATAGCAACAAAAAATCAGTCTGCAATAAACCAGCTATTTATTATTTATAAGTTACTGCAAAAACAGTGTAACAACAGCATTGTGTAATGTGGCAGGCAGGGTGTCCAGGCACATGCACAATTACTATTCCATTTCTAGGAAATCAAGGTACATTATTGTGACCTTTGTTACCACAGATGAGACAACGTGAGTTGTGGTGATGATTATTGCTTTGAAATCCTCCGTGTTGCATCATTTTATAGTCTTGGGTGTGATGGGTAACCTTGGTCAATTTGTTGCCACCAATCCTCTTTAGTGGGATCAGGCTAAGCAACTGGGGACTGGGTAATGGGAGTCCACTGGAGTGCATCTTTAGTGGCGTGAATGGTATTTTAATGGTGTTTAATTATTTTATGTTTTCTTCAAAGAATTCACTTTTGTCACAGTGTCCTCTTTAAAGGGCTATCACTCCATTTAGTTTAATTTGGTTGAGTTACTACAAAAGATTGTCAGCCGGCTCACTGGGATAGTCGTGAGGAAGCACAGAGCAGTAAAGCCGATCTTGTGAATAAAAGATGCGGTCAATGAAAATAATTGTGTCTTGGATTGTACTTAACCATTGAGTTTGCATCCAATTAACAGTTGGTGGGGAGTATGAGATAGACAGGATGGGTGAAGTGTGGTTGGATGGGTGAGGTGTCAGTCGGGCATTTGAATTGGTGGGGATACTTGGTCAATGGGGGTGGGAATGGGGGTGGTTGATTGATCTGCTGGGGGGGGGGGGTTACTTGCAGTGGGGCGGTCAAGGGAGTTACAGTTCAGAAGTGACCCAGAGGCTGGTAGGAATCTGGAACTTACTGCCTCTAAGTCTGGTAGAGGCTGAAATCCTCATAACATTTAAGAAGTGGGGTGGCACGGTGGCACAGTGGTTAGCACTGCTGCCTCACAGCACCAGAGACCCTGGTTCAATTCCCACCTCAGGCAACTGTCTGTGTGGAGTTTGCACATTCTCCTCGTGACAGTGTGGTTTCCTCCGGGTGCTCCGGTTTCCTCCCACAATCCAAAAATGTGCAGGTTTGGTGAATTGGCCATGTTAAATTGCCCATAGTGTTAGACATAGGGGATTGGGTCTGGATGGGTTGCTGGTTGGAGGGTTGGTGTGGACTTGTTGGGCAGAAGGACCTGTTTCCACACTGTAAGTAATCTAAATAAAAGTATTTAGATGTACACTTACGATGCCAAGACTATGGACTGTTTTTGACCAGCACAGAAAAGGGGCCTTTGGTTTAGGGTGAGAGAGGAAAGATTTAAAAGGGACCTAAGGGGCAACTTTTTCACAACAGAGGGTGGTGGAATATGGAATGAGCTGACTGAGGAAGTGGTGGAGGCTGGTACAATTCCAACATTTAAAAGGCATCTGGATGGGTATATGAATAGGAAGGGCTTAGAGGGATTTGGGCCAAATGGTGGCAAATGGGACTAGATTATTTTGGGGTATCTGGTCAGCATGGATGAGTTAGACTGAAGGGTCGGTTTCCATGCTGTACAGCTCTCTGACTCTATGACTGTGCTCTCAATCTCTATGTTTCTATGTGTAACTGAGGGGGCCAGCTGTGTAGTTACCAAGAAATTAGGCCAGGCTTCAATCCAACACTTCCTCGGTAACTTACCCTGGTAAGTTTATGATACCTCCTGACTCTAGGTTAAAGTTGGAAATATTCACCAAGGCTTCCAGATAGGGGAGGAATTGCTCACTGAAAGTTAAATCACCTTGGGCAATTCCCATTGTCAGACTTCGATATGCTTTCAATATACATCTCCAGGAGGATGAGTAGCTGTCAGTGATCCAGAGTTCAGAAAGATTTGGGCACTCATCAAACTGGGGCTGTTTACGCAACACTTACTCTAGATCTTACACGGATTTACCAACAGCCATTTCCAGCAACTCAGCTTGGCCAGCAACTCAGCTCCTGTCCAAATCAGGTTGCATTTCAGAGCTCTCCAGCACTCAGGGCAAATCTGACAAACCCAATACTGCTCACCCCTCCCCTGCACAGCACTGCTCACCCACCCAAAACATTGACACCCCTCACAACTCCCCCAGCCCCCAAGACTGCTCACATCCCTATCCCTGACACCCCTGCCACCCCTCACCTTTGGACCACTGCTCACCACCCACAACCCGAATCCCTCCCACCACCCAACACTGCTCACACTCTCTCGGCCTCCGTCGCCCTCACCCCTATCCCTGACATGCCTCACATCCACAGCACTGCTCATCCACCCGCAACACTGACACCCCTCACTGCCCCGCAGCCCTCAACACTGCTCACACCCCCTCAGCCTCAACACTGCTTTCATCCCTACCTCGACACTGCTCACATCTCCTCAGCCCCCAACACCGCTTAGCCCCACACCTCTTGACATCTGTCACACACCCCAGCCCCAATGCCACTCATCCCCTCACACTCCCCACCACCCCCACACCATTCACATCCACATCCTTCAACACCTCACCACTCCCCACCTCCCCCCACCTCACCCCCACACCCCTTAACACCCCTCAACCCTTGACACCCCTAACTGCCCTACCCCCAATGTCACTCAGCCCCACATCCCTCAACACCTTTCACTCCCTCACCCAATGCCACTTGTCCCCATACCTCTCGACACCCCTCCCACTCCTCACTTCCTTCCCATACTCCTTACCCCCATGTCCCTCAACACCCCCCCACTCCCCACCTCCCCCCCACACCATTCATACCCACATCCCTCGACATCTGCCCACTCACCACCTCCCACCCACCACCCACCCCCACACCCCTCAACACCTTTCACAACCCACAACCCCCAACGCCATTCATTCACACACCCCTTGACACCCTTCACACTCCCCACCTTCCTCCCCATCGACATCCCTCACACTGCCCATCTCCCCCACCTCCCACACACCACTCACCCCTACCAAATGACACCGCTGTCCAGAAGACAAAAATGAACCATTGCTGCCAATTGGTGTATTGGTTTCAATATAATGCACATTGGCAGCAGGGCCAGTTTAAAGATGTAACCATCTGCTGACATGCAAAATGTTGTTAACAACAAGAGACTACTCCCGTTAGAGTAGGGATTTTAGCCACCACACTAGACCAAGTAAGTTCCATAGTTTCCTACACTGAAAACAGGATAATTGCAACAGCTCACACAGCATCCTGTCTCTGTGTCCTACGACAGTGATCAGGCCCTTTTGTTGTACTCTGTTCCACAATCTTTTTTCCATATTTTTTGCCCATGATATTCCTGAATAAAACTGGTGTGTGTGTGTGTGTGTGATTTAAGTTTGTATATTCATAATTATTAATCTAGTTTTATTGTTTTCCTGTACATTGATGTAAGCTGTTGTGAGTCTCTTTTATCTTATCTCATGCTTCACAGTCAGACATTAACCATCCTGGACATTAAGTGGTCACATTTCATGTTTGTGACAACACGTGGATTATTGGGGCTTGATCTCCAGTACACGCTGTCTGTCCGGGTAGTGATTCTTTTAACAAGTAGAGTTCCCAGTCAGAAGTGAATCATATCTATTTATACTCATCATCATTGATAGGTCATAGCCAGTAACAAACACCTTGTATGAGGTTAGCAGGTTGTTATCTTATGTTCATTCACTTCCGTTCTATAGCATTTGACAAAATGTCCTTGCTGCCTCCACAGCCCACTTACAGAACAACCTCAATTATCCAACTGAAACGGTGGGGAGTATTTTGTTCAGATAACTGATTGTTCAGATAAAGGATAACATTTTTACGGGACCTTGAGATCTTATTCGGAAATCTGAAATTCGGATAACTGAGCTTGTTCTTTACATTTGCTTGCAGCTCCACAACAACAGCAGCAGAACAATCAAAGTAACAGAACCTCCAACAGCAGGTAGCAATGGTAATGGAGGACAGCTGAAGCAATCAAATGGATCTCTTTGGTAAAGAACGGTGTCTTTTGGTGGATTTCTGGAAGAAGGAGCAGATTGACAAAGAATTTCTTAACCCAGTGTAAAACCACAGATTTAATTCCATATTTCCTTGTTTTGAGGAATAAAGAATGTCCCTGCTTCATGATCTGTGGGCCACCTATAAGTTTAATTCTCATGTTTTCTGGCATCGAAGGCACAATTCCACAACACAGGACTAAAGTCATAATGGAGGAAGTTGAAAGTCACCTGGCTGAGGTGGATTGGATGGGAGAAGAGTTGGAACTGACAATGTCCACCTACCTGAAGCAGCAAGGGCATGGGATGTCCGGATAGAATTGAGGAGGCTTAAAAATGACAAACTCCAATCCACTTTCTTAGAAGCATAGGATCACATCACCCAGATCATGGGGAAAGATTGGACTCTTAAGACCAGGATAGAGTCTATTATCAGGAAGGTGATTTTTGATGCAGACAAGGATGAAGAGGCAGGCCGAACTGCTTACTACACAGCAAAGGCAGATCTTTGTTGTCCTAGCTCCACAGTAAGCCTTGCAACCAATCTCACTCAAGGGACATTCTAAAGAGGCATTGGAATTGTGACAAGGCTTCGCGTTTCAAACGAGACTGCCGCCAGGCATAGAGATGTCACCCATTTTCCCATTCTGTTGCCACTCATGTGAATTCGGACATTCTAGCCATCGTAGTCTTTGTGTGCTGTGTGCAGTTGCTGGGATGTTAAGTAGATGTTAAGCAAGTAGGTATGTAATGGAAACTCCAGCAGCAGGTTGCGACGGTGAGGGAGGCTAGCAAGTAAGAGAGTCTGAGCCACAGTGCCAACCGCCAGCAGCATGAGGGTAGCTGAAACAGATGAACAGACCCCCTCTGGGAAGTTTGTTTATGGAAAAAAGGAACAGACAGACAATGGTTTCCTCAATAGACCATCCCACGTAAATACTATAGATACTTGCGTGTTTGTAATGACCTGATGCCTGTGACCAGTGGACTAAAATTTCCATGCTTCACGATTTTTGGGCTGTCTCAAATGTGTTCAAAATGCCATGTTACATCAAAGGCAGGAAAAAGCCCACTCAGCCCATCGCATCTAGACTCTGTATTACCCTAACTTTGTCACAGTGACCCACATGGTTTGAATGTTCCCAGTGCTTTTCGCTCACTAATCATGATACATTTCCCATCCAACTATTTTCAGTACGCTGTTCCCCTCAGCTGAAACAATTTGTACAAACGGACAAGGTTTCTTTCTGCTAAAGGATTTATTGAGGCAAATGTAATTTGGCCATCACCACCAGACTGTCCACAGCACTGTGTGAAGCTGCAGACCTAATTATTACCTCAAAACAAACGGGTGAAAGGGGTGCAGGATTTAAAGCTTCAGACAGAACTGATTTTTCAAGGATATAAATTGCCCAAGGTCCTAGCTGACTCAGCTCCAACAATCCAATAAAGACAAATGTGATCAGTTTGAAAGCAGACCACGGATGACACACCAGTGACACGTATCTCATCAGCCCCAGTATTCATTAACTTGGTGTATTTGTTGCTGTTTGTAGAACTGCCACTGAGTATTTTAGTCATTGGGCCTCATGGGATAGACTGAAGTCCACTGCGGGCAATGGAACACATCACTGATGGAATTCTTTTTCAAATTGGACTCTTGGCACATATCCTGAGATACCCCATGATGGCGTAATAAGGTTTACAGTTTAACATTCTGTATCCCATTTGTAGTAAAGCTATAATATTTCCTCTTCACAATTTGTTAAAAAGAACATTATGTAAAAGGTATTCTATTGCTGGGATGAATAAGACAGAACATAAGTTCATGCTTTTCATAAGCCATTCAGTAAAAATGTTCAACAATTGGAGGGGAAGCATTTTCATCTGAATTGCCTAATCTTATCAAGCAAATTATTTGCACATTTCAGCACATTTACAGATTTACTTTAATAAATAGCACAAATTATGGTGCAGAGGTAGGCCATTCAACCCATCATGTCCATGATGACTCGCTGAATGAATGTTACATTTAGTGCCATTCTCCTGCCTTTTTCTTGTGACCCTGAATATTGCTGCTCTTCAAATGACAGTCTAATTCCCTTTCGACTGAGCCTGTCTCCACCATACTCTGAGGCATTTCACTCCACATCTCACTCTCTCACTCCCTGAAAATGCTTTTCCAAATGTTGCTTTTGCCTCTTTTGCTGCTTATTCTCGGCCGGTGCCCTCTCTTTCCCATTCCTTTCACTGATGGGAAAACTATTGCAATAGCTACTGTGTCCTCAGCCCCTCATGAGATTGAATGCCTCTATCAAATCTCCCTTCAGCCTTCTTTCATTCTAGGAGAATAGATCCAACTCCCAGCAATCTATCTTCATCTCATGCCTGTAGCCATTTTCTGCACACTCTCCAATGCCTTCATATTCTTTGTAAAATGTGGTGCACCTAATAGGGCGCAATACGATATCTCACACAAGTTCAACGTAACTTCCTTGCTCTTGTATTCTGTGGATACTGAATGTTTTATTAACTGATCTCTAATGGGAACTACTATGGTAAATTCACATGACTATTTCATGGTCTATTCTTTTCAACCATGCAATTGTAACCTTTAGGTCTCTATCTTGGTTTCCCAGTTACGCATTATGGAAAAAGATTTGTTTTTCTCTGCAACTCTCCCGACAGTGGCATTATGATAAGGAACAATGGGCTATGTGCAACACTTTCCAATAGCTGAGCTGCTGGACAGGATGTTAAAGTAACAATGCAAGAGAATGCCAGACAAAAGCTTCCCCTCTAGCTTTCCGCTTCTCCACAAAGAGAAACTAGGCTCAAGGCCCAGAAAGCACCAAAAGATTGAAATGAATGAAAGAGCAAACACATGGCCAGTCGAATTTACTTCACTGATGTGGCGGGCTATGATGATCTCAGACTGGAAAGGATCACATAACTGCCTTCCTGCTGACCTTTAAAATAATCACAGTCACTGTGTTCTCCACCATCAATGCTTTGGGGATTACCTTGGCTGGATTAGTCATATCTGCACCTGGGTATCAAAACCAGAACTGAATCTGTGTGATTCACCTCCCAAATAGTCTCCACAAGACACAACTCCAGAATCTGATGAAAAACTCACAGTTTCCTAGTTGGGTTCAGCTATAACAACACTCAGAGCTTGGCATCACCAAGGAATCTGTTTGGTCGACACTTTCATTTTTTGACACAATATTTGAGTCAAATATTGGTATGTTATTTGTAATATTAAGGTTAAGGGCATACAGATGGAAGTCAATGATTAAGTACCTTTTGTGGATATAAAGAGAGAGTTCTATAATACTGGGAATGGATTCAGGAAGGGTTCTGGGTACTGGATAGGGGTTAAATATGGAGACAAATGTTAAGAATGTTGCTTTCTGTTAATAAGTCTAGTGTTCACTCAAAGACTGGTGTCTTGTGACAATGCTGCTCCTTTAACAAGGGTGGCCTTGGGTTTTTCAAAAGGTGTTGTAAAAGGCAGAGGTTCCGATTTGTCTGGGTTAGGCCACATTGATTATAGCTAAAAGATACTGTTTAAGGCATCAATCAGGGAAAAGGGCCTTTTTTAAAAACAGTTGTACAATGAATGTGGAGTAGCCAGTTCTCCCACTTCAGGGATTTTTCGAGTTTGACGTAGTTTCAGCTGGCGACCTAGAGAAACAAGCTGCAGTTGAAAGAGGTTCCATGCTTCAGTGAGCCTCTCTCTCTCTGACATCTCCCCTGCAAGAGCTTGTATTCGACTTTACCTTTTTGCAAAGGGGTGTGTTTATGGGATATTGCAGGAAATCGGAACAGCTCTTTATTAAGTTGTGGGGGACATCATGTCAGCCGGGTTTCTAAATCATGGTTACTCTGAATTCTGTTTCATTTGTGCTTCCTTCGGTGGTGCATAAATAATGTTTTACTTGAAGCCAAGTGGTTTGACCGGCTGCATCACCCGAGTTATCCACTTTATATCTGCCTAAAACAACTAGAAACGCTAGGGTCTGGGGTACCTTCTTAAAATGTTTTGAGGGGGTCTGGCCTAGTCCATAACAGTCTGGATAACCCTGTGTCATCAGAATGAATTAATATCAGAATGAATTAATTAATAATTCAGGGGTGGCACAGTGGCTCCGTGGTTAGCACCGCTGCCTCAGAGTGCCAGAGATCCAGGTTCGATTCCTGCCTCAGGTGACTGTCTGTGTGGAGTTTGCACTTTCTCCCAGTGTCTGCACGGGTTTCCTCCAGGTACTCCGGTTTCCTCCCACAATCCAAAGATGTGCAGGCCGGGTGAATTGGCCATGGTAAATTGCTCATAGTGTTAGGTGCATTAGTCAGGGGTAAATATAGGGGAATGTGTCTGGATGGGTTACTCTTCAGAGAGTCGGTGTGGACTTGTTGGGCCGAAGGGCCTGTTTCTGTACTATAAGTAATCTAATATGGTAGCAGAGGATGGCTGCCTCACGATGAAGATTAGAAACTGACAGCATGTATTATTCTAGTTATTAGGTTGTGAAGAGTGGCTGAAAACAAGACAGAATTACCAGGGAATGAATCCCTGAATCTGAACCTCAATAATAAGTGTAAGGCAGAAGTCAAAATGTAGACAACGGGGGGATCCAAGATGGTGGCGACCCAGCAAGTCTGAGTCCATAGTGCTCTTCCCAAGACTTGGGTAAAGTGGGTCACCCACCCCCACCATACTCACCAAAATCATTCATAATAGCTGTTAAATGTAATTAGTTGCTTAGTATTACATTTAAACAGTCTAATATTTAGTAAAAATGACCAAAGGGAAGGGAGCCCGCAGCTCTCAACAAGCAGGACCCCCTCTCCCACCCTCTCCCTCTTCAGCTGCAGCAGAGGCGTCCACAGCTACCCCGGGGGACTTACCTACAGTAACAAGCCTTGTGGAGATGATCTCCAAACTGGACACGAAGATTGACGCTTTTATCAAGGAGTCCTGAAATCGATGGGACTCACTCTCGGCCACGCTGCAGAAGCACAACCGAGACATCCAGGAAATCGAGCGCTGAGTCGGAGGGGCGGAGCTAAAGGCCGCGACCTCCGAAACTACAGTCCAATCGGCCGTGGATCAGGTCCGGACTCTCGAACAGCGAGTCCGGACCTTAGAGAATCACATTGACGACCTCGATAATCGAGGTCATCGAAAAAATATTCGTTTGCTGGGCCTTTCTGAATGGGAAGAGGAAGGCCAGCTTACAGCGTTCCTCGAGCAGTGGCTGCCACAGCTTTTAAATTTGGAAGCTGGATCAGGCCAGGTAAGGGTAGAATGGGCCTACTGGGTCGCAATACGCGGACCCGGCTCGAATCAGCGCCCACGCCCGGTCCTGTTCCGGCTGCAGAGCTATAGGGAGAGGCAGATACTCCTAGAAGCTTCTAGAAATCTTGGAAAAGACCCCCAAGCTATGATCTATAAAGGATCCAAGATCATGTTATTCCAGGACTTTTCTCCAGTTCTGGTCTGAAAGAGGAAGGCATTCGACGAGGCGAAGAAGCGTTTAAGGGACTTAAATATTCAGTACTCCTTACGCTATCCAACAACGCTACGCTTTAACCATGAAGGATCCGTGTATAACTTCAGATCGCCAGAAAAGGCTAAGGAATTCTTGGACTCTCTTAGATAAACTGTAAGAGATAATGGATGTTGGTTTGCCTTCCCCCTCGCTTTGGCTTATATCCCCCTCTTTTTTTTTCTTTTTTTTCTTACCTTACTGTTTAATATTATCATGGGGGGTGGGGAGAGGGATTTGATTTTCTCCCCTACCCCCCCCCCCTTGGGGTTGTTTTCTTTTATTATTTTATGTATGTATGTGTATATATAATATATATATGTGTGTGTGTGTATGTATGTGTATGTGTTTATATGTATGTATGTATATATATATATATATAAGCTAGGGGTTTTGATTGGTGTTGGTGGGAGGAGGTGGTTACCTTATTCTATTTTACCTCTGTCTTTAGGAGCGGGTTTGTTTCTCCCTTGTTATTTTGTATTATTATATTTAAATATTATTTGTTGAGGTTGTAATTTTATAGTTATATGTTTATATACGGTATTAACATTGCCAAATATATCCAGGTGTTGGTATGGGTGGGGGTAGGGTGCTCACTGTTAACTCTAGCTTTGTATTATATCTGAATTCTCCTCATTTTATTGAGGAACGCCTGGGTCATGGGTGGGGCATTGGTTGGGAGAGGATATGATGGACTTTTGGAAAGGAAGTGACACCTCCTGGGAACAAGGGGGAAAATCTCCACTTAGATACGTTTTATTTTTTTTTATTTAGAAATAGTTTTTTATTATACTGTTGCGAGTGTATTAGAGAGCCTTTATTTTTGTAAATTTTATATAGTCTATGCTCGGGATGTTCTGGATAGGGTTTCCCCTCCCGAGGGGTCTCGGATTTGCCCAGATGATTATGGTTGATCAGTCGGTTAAGTGGTGCACCTGGAATGTCAAGGGGGGTATTTTGCCAGTCAAAAGGAAGAAAATACTATCAAATCTTAAGAAAGAAAGAGTTGATATAGCTCTCCTACAGAAGACACACCTGTCGGATAAAGAACACTTGAAATTACGACAGGGTGGATTTGATCAGGCCTTTTTTTCTTCTTTTAGCTCAAAAAGCAGGGGAGTTGTTATTCTGGTTCGGAAGAATTTGCCTTTCAAAATCCTAAATCAGATAAAAGACGAATCTGGACAATATATTTTGATTAAAGCCCTCATAAATGGAGAGGAATATGGGATTTTAAATTTGTACTGCCCCCCGGCACACCCCTTTAAATTTATAATTTTTCAAAATTGATGGCTTTTGGTGCCCATCATACAATTATAGGGGGAGACTTTAATTGTATTATGGATCCGGAAATAGAAGGATTCCCAAGAGTACTGCAGGAGTATCTCCCAGATCTAGACAATTGGTGGATCTGAACAAAGAATTAGGATTAGTAGATGTATGGAGATGTCTTCATCCACAGGGCAGAGATTTTTCTTTCTACTCCAATCCATATAAATGTCATACCAGAATTGATATGTTTTTTGCCCCCTCAATTTTTTTAAATTCCATATCATCCTGTAAAATAGGTAGTATAGCAATTTCCGACCATGCTGCTGTATATATGGAAACTAAGGCGAGGAACAATGGGACATCCCCTCGGCATTGGCGTATGGACCCCTTCCTAATGAAAGATAGTAAATTTGTAAAGTACTTCTCTCAAGAATTTAAAACTTTTTTAGAAATTAATTCAGGTACGGCTAGCAACCCATCAATGATGTGGGAGACCATCAAAGCTTACACGCGAGGTTTGATAATCTCCTACTCAGCGACCCAGAAAAAATTGAAGGGAGAACAACAGCGTCTGCTTGAAGCTCGCTTAAAAGCAGCTGAAACAGCATACGCTGATAAACCTTCTATTATTAAATTGCAAAGGATTACGGCTCTTAGGGCAGCTCTAAACACCACGCTTACTCAAACGGCTAAGAGGGAAATATTATTTGCAAAACAAAGGTTATATGAATATGGCGACAAACCGGGTAGATACTTAGCATTTCTTGCAAAGAAAGAAAAGGCCCCTCAGACTATTACGTCTATCAAGGAAAATAGGGGTATTTTGACTCATGCTCATCCTCTAACAGTCCAAGAAATACTTGAAGCAATTAGGCAACTTCAGAGCGGTAAGGCACCGGGCCCAGATGGTTTCCAAGCTGAATTCTACAAAGAATTTACAGAAATATTGGCTGGACCACTTATGGACATGTATAACTATGCATATAGTCAGGGCTGTCTCCCGCCTTCGCTGAAAGAGGCAAATATCTCTCTTATCCTTAAAAAAGGAAAGGCTCCAGAAGATTGTACGTCATACAGACCAATATCCTTGCTAAATGTAGATTTTAAAATCCTTTCTAAAACGTTAGCATTGAGACTAGAAATGGTACTGCCACATATCATAAAGGAGGATCAGATGGGGTTTATTAAGGGTCGTAGATCATCCAAAAACATTAGAAGGGTTTTGAATATGATTCAAGCCTGTCATCAGGGAAAGATACCTGGAGTAGTAGTTTCATTAGATGCGGAAAAGGCATTTGATAGGGTTGAATGGTCATATTTGTTTTACACATTGGAAAGGTATGGTGTTGGACAGGTGTTTACAAAATGGGTCTCAACATTGTATAGTGATCCCAAAGCAGTTGTGGTTACCAAAGGATTAGGTTCGGATAGCTTCAGTGTGGGTAGGGGCTGCCGTCAGGGATGTCCTCTCTCGCCATTGTTATTTACGCTAATAATTGAACCACTAGCAGAAGCTATACGAGCTGACCCTAATATAACGGCCCAGAGGATTGGTACAGGTAAACATAAAATTACCCTTTATGCAGATGATGTTCTTCTATTCCTCAGTAATCCTCTGATGTCCGTACCTCGCCTAATCCAAGTTATTAATACATTTAACGCACTCTCAGGCTATAAATTTTTCAAAATCGGAGGCTATGCCAATGGGTGGCCTTGCTATGATACCCCACTTAGTGGACGGATCCCTTTTTCCCTTTCGTTGGTCCCTGGAGGGCTTCTTATATTTAGGCATTTTTATTACCCCAGTATTTGGTCAGTTGTATAAGGCTATAACTTTGTGCATTTACTGGAAAGGATAAGGCAGGACCTCCAGCGATGGGGAGACCTTCCAATTTCCTGGTTGGGTAGAATAGCACTAATTAAAATGAATGTCCTGCCCCGTCTCCTATACCCTATGAGAATGCTTCCGGTGATGCTGCCAAGGCTGGCACTACGTAAATTATATGGCTGGCTGGGTTCCTTTATCTGGAATCATAGATGGCCCCTCATTAAGCTGAAGAAGCTACAGCTTCCACAGACAAGGGGAGGATTGGACGTCCCAGATTTTAGGAAATATCAGTTAAGTTCCTTATTAAGTTACATAGCTGATTGGGTCTTGTCTGATCCACAATCAATCTGGTTGGACATCGAGGCCTCTCAAGTAAAATACCCACTTATTAACCTTTTATTTTCAGACAAGAGGAAAATCATTACAGATCACTGTAAAAACCCTATAATACTAAACACAATTAAGGCTTGGAATATAATGCGGCAAAATGAGGGTAATTCACATAAAACATCCCCCTATGCACTGATAGTGGGAGCATGGGGATTCCAACCGGGGTTTACAGATGCCACTTTTAAACTCTGGAGATCCAGGGGTATCTCATGTCTAGGGAACCTATTTAAAGATGGGGTCCTGATGTCTTTTGAACAGCTGTGTCAGAAATTCGGATTACCTAATGGAAATCTCTTTTGATACTTCCAAATTCGAGACTATATACAGAAGAAGACTACGTTATTAGATAGTCTTTATAAATCAGATAGAGAGTGTAATGTCCTACGACCAGTGGAGTTATCTTCCGTCAGTACTATTTATCATTTACTACATGATGAAGTATCGGGAGATATGGACAAGCTGCTTGAAACATGGGATCAGGATTTGGGACTAGAAATCTCTATAGACACGTGGAATGATATTTGGGAAAATGCTAGAAGAATTACTATCTGTAACAGAACCCAGGCTATCCAGCTGAAGATACTTCATAGGGCCCATATAGCACCGGTTCGATTGGCAAAATTTAAGGCAGGACCATCTCCAATGTGTCCCAAATGCAAAATAGAGGTGGGCACTCTTATACGTTGCCCATGGACCTGTCATATGATCCGTAGATATTGGACTAAAGTAGCAAGTACCCTGACAGAAATTTTAGGAACGGAAATTAAAGTGGACCCTGTATCTCTCCTTTTGGGCTTTTTGAACTTTCCCTCCCTGGACATGTACGGGAAGAGACTATTTCCTATTCTCTCTTTCTGTGCAAGGAAAAATATTTTGGTGAACTGGGTGGCTGAGGGCACCCAGTTAAAATTGGCACAGATTAATTATGGAATGTATTCCCCTTGACTTCCTTACAAATATGGTGCACCGAAAGACCGAATTATTTTATAAAATATGGCAGCCCTTCTTGAATTACATAATTACAGATATTTCGGCTATTCTAACAAGGGCTTTTATTTAATTGAGATTTCAAACCTGGCTGGTCCAGGGCCCCTTAGGAGAGGAATCCCGCACGAATACGGGTTTTATTACATCTGATGTTAACACATTCCGAGCATGTAAGAGATTTAAATACACACTCTGGTTAGTTGTAGGTTAGATTAGTAGACAGTTGAGTTTTGTTTTTTTTTCTTTTCGTTATTTTTTTTCTTTTGTTAAATTTTGGCTATTGTAAATTTGATTTAATTGTATATAAATGTTTGCATATGAGAGTTTTGTTTATTTTTGTAAACTTGTAAAAATGCTAAATTTCTAATAAAAATATCTATTAAAAAATGTAGACAACACTTATGTCCTTACCAAAGGTGCAAATTTGACATATCCTACTTTTATTAGGAAGAAACACAGTCCTGATGAAGGGTCACTGGACCCAAATATTAACCTTGTTTCTCTCTGCACGATGCTGCAAGACCTGCAGAGCTTCACCAGCAAATTCTGTTTTTGTTTAAAATCAGAGCCATCCTGTTCACAAAAAGATTTACCTACTAACTGAGCATGAAGGTTTGAATATTGTGCTAAGATTCACTGATGAAATTTACAAGAAAGATAATCTACCAGATGCCTATGAGATATAGTCAGAATCTGACAGATTTCAAAAGACTGGTAATCCATGCTGGCTAACCCGTGTCTCTCTAAGTGCAGGTATACTTCTAGTGACTTATTTATTATCACTTTCCCACCATGAGGCTAGACTGAATGGCCTGTTGTTTACCAGTCTATCCCACCCTCCCTTTTATCAACAGAAGTTAAAAAAATAAGATGACGGAAAAAATTGGAGTAAATGAGTTTATTAATACTGATGTAGTCTCTAATGAGCTATCCTTGCTGCTGAGCAAGCTTTCTGTGAAACAAACACACATGTAACTGAACAAGAGTAAGCAACTGGTTTTGGATGTCAGCGATTCTGTAGTTCACCCAGTCAGGGCAATACTGCATCCACCTAATAAAATCCGAAAATTCTGCTTAGCATTTTAAAGAAGTGTTCATGGCATCAAATGAGAAAAATTTGAGAGGGACCCAAAAAAGGCAAACTATCTTAAGTTTACGCAAGAGATTTGATCACCCCTTTGGTCACAGATTGAAAATTGTACTTTAGGTAGGGTGTTGCAAAGCATTCCAAACATAAGTAGTAACAACTTATACAAACTTAAGAAGTATCAAAAAGAGCCCTCTTGTGGTGCAGTGGTAATGTCACTACCCCAGACCAGGAGGCCTGGCTTCAAGTCCCACCTGCTGCAGTGGGGTGTAACAACATTTCTGAACAGGTTGATTAGAAATATAGGTTAAATTCTTAAAACGTCAATCAGCATAAGTCTTTTGTGAATTACTAGCCATGGATTTACAGGTTTGTGACAAAGTCAGAAACATTTTTATTTAGTATTTTACGGACATCAACCTAATGCAGTCGTTCTACTAATGCGCGGTAAGGACAAAAAGGATAATTGTAGATAACATCACAAAAGAATGATGAAGGACTGGACATGGAGTAACAGCTACATTTCTGACTGACAATAAGGGGAAATTTGCTAATGATGAGTTTTGAGATGTGCAATACAATGAACTTTGTGACTATAAGCCTTGCAGTTGAAAGCCATTTCAGCACCGGACTCTGCTAAATAAGTCATGTGGTGATCAATAAGTCAAGCCATTTGCTCTTAGCCAATCTGCACATTAACAACTCCACTAGCATGAGCAGTCCATGCAAAGAATTCACTTCTTGTTGCTGGTGGGTATAGTCTTTATCCATCAGTCCATGGGTGAAATCTCAAATTACCTCAGTACTGGTTACAGCCAAGTGAAGAGGAGGAATTCACTCCTATCTATTCGGCCTCATGTCATTCGCAACAAATATCCTTCTTTGCTTTGCTATCTCCCAGCTATC
The DNA here is from genome assembly GCF_047496795.1 of Chiloscyllium punctatum. Taxonomy (NCBI): domain Eukaryota; kingdom Metazoa; phylum Chordata; class Chondrichthyes; order Orectolobiformes; family Hemiscylliidae; genus Chiloscyllium; species Chiloscyllium punctatum. The sequence continues at coordinate 69,068,983 of NC_092745.1, forward strand.
GCATTCCAATTAAACAATACTGGAGCCAATTACCAACATTTTCTCGAATGAAAGAGGAATTTCTTTACCTAATAACCCTGAGAAAAATAATAAAGATGAAACATTAAAAACACACACAATTACAGGGAATAAGTTTAAAAGAGAGAGGTCTGGTACAGACAGGAAAATAAAAGTTAATGCAGTTTCAAAATCATTAGAGTTCTTGAGGTGTTATAATCTTAACCTGCAGTTATTTAATCATTGAGTTATACCCTCAGCAGTAACAGAACCTGAGTTCTCACTGAATGGTTGTTCTCGCAATTTGCTTTTCGAACAGGCACTTTACTCCAAAGTGATGAGAGAAACAGGCAGTGGATGAGAAAGTTCCATTGTTGTCACATGTTCAGTTTTCTTTTCTCTGTTCTACTACTCAAAAGCTGCTGAAATAGTTTAATGTGTGTTTCAGACTCTATCTTCATTGTCTATCAAAGCTGACTAACTGGCAGGTGAGGTATTCATCATCCAATATGTTAAATCATTGTGCATATGTGCATGCAACAGGAGACACAAATTTTGTGATGCTGACTCAATTATGAGGCCTGACTTTGATGTCTTCAGTAGTTTCAGGGGATATAATTCCTTTTATTTCATGTGGTCTCAAGAAGCTTGCCTCAATTTGTGAACTGGTGGTCACCACTTCAATTTTAGATCTATATTTTTTCCTTCAATTTAAAAAAATGTAGTCCACATAAGGTCACAGGTATAACAACCAGATGGTGGAGGTTAAAATATAAGAGTCGGTATTTACCTCTATTATAATGTGACAATGCTGTGGCTTTATGAGATGCATTAGTCCTGGTTTGTTTTGGAGAGATTGGGGAACAGGCGATGAGCAGTCTATGAGAAGACAAACAATTTGAGAATGCTTGAATTTTTTTAAGCTGGAACAATAAAAGCAGCCTGAGTGGGTGTGGTCAAGCTACCCCCCCCCCCTCCCCTCCCCACAGAATCAGGATCTTAAGTTTTTGCATTCAGCAGTTGTTGCTGGGGTCTCAGCAGGGTTGGAAGGCAGTGAATCTCTCCGAGCTGCTGCCTTGTCTCTCTGAGATTTTTCTGGGTATTTCTCCATCTGGGCTACTGGAATTGGGTATGGGACAATGCTGTTTTTTCTGATTTTGCTTTTTGCCAATGGTGTGTTTATGGGAGATGTTACTATATTGGAAAAGTTGTTGTTTCGCATTAAAATAATCTATTATTTTGTTATGTTTTCCAACACAGCTAAATTATTCCAAGTTCCTGTTTCTTTTGTTAGCCATAGTGTTTGAATAAATTGAGGTTTGCTCAATGTCAAGTGGTTTGACCAGTTGAATTGCATTTGGAACAAGCACCCCGCATTTATCTTTAAAATAAGAAAGAGTTAGGGTCTAGGCTACCTTAATGTATTTTGACTGGATCTGATCTGGTCCACAACAATAAGATATGGAGTGACCCCCAACCACAGAAGTGACTACAAAGTGTGCCATTTCTTTGGAAAAGGGGAGGTGCTTTCTATATAGCAAGAAAGACTTTCACCAATGCTGAAGTTGAGGGGAAAATTCATTGAACTCTAAGGCATTGCATAGGATCGTCTATCGAAGACTTGAATCCTGGAGGTTTGGTGCAAAAAGAGTGAGCTTGGTGACGGGGTATGATGGGAAGACCATGGTTATCTCACCATGAAAAAGCACACATTGTTTTCACCAGAGGCTTCCATGGGATGAAAACACAAGCACAAAAGGTGGTTTCAGTCTTAACACCTCAGAAACACCTCAGCCACACACATCATGGAACTCTTCCTTTGTTTTTCACTTACTTTAATTCTTAAGATGCCTTCCAGGAGTAGGTCCATGGGATTGGCAAGATAGCATGCCTGTTCTAGAGAGGAGATTGGATCTGTGCACCATCGAGTGTGGAAGCCCTCACTCTTCTACTTTCAGCAGCATCTAAAGCAGCAACGAGGTGCGGTCCCAACCAAAACAAAAAAATGTCAAACTTAAACACGCCATGTCAGTTTCTAGCACCATCTCAAACCATATCTCTGAGAAGGAAGAGTCAAGACTCTTAGACGATACATGATCAAGTCTTTCCCACAAACATAGAACCATTCACTCAGCGGGCAATCCATCTAAAGTAGGCTCAGGGTTCACATCCTGGTGAGCACAGGAACTAAACACAAGCCCACAGCGATAGAGGGAAGAAACAACCAAAATAACTGGAGGACTGCTGGAGCACAGGCTCCTACTGAGCCCAGTACAGATAATGGGACCCTGGACTCCAGCATCACTGAGCTGACGGAAAGGCAGAGCTATCATGTAGAGACTGGAGTGAATGGCAGAGGAGTTAGTCCACCCGAGTTCTGATAAATGACAATGGCTCCAGAATGCGAGCACACGGCTGCCTCCACAGACCAAATGGCAGCTACAATGGAAAGCCAGATCCTGCAGATAAATCAGCATCTGCCAGTTATGCGTGGGCAACTCCACTCCATATCTTCAGCCATAGATGTGTTCATTCACTGGCACTTTGATCGTCCTCCAGATGCTTGATCCCCTCCTGGCACAGTGCCAGAAAGGGCAAGTTACAGCCAGGTGCCCAGGGATTATCATCTTGGGACACTCCAGAGCCACCTGGCCCCTTCACTTCCCCTCTGTCAAGGGCCTAATGACCTCTATTGGAACAGGTCAAGGAGGTTGCACCTGTGCAGGAGATCCCCAACATTCCAGAACCTTCTAGATCCCTGACCAGCAGAGGACACCTGTCGAAGTGATCTGAGGCAACCAGTCAAAGCATCCAACAGGTCCCGTCAAGCTCAGCCGAAGTTACCAGCTGTGTTTCACACTGTTGTTTGAAGGCAATAGGTGTGTCATTCTGTGGAAATATCTCACCAGATTGTCACTTACTTTCTTTTTTATTTTGGCTGTATCAGCCCTCCTTTTCTGAAAAAAAAGGAACACATTTTGGAATTACACCTTGAACATCTCCCCAGTGCTTTGGGATACTGACCGATGGGTCATGGCACTTGCAAATGCCAACCTCTGTGGTACCCATGTCCTTCGTGACAATCTTTCAACTATTCAGAGCTACACATTCTTCAGCTATTTTTAACTTCTCCTCATAGTGGATCTATTTTTCTCCACTCTAAGTAACAGGATCAGCCAAGTAAAATTTTATAACTTGATTCGACATTAACAGTGGCACAAATAGTACTTAATGTGACAAGACACTTTGTTAAAAATGGTTGGGTGTGAATACATGGTGCTCCTTTATAAGTATGCAGTGAACTAAAATAACAAGTGCATCTTTTATAGTGAATTCCTTTCAAGGGAAAAATGGCCACCCAAAAGAAATGAATCTGGATACAAAACAATTTTGGAATCGTTCAAGATACCACACACGAGAGAATGCAGATAACAGACAAAAACACTGAAGAACTGGGGATGCTGGAAATCAGAAAGAAAAACAGAAAGTGGTGGAAAAACTTAGCAGGTCTGGCAGCATCTGAACAGAAAAAGCAGAATTCATGGTATGGGTCTAGTGACACTTCTTCAGAACTGAACACAGATGTGACAAGAGATTTGGAAGAAAAAATATAGAGGAGAGGAGGTTAAGGGAGATCTTATAGCTTTCAAAAATTGAGGTTGGTTTTAGAGAGTAAGCAGTAAAAGACTACTTCCACTGCATTTTCACGTTTCTATGTCGACTGTCATTCTTCTATTCAAATCCGTTGGTATGCCGAAACTGTTTGCCAAGAAGGAATAGGATTGTGAGAAGTGGGTGGTCATTGTAAGTGGGTGGTCTATTCCTGATGAAGGGCTTTTTCCCGAAACATCAATTTTCCTGCTCCTCGGATGCTGCTTGACCTGCTGTGCTTTTCCAGCACCACTCTAATCTAGACTCTGGTTTCCAGCATCTGCAGTCCTTGTTTTTACCTGGTCATTTTAAGGAACAATTCCCAACTGTTTGATGTGTGTATTGAAGGATTCGGGAGTTCAGTGCTACTAGGAATTGGAGAAGTTTAGTTAGATCAGTGTAGCCAAAGCCCAAGATTTCCTCATGGAACAGTCCTGTCTCTCCTAGCCCTCAAAGGCAAAAATAATTGATGCAAATAACTAACTTCTTGTGTCTCCTCTGGCTCCTCATCCACCTGCCACTTGAAGGGAATGCTACAATGGCTTTTCAGGTCCTCATACCAAAGCCTATGTGACCTCCTCCGGCACTGCACCCCAATCCAGACATTTCAACACAGTTTAGAGCTGTCTCACTAAAACTCCCTTAAAATAACGTCTGTCTCTCCCCATTACTTTTACGTCTCTTTTTCTGTCATCCCTCCAGCTTCTTCTATGACTTGGACTCCATATCTGCGCCAGGGCCCTTTCCACATACCGTTCTAAATACCAAAATGTTAACTGCTTTCTCTCCACAGATGCTGACAGACCTGCTGCGTTTTACCAAAGGGATCTGCAAATGCAGGTTAAAGTTGTTGGTGTCAGACTAAAAGTTCTGTGTTAACCATATTAAGTAGATAAAAGCTTTGTGTTGTAGCTCAGTGACCTCTCACTTTGCTGTGTACAGTCTGCTAGAAAATAGTTGCAGGCCTCCCAACCCTAATCCTTCTGCCGTTGGCTGGAAAAAGTGAGGGAGCAATGAAATTCTATCCTGTTGAAAGAAAGAAAAATCAGAGGCACCAACCCTGTATTCCACACATGGAAAAACAATGTTTGATTGTGTTGGTGGCACTGACCATACAAAGGATTCAAAACTCACCTCCTCAATGTTTGAACGCTAAAGCTATTACAAAAGCAGGAAATCGCTGAACAATATTTCTCTGCAGTCTTGAGAAGACTAAACCCATTGCACAAAATTTTACTTGACTGAATATAACATTGGCAAGACTGATTAATAATGTTTATTGAAGTTGGGATTTATAACCCGAACACGAGGTCAAATAATAATTTGTACTCAAATAGTCATTTCTGCCTCCTGCTTGCTGAATGAATTCCAGCTGAGTTTTTTGCAGTCCAAACCCTTTCATTGACTGGGCCAGTGGACGATACTTCTGTTCTGAGCAAGATCCAGCACTTCCATTTGCCTTTCCTCAGTGTTACCCCACCTAGTGGCCCAAGTGAGAACTGATGAAAATCCTCTGCTCTATTGCTGCCAATATGAAGGAAATTCCTTGAAGATGAGCATTTTGTAGATTGGAGATCTCTAAAAAATTACTGCTCTGGACACATTTGGGACAGTGGCTCAGTGGTTAGTGCTGCTGCTTCACAGTGCCAGTTTTATCCCACCCTCAGCTGACTGCCGGTGTGAAGTTTGCACATTCTCCCTGCAGCTGTGTAGGTTTCTGTTGGATGCTCCAGTTTCCTCCCACAGTCCAAAGATGTGCAGATCAGGTGGATTGGCCATGCTATATTGCCCATAGTGTCCAGTTTAGATGGATTAGCCTTCAGAAATGCAGGGTTTTAGGGGTGGTGTGGGTCTGGGTCAGATGGTCTTCAGAGCATTGGTGTGGACTTTATGGGCTGAATGGCCTGCTTCTGCACTGTAGGGATTCTATGAATAAATCCATTTGCTGGAGGTCTGTTCTTCCTCCTTTCCAAATACATCCAGTTTTGTTTCCCTTCTGACCATTCATTTTATTTTGTTCTTTTCATTAATGCCCTCCTTCCTTTTGCCCCTAATACTGTCTTGCTGTAGCCTCGCCATTGTTTTTAGATTCGCCAACTTTAAGTACATTTAAGTCATCATTGGACAAGCATATGGATGTACATGGAATAGTGTAGGTTAGATGGGCTTCAGATTGGTATGACAGGTCGGCGCAACATCGAGGACCGAAGGGCCTGTACTGCACTGTAATGTTCTATGTTCTAGAACTCTGCAGAACCATGTCTTGGGCTATTGCAGCTAAGATTGTGGTTCTGCTTCACTCTTCAGAAATTTGAGGCACTGTTAGTTCTCTAGAGATTCCATCGTGTTCCTGGACTTTCCTTCCTGTAGATGGTGGGGGAGTTGGAAGGTCAATTACTCAATGCGGAATTCCCAGCCTCTGCTCTTGTAGCCACGGCATTTATATGGTTAGTTCAGTTATTGGCAATAATCATGCAGCTGATATTGGAGTGTAGCCATGAATTTACAGATGGTGGTTGAACGTAATATGTTGTTGATGGCCCAATGTTTCTCATGGATGCTCTGACTTGAACTGTTAGATCCGTTTGAAGCTTCAGTATCCCATTTAGTATGTTGGTAATATTACACAGCAAGAGGGAAGGTATCCTTGTGTAGCCAGGAATCCATCTCCTTAAATACTGCACAGTTATACTTCTGATCAATTCAATCATGGACAGATATACTGATGAGGATGGGGTCAAGTAGAAATTTCCCCCTTGTTGGTTAGAATCCCTATGTCATGGAAGCAGGCCATTCGGCCCATCAAGTCCATACCAACCCTATAAAGAGCATCCCATCCCTATAACTCTGCATTCCCCATGGCCAATCCACCTAGCCTGCAAATCCATGGACAATTTAGCATGGCCTATCCACCCTAATCTGCACACCTTGTGGGATTGTGGGAGGAAATCCATGCAGACATGGAGAGGACATGCAAACTTCGCACATATAGTCGCCTGAGGCTGGCATCAAACCTGGCTTCCTAGCATCGTAAGGCAAAAGTGCTAGCCACTGAGCCACCATGATGCCTGGAAGATAGATCCTGCAGGGGGAATCCAGCAGTCTTGGTGAGTAGTAGTGGCGTTCCTGAGCCACTCTTAATGATGGGCATTGAAGTCCCTTATCCAGTGCACAGTCTGTATCCTTTTTGCCCTCAGTTCTCCTTCTAAATGATGTTCAGCATGGAAGTGTTCTGATTCATGCGTGGCAATCAGCAGGAGTTTCCCTGCCCAGATCCGACCTGATGCCATCAGACTTCATTGGGTGTAGAATTAAAGATCCCACATGCTTTACAATGATTTCTTGAATTTTTTTTCTTAAAAAAATCAGTTTAGATATGCAAAGGCCCTTGCTTTTGGAGAAGGGATTCATTTTTCACACAGGCACTTGTGAAATAAAACAGCTTGCTTGGCATCTTGCCCTCCCTTTCTGTCCCAGCAACGGCAGGATTCAAGATGAGCTGGCTATGCTTCCAAGTCGCTTCATTTTGCATAAATGAATCTATTAAAAAGAGGAGTGTCACATCTTGCAAAGCCTGGAGCGATACACACTTTTGTATTACAAAAGATTCGGCTAACACATTCAACTGCGGTGCGAGTGTTTCTTTGTATTACACACCACCACTGTGATCAGATGGTGTTCAACTTACGCCTTCGTTAAAATGCTTTTCAACCAGATCTCTCCTTCCTGAACTAAAAACTCCTTCCGACCACAAGTTCCAAAGGTATTAGTCGGTCTCTTGCACCTCACCTAAAATAGCCACCACAGGAATTGCTGGCAGGGTCAGCCTGCCTTTTAGGGGCATGGAAATCACAGTCAGGCTCAATCTTGGAAACTCCTGGCACTTAGCCGAATGTACTTCCAGCGGAGTTGGGTTGGGACAGAGCCATGTAGTGATTTAATCACAAGGATGAGATTTTCCACCCTGATGCAACATCTTGCGGATTTTCCCCTCTTGGCTGCAGTGGGTGGTTGAGGCTCGGTGTCATTGCCATTACCCTTGCATGAGAGCAGCTCAGTCAACACAGGCTGGGTTACCAAACCTGGGGCATTTTAAGCTTGAAACTTCCTTGTTCGTATCCGACCATGCACCCCCATTGCTGGTGTTCTTGTTGACCAATGTTTGCCCTTGGTTTGACCAAAGTCAAGGCCTCATCCTTTTGTGGTGAACAAAATAAAAGCCTTTCATTTAAATTGCACCTTTCAGCACCTCAGGACTTCCGAACAAAATGTAATTGCCAAGCACTTGTGAAGTGTAGTCGCTAATGCAGGAAACATAGCAACCCAGAAAGGACCAATAAGCTGCATAATGGTTTGTTTGCAAGCAATGCAGATAGGTTTGTTTGCAAGTAATGCTGATTGATAAATAATAGCAAAGGGACAAGGGATAAATGGTTTTTTTTATGCTCACCTGACAAGGTAGACGGAGCCTCTGTTTGATGCCTCATCCATCAATTGGCACTGTCAACAGTGCAGCACTCCCTCAGGACTGCATTGGAAATGTCAACTTCTATGCTTATACTCAAATCCGTAACTAGGCAACTAAACCTACTGTCAGAAACTCCTGAGTGTGTACTTTCACCGCCTCACTCTCACAAATTTGGATGAAAGATTTTAAATGTAGAGTGACTGGAGGAGATGCCTATGACATTGATAAACAAAGGTTCATGTTTGGCAGCGGGAAAGTTTCTTTGCAATAAGATACCGGTGCGATGTGTCATTCGTTTCAGTCCTTTGACAAAGGAATTTGACAAATTCCTTAAGAGAGATGAAAGTATGTATTAGGTTGCATGGGTTACTAAAGTTGCTGAGTAATGTGCCACGGAAATTGTTTAATTGCCTCATGGAGCCATGAAGGAATTTCACAGAGAAATCTTTAAAATGAGCCAGAGGTAGGACACGGAGTGCATGAAAGATTTTTGTCATCCTCTTATTCACATCCCCTCATCTTGTGAATACACTTTTTCTTCAGGGCCATCAGCTGCCCCATTCTAACATTCACTTTCCTCCCCCAGAGACTGAGACTAATATAACCACACAATTACACTGTTCGTCTTCTCAGAGAATCATTGAGATACACAGCACAGAAACAGACCTTCGGTCTAACTCGTCCACACCAACCATATACATTAACTTAATTTAGTCCCATTTACCGGCATTTGGCCGATTTCCCTCTAAACCCTTCCTGTTCATTTACCCATCCATATGTCTTTTGAATGTTGTAATTGTACCAGCCTCCACTACTTCCTCTGGCAGCTCATTCCATACACGCACCACCCTCTGTGTGAAAAGGTTGGCCCTTAGGTCCCATTTAAATTTTCCCCCTCTCACCTTAAACCTACATCCTCAAGTTTTGGACTCACCCACCCTGGGAAAAGACCTTGTCTACTTACCCTGTCCATGCCCTCATGATTTTATAAACCTCTATAAAGTTACCCCTTAGCCTCTCGGGAAAGTAGCCCCAGTCTCTGAGATACAATGCAAGTCAAAAGTGAAAGGAACCATTTCGTTTTCAAGCACTGCTTAAATTATTTAGGGTGAGTATTGTTCCAGCCATCATTTGATCTCAATATTTCTGGAACCTGTATTCTGGAGGTAGTGTCCCCATGTATCTGCTACCGTTGTCCTCTTAGATGGAAGTGATTAGAGATTTGACAGATAATGTCTAAGGATGCTTGTTAATTAATAAAGCAATCCCACAGCCAATCAATCAGATCAAAGCTCTACAAGATATCAATCCTGAGTAATGGTGGACAATTAAACAACCTTGAAGGAGGAGGCACTGAAAACATTTCCATTCTCATCCATGGAGGAACTCTGCACATCAATGCACAAGATAAGGCTTTTTCTGATTCACACATGAGGTGTGGGTGTTACTAGCAGGGTCAGCATTTATTGCCCATCCTTAGTTGCCCTTGAGAAGGTGGTGGTGGTAATCTGTCTTCTTGAACCACCCCAAAGTCTATTTGGTTTAGGTAGACCCACTATGCAATTAGGGAGGGAGTTCAAGAATTTTGAACCAATGAGATTGAAGGAATGGTGATATATTGCCAAGTCAGGATGATGAGTGGTTTGGAGAGAACTAGCAGGAGGTGGTGTCCCCATGTATCTGCTACCGTTGTCCTCTTAGATGGAAGTGATTATAGATTTGACAGGTACTATCTAAGGATGCTTGTTGAATTTCCACAGTCATACAGTCATAGAGTCAGAGATGTACAGCATGGAAACAGACCCTTCGGTCCAACCCGTCCATGCCAACCAGATATCCCAACCCAATCTAGTCCCACCTGCCGGCACCCGACCCATATCCCTCCAAACCCTTCCTATTCATATGCACATCCAAATGCCTCTTAAATGTTGCAATTGTACCAGCCTCCACCACTTCCTCTGACAGCTCATTCCATTCACGTACCACCCACTGCGTGAAAATATTGCCACTTAGGCCTCTTTTATATCTTACCCCTCCCACCCTAAACTTTTGCCCTCTAGTTCTGGACTCCCCGAACCCAGGGAAAAGACTTTTCTATTTATCCTATCCATGCCCCTCATAATTTTGTAAACCTCTATAAGGTCACCCCTCAGCCTCCGACGCTCCAGGGAAAATAGCTCCAGCCTGTTCAGCCTCTCCCTGTAGCTCAGATCCTCCAACCCTGGCAACATCCTTGTAAATCTTTTCTGAACCCTTTCAAGTTACACAACATTTTTCCGATAGGAAACAGACCACAATTGCACACAATATTCCAACAGTGGCCTAACCAATATCCTGTACAACCGCAACATGACCTCCCAACTCCTGTACTCGATACTCTGACCAATAAAGGAAAGCATACCAATCGCCTTCTTCACTATCCTATCTACCTGCGACTTTACTTTCAAGAAGCTATGGACCTGCACTCCAAGGTCTCTTTGTTCAACAGCACTCCCTAGGACCTTACCATTAAGTATGTAAGTCCTGCTAAGATTTGCTTTCCCAAAATGCAGCACCTCGCCTTTCTCTGAATTAAACTCCATCTGCCACTTCTCAGCCCATTGGCCCATCTGGTCCAGATCCTGTTGTAATCTAAGGTAACCCTCTTCGCTGTCCACTACACCTCCAATTTTGGTGTCATCTGCAAACTTACTAACTATACCTCCTATTGTCACATACAAATCATTCATGTAAATGACAAAAAGTAGAGAACCCAGCACCGATCCTTATGGTACTCCACTGGTCACAGGCCTACAGTCTGAAAAACAACCCTCCACCACCACCACCCTCTGTCTTCTACCTTTGAGCCAGTTCTGTATCTAAATGGCTAGTTCTCCTTGTTGTCCATGAGATCTAACTTTGCTAATCAGTCTCCCATGGGGAACCTTGTCGAACATCTTACTGAAGTCCATGTAGATCACATCTACTGCTCTGCCGTCATCAATCTTCTTTGTTACTTCTTCAAAAAACTCAATCAAGTTTTTGAGACATGATTTCCTACACACAAAGCCATGTTGACTATCTGTAATCAGTCCTTGCCTTTCCAAATACACGTACATCCTGTCCAACAACTTGCCCACCACCGAGGTCAGGCTCACCGGTCTATAGTTCCCTGGCTTGTCTTTACTGCCCTTCTTAAACAGTGGCACCACGTTAGCCAACCTCCAGTCTTCTGGCACCTCACTTGTGACTATCGATGATACAAATATCTCAGCAAGAGGCCCAGAAATCACTTCTCTAGCTTCCCACAGAGTTCTCGGGTATACCTGATCAGGTCCTGGGGATTTATCCACCTTTAACCGTTTCAAGGCATCCAGCACTTCCTCCTCTGTAATCTGGACATTTTGCAAGATGTCACCATCTATTTCCCTACAGTCTATATCTTCCATATCCTTTTCCACAGTAAATACTGATGCAAAATATTCATTTAGTATCTCCCCCATTTTCTGTGACACCACACAAAGGCTGTCTTGCTGATCTTTGAGGGGCCCTATTTTCTCCCTATTTACCCTTTTGTTCTTAATATATTTGTAGAAACCCTTTGGATTCTCCTTAATTTTATTTGCCAAAGCTATCTCATGTCCCCATTTTGCCCTCCTGATTTCCCTCTTAAGTATACTCCTACTTTCTTTATACTCTTCTAAGGATTTACTCGATCTATCCTGACATATGCTTCCTTCTTTTTCTTAACCAAATCCTCAATTACTTTAGTCATCCAGCATTCCCTATACCTGCCAGCCTTCTCTTTCACCCTGACAGGAATATACTTTCTCTGGATTCTTGTTATCTCATTTCTGAAGGCTTCCCATTTTCCAGTCGTCCCTTTACCTGTGAACATCTGCCTCCAATCAGCTTTTGAAAGTTCTTGCCTAATACTGTCAAAATTGGCCTTTCTCTTATTTAGAACATCAACTTTTAGATCTGGTCTATCCTTTTCCATCATTATTTTAAATCTAATAGAATTATGGTCACTGGCCCCAAAGTGCTCCCCCACTGACACCTCAGTCACCTGCCCTGCCTTATTTCCCAAAAGTAGGTCAAGGTTTGCACCTTCTCTAGTAGGTACATCCACATACTGAATCAGAAAATTGTCTTGTACACACTTAAGAAATTCCTCTCCATCTAAAACCTTTAACACTATGGCAGTCCCAGTTGATGTTTGGAAAGTTAAAATCCCCTAACATAACTACCCTATTATTCTTACAGATAGCTGAGATCTCCTGACAAGTTTGTTTCTCAACTTCCCTCTGACTATTGGGGAGTCTATAATACAATCCCAATAAGTTGATCATCCCTTTCTTATTTCTCAGTTCCACCCAAATAACTTCCCTGGATATATTTCCAGGAATATTCTCCCTCAGCACAGCTGTAATGCTATCCCTTATCAAAAATGCCACTCCCCCTCCTCTCTTGCCTCCCTTTCTATCGTTCCTGTAGCATTTGTATCCTGGAACATTAAGCTGCCAGTCCTGCCCATCCTGAGCCATGTTTCCATAATTGCTATGATATCCCAGTCCCACATTCCTAACCATGCCCTGAGTTCATCTGCCTTCCCTGTTAGGCCCCTTGCATTGAAATAATTGCAGTTTAATTTATTAGTCCTACCTTGTCCCTACCTGCTCTGACTGTTTCACTCACTTCTGCTCTCAGCTGTACCTGTCGCAGATCGATCTCTTTCCTCACTATCTCCCTGGGTCCCACCCCACCCAACCTTACTAGTTTAAATCCTCCCAAGCAGTTCTAGCAAATTTCCCTGCCAGTATATTAGTCCCCTTCCAATTTAGGTGCAATCCGTCCTTCTTGTACAGGTCACTTCTACCCCAAAAGAGATTCCACTGATCCAAAAATATGAATCCTTCTCCCATACCCCAGCTCCTCAGCCATGCATTCATCTGCTCTATCCTCATATTCCTGCCCTCACTAGCTCGTAGTACTGGGAGTAACCCAGATATTACTACCCTTGAGGACCTCCTTTTTAAATTTCTGCCTAACTCCTTGTAATCTCCCTTCAGAGTCTCAACCTTTTCCCTTCCAATGTCATTGGTTCCAATGTGGACAATGACCTCCTGCTGACCCCTCTCCCCCGTGAGAACATTCTGCACTGTCTCTGAGACATCCTTGATCCTGGCACCAGGGAAACAACACACCATTCTGCTTTTTCTCTGCTGGCCACAGAAACATCTGTCTGTACCTCTGACTACAGAATCCCCTAACACAATTGATCTCTTGAAAGCCAACGTACCCCTCATTGCATTAGAGCCAGTCTCAACACCAGAAACTTAGCTGTTCGTGCTACGTTCCCCTGAGAATCCATCACCCCCTACATTTTCCAAAACAGCATACCTGATTGAAATGGGTATATCCACAAAAGACTCCTGCTCTAGCTGCCTACCTCTCTCACCCTTCCTGGAGTTAACCCATTGTATCTGAGACTTTCCTCCCTTCCTATAACTGCCATCCATCACATACTGTTGCTGTTGCAAATTCCTCATCGCTTCTATCTATCTCTCCAACCGATCCACTCGATCTGATAAGATTCACATCCAACAGCATTTATGGCAGATATAATCCACAGTAACCCTTAAACTCTCTTTAAACTCCCACATCTGACAAGAAGTACATATCACTGCAAAGGCCATTTTTGCTCCTTTTCAATCTCCAGACCCAGAAAATAACACCGTCTTATTCCTCTACAAACACTGCCCCAAGTTAAATTAATACCTATGGCTTATATTTTAAGTTTAATCAAGAGACTTATCTCCAAAAACATATAATCAAGAAAGAATCCACTATACTCACTACTGCAGCCTTTTTCTTGGACAGACTTAAAACAACAATTAACTTATCTGATTCTGTGCTGTGAACTTCACCCAACAGTTCCTCCAAGATCAGTTGTGAATTTCACTGTTTGATAATTTTCCCAGATGCACTCCGATGTCCAGCGATACACGAATTCAACCAGTCAGCTTATAGATGGTGCACACTGCTGCTACTAAGTGGTGACAGATGTGGATATCTCGGAGAAAGTGAGGACTGCAGTTGTTGGAGATCAGAGCTGAAAAATGTGTTGCTGGAAAAGCGCAGCAAGTCAGGCAGCATCAAAGGAGCAGGAGAATCGACGTTTCAGGTATAAGCCCTTCTTCAGAAATCTTCAGATGTGGATATCTGTGGATGTGGTGTCAATCAAGTAGGTTGCTTCTTTCCAGTTAGTGTCAAACCTCTCGAATGTTGTTGAAGCTGCACTCATCAAGGCAACTGGGGTACATTCCATCACACACCAGACTTGTGCTTTGTAGATGGTAGACAGCTTGACGGAGTCAAAATGTGAATTACCCACTACAAGTAACTTAGAAGAGGCTGTGGTGTGGGGGTAATGTCACTGGACTAGGATCCAGAAACCCAAGGTTAATGTTCTACAGACATGGGCTTGAACCTCAAGATGGCAGACTGTGAAATTTGAATTAAATTTTTAAAAAGCCTGGAATAAAGAATTGGCCTAATAGTGACATTTAACTCATGTCGATTGATATAATAATCCATCTGGATCACTAATATCCTCTATGGAAGGAAAGCTGCCATCTTACCTGCTCTGGCCTACAAATGATTCCAGACCCACTAGAATGTTAACTGCCCTCTGAGCAATTGGGCTTGGGCAATAAGTGCTGGCCTAGTCAGTGATGTCCACATCCTGTGAATGAATAAAACAAAAGTCTCTTAGCCTTTGACTTGCTCTTGTAGTCATAGTACTAATATGACATAGTCCAGTTCAGTCCCTGGTCAATGGTAATCCCTAGGATGTTGATAGTGAGGGATGGTGATACCATTAAAGTCAAGGGGTGATGGTCAGAGTATCTCTTATTGGAGACAGTCATTGCCTGATAATTGTGTGTGGCATGACTATTACTTGCCACTTGTCAGCCCAAGCCTGGATATTGTCCTGATCTAGTTGCATTTGAACATGGACTGCTTCAGTGTCTGAGGATTTGTATATGGTATTGACTACTGTATAATCATTGGTGGATATTCCCCCCTTCTGACCTTATAATGGAGGGAGGGTCACTGATGAAGCAGCTGAAGATGGTTGGGCTGAGGTGACTGATTTCCAACAACCACAACTATCTTCCTATGTGCCAACATTTCTGTTAGCTTCAGTTTTGCTGTAGCTCTGAAGTCACATTTGATTAGATGGTAGTGGCTACAATTTTGAAAACCATTGTCTAACGGCCTTGGTGATTTATTGCAGTGCACTTTGTAGACAGCACCTATTGCTACAACCATGTGCCAGTGGCAGAGACAGTAACTATTGAAGGTAGTGGATGTGACGCCACTAAAGTGGATTACTTTGGCCTGGATAATGCTGAAGCATGCTGAGTAATGTTGGAGCTACGTTTGTCCAGGCAAGAAGAGAATATTCCTTTGTATTACTTGTGCCTTGCAGATGGTGGACAGGCTTTGGGGAGTCAGGGAATGAGCTCGTCACCACTGGATTTCTAGTCTCTGATGTGCTGTTGAAGCCATTGCATTTATACAGCTGGTCCTCTTCAATTTCTGGTCAATGGTAACCCCCAGGATGCTGGAGAATTCAGCTGTTGTAACTTTAAGGACAGATGGTTAGATTTTCTTTTGTTGAATGTGGTCATGCCTTGGCACTTATGTAGTGTGAATGTTATTTATCACTTGTCCAATTCTTGCTGCATTTGAACATGGACTGCATCAGTATCTGAGGAATTATGAAAACTGCTGAACATTGTGCAATCATCAGTGAATATCCCCACTTCTGGCCTTATGATGGAGGGAAGGTCATTGACAAAGTAGCTAAAGATGATTGAGCCTAGGACACTACCCTGAAGAGATCATTTAAAGAGATGAGAATTTAAATAACTAACATAGTGAATGTTTTATGGGTCTCATCAGCCCTCTAAAAGCATTCCCATCTATTTCAAGAATTTGTGTATTCCAAACTGTAGATTAAGGTCTTTGCTAAATTGGGTCTGTTTGAACTCAGTACTGTGTTCTGACAACCCAATAACAGTCACATCCCAGAAACTTATGCAAATAAAATCACAGTTGACTCACTATTTACCACATTAGTTACCCTTCTCATCTCTTGAAGCAAAACTGAGAAATTGTATTCAGAAACACAATTACAGAATAGTTTCCTGGGATGTGCAGGCTAGGTGAATTACCCAAGGGAAATGCCGGGTGACAGGAATATGGTGAGGGGTGGGGGCTAGGTGAGCGTGGGATACTCTGCAGAGGGAAGGTGTGGACTCAATGGACCAAATGGCCTGCTTCTACACAGTTGGGATTCTATGAACCTATAAAATGGGTCCGCATACTCACCTAAAACTGAGATGAATATATCAAATTTCCCATTGGCATATTAACGTCAAGGCAGTGATAAATAATTCACCACTTGATTGACGTTGGTTCTGTGCCTCTGGTGCAGCATTTTTAAGTACAAAGAAAAATTTCTGAAACTTGTGATTTGAGCTAAATGTGAAGAAGGTTCAGGAGAAATGAATGGCTGTATTTCCAATGACAGGATGAGGCAGAAACAAGCTGGGTGATTAACAGTACTGGAAGATAGTGAGGACTGCAGATGTTGGCGAGTCATTGTGGATAAAGAGTGGAGCTGGAAAAAAGCACGGCAGGTCAAGCAGCATTAGAAGAGCAGGAGAGTTGACGTTTCAGGTCAGAACCTTTCATCAGGACTTCCTACTTGAACAGTTAGGTTTACTCTTAAAGCAAATTATGATTCAATTAAATATATTAAAAGCAGGCAGTTGTCATATTGACAACTGTTTCCTCGATGCAAGCTTAAAACAAGATTTCTTTAACTCGTATTTTTTTTAAAGTTGCAACAAGGGAACTATCATACTTAACCACAGTTCTGAAGAAACCTCCGATAGCTGTTTTGTTTCTTGACCTCAGTCTTGAATGTCTTCTCCCCTCCCCCTTTCTCAAAATTCTGAGAACATGGTTCTGCGCAAACTTTGGAAGTCAAGGTGTCAAGAGACTCTTTCAAATATATTTATCTATAATTATTTTTCTTTGTAAAATTATCAAGAAGTTACTACAAACGCTCGGAATATAAAATGTGGAGCAGAGGCAGAACATACCGCCCCTTGAGAAAGTAAAACACGTTAGATCCTTATCCTGAAGTTTTACTTTAATAATTACAAACTAGATTGGACCTAGCAGATACAAAATTACTTTTTATAAATATAATTTTTCAAAGTTGTGAAAGATATTTCAAAGAGTTTAAGATGCCCTCGCAATACTATGAGATACGATGAAAATGCTGATTTGACTTGAGGTTACCAATTGACTTATTTACACTTTATGTTTTCTGGAAGTGTAGATAATGAACATAGGTGTCAGTCCATAATGGATCTGAGACTGGGGAATGGCCCAAGAAATTGATCATTTGAAACAAATTGGGTCCAGCAGTGAATAAAGCAAAGGCAGTGAAAATGGGTATTTTGGATACAGTGCAAAAATGTTGCTGCTGTTCTTAAAGCTGCATAGTCTTTTCTCCATGGGGACATGGCTGCACACTAAAGATAGATGTGCTTAAGACAGAACACAGCAAAGACGGCTATTTTAGCTTGGGAAGATAAACATTATCTGCCTTGTGTGTTGGCATGGCAGTGAGTATTCTCACACACAGCGGTGGTTGAATGCTCTGCCTTTTTTATCCATTTTAAAATGGATTGAATTAAATTGCAACATTTAAAACAGATGATGAAATACCAACATAATTAATTATTCTGCATCAATATTGGATATGTTATTCTAAATGCCTCTATCACTTTATTCGACCCCAGTGAGGCTGTGGTGTGGAATACTGTAGAAAGTAAGAGCTGGTTTGATCCACAGAACCTACTCCACCATTCAATATGTTCATGGCTGATCTTCTCTCTCAATGCCATTGTCAGTGACTTGTCCCACTCTGCTTTTTGTGATAGAGAATTCCACAGATACACTACACTCTGAATAAAAAGAAATTTTCTTCATCTCAGTCCTAAATGGCTGGCCATATCCTGAGACGATGAGCCCTTGTTCCACACTGCCCAGCCACGGGGAGCATTACCCTTGCATCCAATCTGTCCAGCCCTGCCAGCATTTTATGAATGTCAATGCAATCCCTTCTTAATCTTCTAGACCACTGTCGGCCCAATCTCTCAACACCTGACAACCCTGTTCACATGTACCTGTCACTGAAAGTAAGTGTGCAGGTGCAGAGGGCAGTAAAGAAAGCAAACTGTATATTGGGCTTCATAGCGAGAGGATTCAAGCGTAGGAACAAGGATGTCTTGCTGCAATTATACAGGTCATTGGTCAGGCCACACCTCAAATTTTCTGATTTGGTCTCTTTATCTGAGGAAGGCTGCTAATACTATGGAGAGAATATAGCGAAGGTTTACCAAATTGATTTCTAGGATAGTAGGATTGATGTATGAGGAGAGACTGAGTTGGTTCGGATTATATTCTGTGGGGTTTACAAAAAGGAGGGGAAATCTCATAGAAACCTATAAAATTCTCATGGAATTAAACAGGTTAGGTGTAGGAAGGCTGTTCCCAGTGGTGGGGGACTCCAGAACTAGGAGTCATAGTTTAAGAATTTCCTGCAACTGTCCATGATATAAATAAATGAGTTGGAAGAGGAGACTAAGTGTAACATATCCAAGTTTGCTGATGACACGAAATTGAGTGGAAAGGCAAACTGTGCAGAGGATGTGGAGAGTCTGCGGAGAGATTTAGGAAGATTAAGTGAGTGGACAAAGGTCTGGCAGATGGAGTACAATGTTGGCAAATGTGAGGTTATCCACTTTGGAAATAAAAATAGTAGGTTAGAGTATTATTTAAATGGTGAAATATTGCAGCATGCTGTTGTGCAGAGGGACTTAGGAGTGCTCATACATGAATCGCTTAAAGTTGATTTGCAGGTTCAGCAGGTAATCAGAAAGGCAAATGGAATATTGGCTTTCATTGCTAGAGGGATTGAATTTAAGAGCAGGAAGGTTCTGCTGCAATTGTACAAGGTGTTGGTGAGACTGCACCTGGAGTATTATATGATATTCTTGCTGACTGACTTGAGGAAGGATACACTGACTTTGGAGGTGGTGCAGAGGAGGTTCGCCAGGTTGATTCCAGAGACTGAATGGGGGTCACCCTATGAGGAGAGGTTGAGCCACAATGGACTGTACTCATTAAAATTTAGAAGAATGAAAGGAAATCTTATAGAGACATATTATGAAAAAGATCAATAAGATAGAGGCAAGTAAGTCATTTCTGCTGGTGGGTGAGACTAGGACTAGGGGTCATGGCCTCAAGATTAGGGGGAGTAGATTGAGGACAGAGATGAAGAGGAGTTACTTTTCCCAGAAAGTAGTGAATCTATGGAATTCTGTGCCCAAGCAAGCAGTAGAGGCAGCTTCATTAAATATATTCAAGACACAGTTGGATGGGTTTTTGCATGGTTGGGGAATTAAGAGTTATGGGGATAATGCAGGTAGGAGGAGCTGAGACAATGGACAGATCAACCATGATCTTCATGGCGGAGCAGACTCACTGGGCCAAATGGCCCACTCCTGCTTCTGTCGCTATGAAATGAAGTAGAAGGAGTGAATCTCTTAGCACTGAGGTGTGGAGAAATTTATTCACCAAGAGAAAGGTGAGCCTGTGGAATTAATTACCACAGAAAGTGGCTGAGGCTAAATCATGGTGTGTCTTCAGAAAGGAGGTAGATATAGCTCTTGTGGTTAAAGGGATCAAGGGATATGGAGCAGGGTGGGAATAGGCCATTGAGTTGGGTGATCGGCCATGATCGTATTGAATAGCAGAATGGCCTACTCCTGCTACTAGCTTCTACATGTTCACGTTTCTATGTTTGTGTTTGGAATTTATTTTCTTTGGAAAGAGGGGAATGTTGTGCATGTGTTGCAGCTGGTATACTGATGATGTCATCAGCGTATGATGACATGTGACCTAGTGACATGAAGCTTTCAGTCTCCACTGTAATAAGCTCTGTCCTCTTGGAGCATGATATACTGACAAAGGCATGTTGCAGTACAACTGAACTGCTTATCCTGAGCATAGATAGGCAAGTGGCTGTGATTGTAATGTGCATAGCTAGCTACCACAAGCTGGAGTAAAAGTTTATTGTATTCTTCAGTACTATATGGCCCACTCCCTATCCTTATGTGACAGGAGCTGTGTGTCTCAATGTAATAGTGAAAGATCATCAATGCATCAGCTACCACATCACCTCACCATGGCATATCACATGAATACTACTGGTGTAGACCCACCCATACAGCTGTGCTAAGACATCCATGTTCCATCCTTAACTCCTCTTACAGTCAAGGCCAATGTATCATTTGCCTCCCTAACTGCATTGGCTTGCTGAAGTTAGGAAGGAGTAGAGTGAGCCATAAGAGTATAGCTCCTCTGGACTAATTTTATTAATTTGGATTTCACATGAATGTGAATTTTATTCTTTTGTTGGGAATGTTTGGTTTAGTAGGCATTGTCCCCTGTCTCTGAATGGTGAGGTTCAAAGCACCCCTCTGATATGGGACCATGGACCTCATTTCGAGCAAGCCATGAGCTGCAACAGGCAGCTTGCCAGGGAAGTGAGCCTGAAGAACATGTGACACCAGTAACAGACCTCGGATAAGTGGTGGAAGGGGATGAATGGAAAATGGGGAGATTCACGATGTGGAGGCATTGAATGTGGGAGGAGGCAGCAATGGTTGAGGTGGATGGGGTGGGGAGGGACAGGTACTGGGGGCTGTGGAGTTGATTTTTCTGGGTTGTGGGTTTTAAATTCTGGTAATGTGTTTCAAAATGTATCTCAGCAAACATCTCACCCAAAGAAGGGGTGTTGATTATCTGAAGACTCAGGTGGTGTTCTGGGCATCCAGGTTCAAATCTTCTCATGGTGAAATTTTAATTTGATTAAAAATAAATTTGAAATTAAGAATCTAATGATGACCATGAAAACATTGCCTACTGTTGGGGAAAAAATAGAAAGTTCACTAATATCCTTGAAGGAAGGAAACTGCCATCCAGATTTAATCTGGTCTACATGTGAATCCAGACCAATGCAATATTGTTGGGTCTTAACTGCCCTCTGGACAGTTAGGGATGGGAAATAAATATTGGACCAGCCAGTAATGTGAAATCATTTGAATAAATGAGACAGCGTGCACAGTGCCAGGGACCCGGGTTCGATTCCAGCCTCAGGCGACCGTCCAAATTTGCATATTCTCCCTGTGTGTACATAGGTTTCTCCCAGGAGCTCCTGCCACAGTCCAAAGATGTCCAGTTTAGGTGGATTGGCCATGCTAAATTATCCGTGGTGTCTAGGGATCTGCAGGTGAGGTGGATTAGCCATGGTAAATGTGGGGTTATGAGGATAGGGTGGTGGTGGTGGATGGGGGTAGGGGAAAGAGTCTTCAGTGGGTCATATAGACCTGATAGTCTGAATGGCCTCTATTTGCACTGTAGGGGTTCCACGCTTCCATGACTGTCAGGACATGCAATTAATCAAGGTTACTTCTTGGAGAAAACAAGATGTCCAATAATTTGAATTAAGCAATCACATTGAAAAGTAAAAAGTTACAACTGAAAAGTAAAAATCGAAAGAACTGCGGAAGCTGGAAATCAGAAGCAAGAACAGGAATTGCTGAAAAAGCTCAGCAGGTATGTCAGCATCCATGGATAGAAACCAGAGTTGGCATTTTGGATCCAGTGAGATTCTGAGGAAGGGTCACCTGACCCAAAACATTAACTTTGATTTCTCTCCACAGATGCTGCCAGACCTGCTGAGCTTTTCCAGCAATTTCTATTTTTGACAGAAATTACTTTTTGAATGAAGAGGAATGGAATATTGACAAACCTGTAATTTCAGGTAGTTATGTTTGGGTAGCAAGGTGAGAAGTTCATTACTGAGATGTTGAATGAAGGATATCTATAGCATTCTATACATCAGCTTTTTTTTTGTTGTTTCAGGCACTCTAATAGTTTTCTTAGTGCTAAGTATTCACTGCTGAATCTAGCGTAACCTTTTTGCAATAATACTTTGTAAAGCTTTTAACTCATCCCTCTACTTACCGAGAGGTGGGATTAATAAATGTTGATGAATTTTTTTTTAAGGGTCATGACCCATGCATGCTTTAAGAAATTGAGACCTGCCATTTCCTTTCGGCAAAGCTGTGGGAAAATAAAATTCACTTTGTATATCTGTGTAGGTTTCCTTTTACAGAATTGTTTTTAAAAAAAAATTGGACATGGGGGTCAATCAAATGGTTCTGATTATGGTAATCTCAGAATCGTTGGCGTGGCCTATGAAGTCAAGTTGATCCCTACTGAAATAAACAGTCTCTTGTCAGTTTTAAATGCATAACAAGCATCAGTGGCATGTCATTTTGAGTCTTGCTTGTCTTTTCCAAATTAACGTTCTGAGAAGGCTTCTATTATACTTTTTGTTGGGTGACCATGGATGGAGAGGAGGCCAAACAGCTAACTGAAGAAAATGGAAACAAGAAATCGATTTTAATTTATATAGCGTTTTTTAAAATCTCAGGATGTTCCAAAGCAATTTACAGCCAAATAAATCATTTCACTTAAATAACAGTGGTTGACTTCATGGTAAGAACCCAAGAACGCATCCAACACTTCACTGGAGCACTGAAGATGTGCTGCAGTGACAAAGGTGCCATCTTTGAAGGAAAATCTTTGAGTACAGAGTAAAGATACCTTGCTGCCATTGTATACAGAGTCTGGCTAAATCACTTACCCTGTGCATTACTCTATGGATATTAGGGGAGTCATGTAGCTCTTGACAATGCTATAGACTTTAAAAAGCTCCTGTAGGATCTTGCTGTTTAATTTGCACACTGATCACTATCAATCTGGCACAGGACACCAAACCAATTACATACTAACTCCCTGACTGGAATTGAAACCTTGTGGTTATGGGTAGTAATGGTTTGCATGAACCGGGTGTATAAGGAACTGAGGACATTGCTGCTAAATTTATCGATGACACAAAGATAGTTGGAGGGACAGATAGCATTGAGGAAGTGGAGAGGCTGCAGAAGGACTTGGATACGCTTGGAAAGTGGGCAAAGAAGTGGCAGATGAGTGCTATGGGGGAATGTATGAGGTTATGCACTTTGGTCAGAAGAATAGAAGTATAGACCATTTTCTCAATGGAGAAAGGCTTCAGAAATCTGAAAGACAAAGAGATTCGGAAGTCCGTATTCAGGATTCGCTTCAACTTATCATATAGGTTCAGTTGGCAGTTATAAAGACATGCAATGTGAGTATTCATTTTGGGAGGGCTAGAATACAAGAGCAGAGATGTACTGCTGAAGCTGTACATGGCTCTGGTCAGACTACACTTGGAATATTGTGAGCAGAATTGAACTCTGTATCTAAGGAAGGATGTGCTGGAATTGGATAGGGTCCAGAGGAGGTTTACAAGAATGATCCAGCGGATGAAGGACTTGTCATATGAGGAGTGGTTGAGGACTCCGGATCTATACTCGATGGGGTACAGAAGGATGAGGGAGGGATCCCATTGGACCTGACAGAATACTGAGCAGCTTGGATAGAGTGGATGTGGAGAGCATGTTTCCACCAGTCGGCGAGATTAGGATCCGAGGGTATGGCCTCAGAGTAGAGGGACAGCCTTTCAGAACCAAGATGAGGAGGAACTTTTTCAGCCAGTGGATGGTCAATCTGCAGAACCCATTGGCACAGGGGGCTGCGAAAGCCGAATCATTGAGCAATTTTTTGACAAAAATAGATTGGTTCTTGATTAATAGGAGGATCAAAGAATGCAGGGTGAAAGTAGAAGAATTGGGTTGAGAAACATATCAGCTGTGATCAAATGAGCTGACTGACTTGATTCTGCTCCTTTATCTCATGATCTTATGGTCATACCACCATGTGTACATTACTACTGGAGTGAAGGACAGTAAAACCCCTTGCAAATCCCTCTAGTCATCTCTTGGTGACCAGGGATTCCTAACTGGGCTGAAATTGCTTCTCTGCTTTGGCTGGAGTAAACCTCTCACAATTGGACCACTAGTTATAAACATCAGTAGCCATGCCAGGCTTGTGATACACCTGTCTGATCAGGGCAGTCATCTTATCTGTCACTCGGTGTCCTGTTTGACCAAGAGTTACCATCAACACAAGACACTTCAGACTATCAGAAAGGATGAGTTACTTCAACATTCTTTATCCCTGTCATGAATTACCCAAAAGAGGACTCCATCTCCTCCCAGCTGCCCTTCCAACACCTCAACATTTTCCATGCTGGTTTGGACTCCCCCATCATCTGGTGCTGGGGTTGGTGGATATTGAGCTATCCATCAATGCTGTCTTCTACGGGTGTCCACATGAATCAGTTGAAGCTGTCTGAGGTCCTCTTTACAGATAGATGAAACCACAGTGGGGAAACCTGGCTAGACTTGGTTCGAATCTCACTCTTAAACACACCAGCCACAATCTGAAGAATCCCAGTTCAAATGAAATAGTGAATTGGGGTCGGAATGCCATCTTTGAAGTGGGGCCCAGGGGTGGCATTAGCCACAGACTCCTCCTGTCCAGCAAAGTTGGGGGGGTGGTGGTGATGCCTCCTGTGGTCAGTCTTCCAACTAAGGAGTTGCATTGTTTTTACCTGACCTGTTATGGATCTGGAATCAAAATAGTGTGGGCTCAATGGCCCATTGGGTCACTGTTGTTCCCAGCTTGGCAGATGTTTAAACGTAGCTGAGACAGTTGTTATCAGTAAATATTTCAAACCCTGCACTCATTAGAATGTCTGTGAACCTCTGGGAAATAGGCCTCCTTCAAGCCGCAATCCAAGTTTCACACTGAAGTAATTCTCCTCTGATTCAACTTGAGATTCTGATTGGCTGAAACAATAACCAAACTTGGTCTTCCCTTGAACCACTCCTGGGCCAAGTAATTTGGCAGCAGTTTCCAGGATGAAAAAGGACTTGAACATCTGGGTATCCAAGGACGGATGATGAGGCAAGCTTCCACTTGAAGGTACAAAAGGAGACTTCCCATGCTGGAATCCATCTCCTTGTGATGCCAGGTGAAGTATCATGCCTTTTACATCCATTCCCAATCACTCCTGAATTAATCTCTAGTTGTCTAGCATAAATTTGGAGTGGAATGGCCAATTGTGCACAGTTTTGCACAGACTTCAATAGTAAACATATAGACCAAAGGATCCAGACAGTTCTCTCCCCATCTTAGGCTGGAGTTACTCCACTGTGACTTGGAATTTTTCATTGTCAGAAGTAATGTTTTCTTTGGCCGTGAACTGCCCCAAGTATCATATTTTTGTCAGGAAAAGTTGACACCTCTCTGGTCTGACTTGCGAGTTGGACTCCAACAAGCGATCAAAGATGGTAGCCAGTTTTTCATCCAGTTTGTACACTGTCCGTGGCAGCAGCAAATATATAGCCATTCTGGGCTGGTGGCAAACATCTCTACTGCTGAAATTGACAATCTGTATGGGGATCATATTCTTTTCTCATATGGTAACAAAGGTGACTACTTGAGATACACTAAATAGGAGATTTGCTATCAGTGATATTGGACACTCTAGCAAGGCCCGACGCTGCTGACCAGTCGAAGATACTGGTGTGAGCCTTCAAGAACAATGACAGGTAAAAGAACAGCCAGAGGTACTGCCACCCAAATAGTGTCAGGTCCTGTACAAGGTGATACACCTTCAGTGTGTGGAGCAAGATGCCTGTGTAATGTCTCCTCAAATATTGATGAGTATTGCACCCAGTTACACAGCTGGAATTTAGGGTCAGCAAAAGCTTTATCCATCCCAAGCATGACAGTAGCAGGGACATTACAGAAGTCAAATTGCATTCTCATGTATTCGTGATGTCCACCCAGTTTGTCTGTTTGACCATGGACATCTTCAACATCCTTATTTCCAATGGAGTGTTGACTGGGTCACCAACTGTAAGAAACTGCAAGTGATGAAGCATGTGATGATTAGAGACAGGGAGAGCTTAATCCAATATGATAGGGAATGCCATTGGTTTAATACCTGAATGTGAGAAGGGAAGGCTACAGCACTGGATGGGATCGCTTGTGCCTGACAGTAGTGGTGGCAGTAGTTGTTAAGTGCAGTCTTGTTTGAAGTGCCCAACCCTATCAGAATTCCATCACTTCTTTGGATCAGCCCTTGAACAGGTTTTGCGACAAGGCTTAATGTGGAGATAGGACAGCAAGAACTAGATTAACATTTACTGTGTAGCAACTTGCTTGGCCGGCCCTTTAGCCCGATGTCTAAATCCCTGTCTGCACTGATCATCACCTCACTTATGGTCACCTCTCTCTTTGTCTTAGATGTTCAATCCTTGTATATGATCTGGATGATGTGGTCCCACACTTCAATGAGCAGTGACTATGGTTTGTCATTATTAAGCATCTTTGACTTTATCTGGACATTCTCATCCTTCACTGCTTCTACCAGGTGATCTTTCAGTATCTTGCCCCTGGTTAATCAATAGGAACAATCCAGGAGGACGATGCGATTGAATGACCCTTCACCAGCTTGAAGGAAATGGAAACCAGATCCTCCCATCACCATTATCGCTGCTTGCTGCTCTGGAGGTGCAATTACATATTGGTAACAAAGTACTTGGTGGGCCCATGTTGGAGGTAAGCACTCCTTGAGGCTCATACACTCAAAGTCCATCTTGTTCTTCTTGTTTTTTTATGGAATGCCCTGTGGTTTTGGAAATAAAGTTACACAAATGCACAGACAGTGCAGAAAGAAACCTCCAGGTTCATCCAATGCCCCAGAGAAAATCACAAAATCACAGAGGTTACATCAATAATTTGGGTGTGAATACAGGAAGTGTGGTTAGTAAATTTGCAGATTACCCCAAAATTGGAATGGTAGTGGACAGCAAAGATTACCTCAGAGTACAACGGGACCTTGATCAGATGGATCGATGCATCACAAAATGTCAGACGGAGTTTAATCTAGATAAAGGTAAAGTGCTACATTTTGGAAAGACAAATCAGAGCAGGACTTATACACTTAATGTTAAGTCCTGGGGAATGTTAGCAAATAAAGAGGCATTGGAGTGCAGGTTCATTGTTCCTTGAAAGTGGAGTCACAGATAGAAAGGACAGTGAAGAAGGCACTTGGTATGCTTGACTTTAGTGCTCAGAGCATTGAGTATAGGAGTTGGGAGGAAATGTTGCAACTCTACAGGATATTGGTCAGGCCACTTCTGGAATACTGCATGCAATTCTGGTCTCCCTGCAACATAGAGAGATGTCGTGAAACTTGAAAAGGTTCAGAAAAGATTTACAAGAATGTTGCCAAGATTGGAGGGTTTGAGCTATAAGGAGAGACTGAATAGGCTGGGGCTACTTTCCATGGAGTGTTGGAGGCTGAAGGATGAAGTTTATAAAATCATGAAGTGCATGGATAGGGTGAATAGCGCAAGGTCTTTTCCCTGGGTAGGGCAAGTCTAGAAATAGAGGGCATAGGTTTAAAGCGAGAGATGAAAGATTTATTAGAGACCTGAGGGGCAACCTTTTCACACAGAGTGGGGTGCACGTATGGGATGAGCTGCCAGAAGAAGTGGTGGGGGCTGGTACACTTACAACATTTAAAAGGCATCTAGATGGGTATATGAATAGGAAGTGTTTAGAGGGATATACCAGCCAAATGCTGGCAAATGGGACTAAATTAATTTAGGTTTTCTGGTCAACTTGGATGGGTTGAACCGAAGGCTCTGCTTCCATGCTGTACATCTCTGTGACTCTAGGAGTGTCACAGTGCAGAAGAAGCTATTCAGCTCATTATGACTTCACTAGCTCTCCATAGAATCCCTCCAGTGTGGCAGTACTGAGGCCCATTGAGTGTGCACCGGTCCTCTAAAGAGCATTCCACCCAGACCCACTCCCGTAACCCTGCATTTCCCATGGCTAATCTACGTAGGTGCATATCTCTGGACAATTTAGTATAGCCAATTCACCATCTTTGGAGTGTGGGAGGAAACTAAAGCACCCGAGGAAACCCACACAGACACAGGGAGAATGTGCAAACTCCACACAGAGAGTCACCCAAGGCTGGAATTGAACCCGTGCATCTGGTGCTGTGAGGCAGCAGTGCTAGCCACTGAGCCACCATACCGCACGTGATTATCCAAATGATCATTATGTCTTAGTGCCAATGTCCTGCTTTTTTTAACCAGTAATCTTGCTTATTGACTCTATTTAAATAATCCTTTAATGACACCTTGAATGCTTCAATCAAAGGAGCCATGTTAAACTAGAGATTCACAGGCTCAAAATGGGATATGGGGCAGTGCAAACTATAACAACTTACTTATGTAGAGCTTACATATTTTTGGACTGTACCCAATAGGCCTATACTTGAAAAGCCCACAATGCAGACTCCAATATTACATGTTACTCTGCAATTGGACATTTACTGAATAATCTCAAGTGTGCAAAGGATTGTGCTGACAACCAGTTTAAGATTATCAGTTGGGCTCACGGTGTATTTGCATGTACGGACACTACATTTATTAATACATAGGGACCTATTCTTTGCAAACAGCAAGAACATGTACAGCACTGCACCAGTTTCAACTCAACAAATAGCTGATGGCCAATAACTGTTTCACCTCTCAGGAAAATGCCCTATCCAATAAGCCAACCTGCCTGATTTCATTTTTTAAAAAAAGCCTAACAGTTAACTGTCAATCTTTAACAACAGTGCATTCTCCATGGTAATGAAGTTTCTATTCAGAGACTGCTTGCCAACCAATTCAACAATCTCCTCTGACTCAATATAAATGTTATTTTATCCCATAAATTGTGTTCTCAAGCATTGTCCTTATGAGTGCAAGGTGAGAAGCTCAACAAGATAAGACTTTTTGCAGCAATATATAGAGTTTTTTTTAATTCAATCATATGTCCTCAGGGCTTCACAGTATCCCTAGGTCACCTGATTTGACATCAAACCTCATAAGAAATATGAAGCCACATGTCTGAAAGCTTGATGAAAAATGTTGGTTTTAAGAAGCATCTTAAAGGATAAAGGTAAAGAGATGGAGAGGTTTGGGCAAGGAATTCCAGAGCCAATGGGCCATGGAGCTGAAAGAATCACTGCCGAACGTGGAGCAATTAAAATTGCCAAATATTAGAATGTGGCGGGGGTGGGGGTGGGGCTTCTTTGATACCAACAAGGGTTGCATAGGCCTACCAGGTTATTGAAATGGGGAGGGGTTTGAAAACAGGGGTGCAAATTTTAAAATTGAAGTATTGCTTAACCAGGAGCTATTGTAGGTCAGTGTGCGCAATAGGACCTTTTATTTAGATTTTAGATTAGATTCCCTACAGTGTGGAAACAGGCCCTTTGGCCCAACCAGTCCACACTTGATCCTCCGAAGACTAACCTACCCAGACCCATTCCCCTACCTTATATTTACCCCAGCTAGTACACCTAACACTTTGGGCAGTTTAGCATGGCCAATTCACCTAACCTGCACATCTTTGGATTTATTAGAGTTATAGTATGAATGCATGGGGAGATGGACCCAAGTTTGAAGAGCCATGTCGGGAGATTACAAAGACCCATATGAGGCTTTCAGCAGATAAGTGAGGCAGGATGATGTTCGATGATGCCAGATGAGAAATAGACATTCTTGGTCCCATTCAGGGATATGGAAGAAGTGCAGGAAATTGGGATTAATTCATTTTCAGTGGTAGTTCTGTCAGTGCAGATTCGAAGGGCCAAAGGGTAATGTATAGTTTCGTTCCAGGGCTTTCATCGCATGGTGAGATATAGCACAAGATTACAATCAGCTTCAGGGTCAGATGTTGCCATGAAGAGGAATAGAGTTGGAAGTAAGGAACAACGTTTGTTGAAAGTACAATGGCTTTGGAGCTCCCAATAGATAGTTGGAGGAAATTTCTATTTGTTCACTAGGAGTCTGATAATTTAGTGACAGTAGAGGAGAGGTATTAAAGGTGGATAGTGTGGACAACTAAAGAAACAAGCAGACCAAGATGGATAGCTAGGAGAGATGGTCAATGAGAAGTTTTTTATGGTATTCTTTCACGGAATATGGGTATTGTTGGCAAGTCCAGCACTTATTGCCCATTCTGATTGTCCCTGAATTCAGGACTTCCTAAGCTGCTTCAGAAGCCACTACTGGATATGGAGTCAAAGAACAAAAACAATACAGCACAGAGCCCTTTAACCCTCTAAGCCTGTGCCAACACATTTTACCCTTCCATACTAAACTGTCATCACTCACAGGATCTGTATCCCTTTATTCCCATCCTATTCATGTGTTCGTCTAGGTGCTTCTTGAATGCTGCTATTGAGTCACGTGTAGGTAAGAGCTATATGTAGGCCAGAGCAGGTGAGGATGGCAGATTTCCTTTTCTAAAAGACAGATATCAACCAAATGGGTTTTTATGAAACCACATCAGAAATTGCCGGAGAAACTCTGCAGGTCTGGCATCATCTGTGGAGAGAAAGCAGAGTCAATCTCTCGGGGTCCAATGACCAGCTGGGTTTCTCCAGCAACTTACGTTTTTACTTCAGATTTCCGGCATCCGCAGTTCATTGTTTTTTGTAGGGGATTTTTTATGAGAATTGTTGATAGTTTCCTGGTCACCATTTCTGAGGCGAACATTCAATTGCAGATTTCATTGGTTGGATTTAAAATGCCACCAGCTACCATAGTGAGAATTAAACCTGCATCGCAACAGCCTCAGCCTGGACAGTTGGATTACTACACAATTCCCACATAGGACACCATCTCCCCTTTGAACAGAAGGGAGTAAACAGCACAGAAAAGATAATAACACACTTTCATATTAAACCATGGCAACAGATTTGAGGTGCATGTTGCAACTGGCAAAAGGCAAATCTAAGCCCAAGGACAAAAACTTATTTTTCAGACAATTATTCTGTTGTTAGAGCACCCTTGACTTTGAGTTAACTGCTGTGGACTGAACCTACACTTTAAGTACATAATCCAAGTTTAGGCTTCACTGTAGGACTGAGAGAAATAAAAAGTTTTGATTGCATGTTCAACTGAAGCCTCCCCTACCTGTGAATATACAGAGAAAGATCCCACAGCACAGTCCAAAAAAGAGCAGGGTTATCCCGACTCCTGGCAAACATTTAAACTGGTCATTGAGAAGCAAAACAAAATGTTGGAAATATCCATCAGGTCAGATGACATCAAAGGAGAGCGACAAGGATGATATTTCAGATCAATAAGCTATCATCAGAACTTGGAAAAGTTTATTGGCTTGAGAAATTAATGTTTTCTGTATCTCTGTGAGTTTAGTGTAGCCCATGAAATCTGTACTCTGTGGAGGGTGTTTGAGCGGACAGATGAGTCAATTCCAAACTGTTAGACAGGAAATGTTGAATTTGTAGATAGTCATACATTACACATTTCCAGGGAGCATTCCCTAGGTTTCTAATCCACTACTAGCATGGAGATAATGGGCTGAAGGACCTCCTTCTGTGCCATGATCAATCTGTGATTCTATGATTTTTTTAGTCAGCTTTGAAGACTCGATTCGAACCCATTGCACTGTAAATGCAATGGGTGGGTTTTGTCCCTATTTTCTTTTCATAGTTAGATATTGTTCCGCATCGTATCAGTTTGGGTGTGTGTTCAGATGCAGGGAGCTGGCTGCAATTTTTATCATGGAGGTGTTGCCTCCTCATTGATCTAACTATAGTTTTATTATGAATGCAGTCCATGGAATTGGCTACTTCAGTACTCAGCAAGGGCTTGGGTAAACAGCAAATCTGTATTTCACACCCAATGGGTTAAATTTGAACTTGTACCGTCTTGTGAAGCATCAAAAGTGAATCGACGGCTCATTCATCTCCCTCCCTTTTTTTTAAGTTAAGCAAAGTGGCAATGAGTGGGGAGAGATGTAAAATGAGTTGCTAACACGCTATTCGGTTTTACACGAGGGATATAGAGTCAACATTACCCTCAAATTCCCCCCTCGTTCCACGTGAATTTCTAGCATAAAGCGCAGAGAATTTAGAACCAGGAAGCTTCTGCTAAAAACCCACTTTTATAATATTGTTGCAATATTATTTATTTATATTCACATTGGTATAATTTTACATCTATAAGAATATATAAGTAACCTTTATTTTAAACAAATAACAATTATGAGTCTCAATGTACTTCAGCTTATAAAAAGATCTGAAGTTAAACATATCATCCTAGCTGTAATAAGAAATAAGGATGCCTTCAGTTTTTGAGTTTAAACTTGGAGTACAGATTACTGTATATGTTGACTATGCAGCTTTCTATTGTTCAAAATTATTTTATTCTAGCCGAGACAATTACTTGGAAAGCTGAAAGGGCTTGCCAAAATTTTAAGAATATGCAAACTCCCATAAAAGAACCTTTCAATGCATTTCTCAGCCGGAGTCTGGGCTTTAATCTCCAGAATCAAAATACTAAAATAAATGCCTTCTCATGTAGACCTTTTCAATCTTTCCCCTCTCTTATCTCTCAGCTGCAAGCTGAACCACCTTAGCACAAGCAGAAAGCCTCCCTTCCTCCTTCTCCCTTCCCCCTCCCGTGCCAGATGAATTTTGTATGTATTCTAAGGCTCTGAATGCAGTACTGTCTCGAACAAGGACACAGAAGGAGCTTGGTACTGGGTCTGCCCTCAGAGACTGCAGGAGCCAACAATAGCTAGAGCTTGTTAGGATGCAAGACTGGCATACGGGCTGCTCCCCCAGTGAGACTTAAGTAGAGACAGAGCAAGCAATCTGGCTTCACAAGATCTGATGTACCAAGAGATACCTGACAGTTTTATTCAGAGCATTCCTGCTCCAGTGCCGACCACCGACTGCAAGAAAAGCCATTTTAGAGCTTCATTTACATTGTTTGCAAGTGCCAGAAAGGTAAGGGTTACGCATTAATTACTGCCTTGTAGTCTTTCAGTGTGAATTCAAATGTGATATTACTGTAGGAGATAGTCCTTTACTAAGATAATCCTTTATTAATGTAAAATAATGTATAACAACAATCCTCTGACAGATTCCACTTCTCCTGTTACACCTTGCTTGGTACGAATAATATCTATTCATTTTTCAATCTAACATGGATGAATGTTGGAATGCTGACTTTGCTTATTTTTCTTCTTGCATTTGTTAATGTAAATATAAATCATAAAAGCAAACTAATTAGATGCTTGACAGCATAGTAGATAATGGATCTTAATTAAATAGCTTTCTTTAAGAAATCAAAATAAATATTGTGTATCTGAATGTATATTTTTAAATAATCTTTTGGATTCATTTCACCTCATTCTGTGCAATGGCAAAAATGCGCTAATGTAGATCACCCGTACTTACTGGCCTTCTGAGAAAATAAGGCAATGCACATTTGAATCAGACTAATACAATCTAAATATGCAGACTGGCATCACTCATCTATTAATTAGAAATGAACAGCTGGAATGAATTGTGTAATGTTTCCCTCCTGTTGTCTGAATGAGCAAAAAAACAAACTTGGTGTTTAGCGTACTGTTTATCAAGACTTAATGAGACTCCCACTCAAAGCTGGGTTGTCCAGGTCTGTATCAAACGTGCTTAAAATTTTGAAAAGGATGGCTTATTTCAGGCAGTGGCCAGGACTGATTCTCAGATCCCAGTTACATTTACCCTGACCATCAGAGGCAAACACATATGGAGTTCCAGAGAGTAAAGAACTTGCATATATACACTACTAACAAACACAAGGACATCACAACTCCTTTTCAACTCTATGCACTGTTCCAGCATTGGAAAAATAATAGCCAATTTACACATAATGGCGTTCCTTAGGTGACAATGCAGTAAATTTCTAGATAATACTTTTTATTATTGAAGTAATATTGACTGGATAAAATATATTTATGTTACTATGGGGAGAATATCCTTCTCTCCTTTTGATATTGGCTCTGGTACGTCAAGTGGATGGGGAGACAGGGCCTTGGATTAACTTCTCGTCAAAGATGTGGAGGTGTCTGTGTTGGACTGGGGTGGACAAAGTTAAAAATCACACAACACCAGGTTATAGTCCAACAGGTTTATTTGGAAGTACAAGCTTTTGGGCCACTGCGTCAGACCAGCTACCTGACAAAGGAGGGGCACCCCGAAAGCTGGTACTTCCAAATAAACCTGTTGGACTACAACCTGGTGTTGTGTGACTTTTAACCCTCTTCAAAGAGACAGCACAGCCTCTCTCAATATTGCACTGGGCCATCAGCTTGGATGATGTGTTTTAATTGTCTGCAATGGGGCCTGAGCCCATGATTTCCCTGACTCACGGGTAAGAATGCTGCCAACTGAGCCAAGACTGACATTCAGAAGGTGAGAGCATGTAGAACTGAATAAAATGCAGGTGCACATCAAAGGCGAAGCACACCTTCACCTAGCATGGCATTTAACCATACAGCTGCCAGATCACACCCGACAACAGTTCAACCAGGCACTCATTAACCTCTACATAAGTTCCACTGAAGTGCGCAAATGACAGGGCGTTGGTTTGTGAAAAGTAAATGAACGGTCTTTGTGGAAGTAATCCTCGCTTGGTAACAATCAAAGCAACCAGTATTTAATAATAGTACTGCATGGGAAAAATGAGAAAATTCCAACACAGTTACAAACTGTTATTTTTAACCCCCTGCCCCCAACACCAAAATAACAGTTGATAAAGTGAAATTGTTTCACAGCTAAAGCATTGCCACAACGCAAGGCTAGATTATGAGGCAGTGTTTTGGCAGACGAGCTGCTCTGGAATAAATCCCACCGTTATAACTCTAGGGCTATTAACATTCTCAGCTCTGGCTTTCTCAAAAGGAAAACAAATGGCTGAGTTTCTGAGTGATGGAGCATATCATCATTGAGACATCTGCACAGCGTTCCATCCTGTTCGATTTACAGAACCTTTTCAACCCAACTCTGATTGCATTCACTGCACTTGGTCCACTGCCTGCACAATGTACTCATTCAAAGCAAAAGGGGATGATTTGATTACATTCAGAGGCTTTCACACAGACCATCTCTGCCATTCTTTCCAACTGTGTTGCTTCCAACAGAAGTCATTTGCATCCTTCACATGATTAACTCCAATTCTTGTCTTTTCTAAAAAGTTTGTCAAACATCTTAATTATGAATGCTTTATACTGAAACTTAACGTGGTCAAATTAATTTACTCTGGAACTTTCAGCTTGATCTCCTCTTTAACTGCCTCCTCTCCCATCAACGACCATGCTTTGTTCATGGTTTTTTTGCAAAGCCTCGATCGCCATTTCACTGGCTGTGCACCGTGACTTGGTCTTTGAAACATTCACAGTGTGGCCAACAGCCTCTCTGACTTTGTTCTCTTGTATGTGGGCGGTACTCAGTCTCTGCTGAATGCCTCCGCTGAAAGCTGTGACAGGAACTCAGTAAATTGAGAATCCCGAGTGTCCACTGTATTGTGCAAAAGTGTACATTCATGAGGTTCAACAGCACAGGTCATCTGGAGCATATAACACAGATATAATAGCTTGATTAAAGCTGGACCTTTTTACATGATGCTTAAGTAAATACATTCTCCATTTCATAAGGTTACATTAAGCCATTATATTGTTAAAGTTAAATTTACCTGTTAATGACATTTGCGTTGGCGTCAGATGGATAACAGCCATTTATATAAAGGTGTCCTTTAAGGTGAACTGGCTACTGGATCACAGCCTGCTAAGCATCTATACCTTTGCTTCAAAGACTACTGCAAGTAAGGCATGAAGATACTTTGCAATGATACAGCCAACTGGGAGACAGCTCGTGAAGGCTATTGCCTGTGAGGGCCGACTATTTGAAAGGGCAATGGAAAAGGAGGGCAGGAGCAAAAAGCCCAGCTGGTCCAAGAGAGGGTCTGGAAAAGTCAGAGGCCAGCAGATCATGCACCTTCTCAGCCTACTATCTTGCCCGGCATTGCAGAGATACCTGAATTGGGCTCCTAAATTACACCATGCAATGTTCAACACAAAAGTGACCATCATGGCACAAACCATCATCTTACAAGATGGAACTTGCCTCTTGCTTAGATATGAAGGTGTTGGTGCTGGACTGGAGTGGATAAGGTCAGAAGTCACATGACACCAGGTTATAGTTTGTCAGGTTTACTTGCTATCACGAGCTTTCAAAGCGCTGCTGCTCCATCAGGTGAAGTGTTTTTTGTTTAGTGGTTATTTTGTTGATGCAAAACTCTCTTATCTGCAAAGTAATTCTGCTCTGGTCTCAAAGATAGCTCAGCATGATCCTATTGAGATCCAAATGATTAAGGAAATAGTTTGTGATCTTACCAAGCTATAAACAGGAATAAAATCATCTTGGGACTAAGTACATCACTGGCTCTTTCATTTTTGATGGTTAACACCCCATCTGAGTGCAGTCACCATGCATTGTGTACTTGATCTAAATGCAGGATTGTATTTATCTGCAATTGTTTTGTCTCATATCTTTGATAAGCCAGCTAAGTGTCTTAAATGTAGACGCAAGCAGAGGAATTTCAGACAAACAAATGAGCAAGTGCACTGCTTATATCTGCAAAATGAGATTTCAAATCAATTTTGTTCTCCAATCAGAAAAGGCTAAATGATCCCAGTAGTTGCCATCTGCACTGCCAATCAAAACTTGCGAAAGAAGAAATGATACAGTCAGTGTACATCATAAATCTCAAGCATTTGCCTCATTTGCAAGGTGACATATTTCATTCCTCCTAAGCTTCTCACATCTTGACTTGCTAATGTGCTTCTTCCTGAGAAGATATTGACGCACTATGAATTCGTGAACAGATGAACTCATCTTTGTAATATAATGTAATAACAGGTTATGTAGGAGTCCTCATATCAATGTAACTCATTCTACACTTCACAGATGAGCTGCTGGACACCATCAAATGGTAACAACTTTCCTCACAAATCTCTTTGTACAGAATAAAAAGTGCCAGACCTGTCAGATAAGCCACGATTGAATCACATGGCAATAAATTGACAAAATTAAATATCTAATTTGTGACTTGTCCAAAACAAGAAGCATTTCCCTACATCTAGCCCATGGCCTCTTTCATTATCTTAACCATAATCCATTAGGCCACTTTCAGCCTTCTCGGTTCCAGAGAAGAGAGACATCAGTTTTTCTGCCTAACCTGCCAAACAGTTTTGATGTAATTCATGGAGATTTATTGTGCAGTCTGTGGATTTTTTATAAGGTAGAATCTCCAGCTGTGCACAGGACTAGATATATCTACCTCACTCTTCTGGATGCACTGACTTCTATTTCATTAGATTTTCACTGTTTGCACACCCTTTTAATGTGGGTGCTGCTGTTCTTAGAGTTTCAATGAGCACAAATTAGTTGTTGTGTTCATAGCACCCAAAATACTTGCCTGAAGATGTGAAAGGTGCTGTATAAATGTGCATCTTCTTTGCTTTCCCTTTAACTGTCAAACAAGCACTTGATGGATAATGTAATCTCTCCATTTGACAGCAGGGAGTATCAAAGCCCAAGTCCACTCTATCCTCAAGCTATAGGGACACTGGTTAAGAGTCAGGTTCACAAGTGCTAACTGATCACTCGTCTCCTGCCCCGGGGTAATCGAAAGGCCATCTCAGTTATGGATGGGATCAGCCAGCTCAGCACAGGCTTTAGACCAAGCGTTAGCAACCATCTAGAATTGCATCAAAAGCCTTTTATCTTCATCTCTGACTGTGGACAGTGAATGTCAGTGGATTATTTAGCAGTGAAGGGTATCAGAATTAAGCTCATTTCTGTTCTGGTACGTATGCACACTTGCCAGCGAGAATCACAAAATACCAACCTGAGGTAGAAATAATCCTTGATCTAGTGTTCAAATTTCAAAGTAACTGTTAGAATTTTATACAGTTTGAAGTAAATAAAAAGGGCCAACTTAATTACAAAACTATTGAACAATTTGTGAACTCAAATGACCAAATAAGCATTAACTGCAGGAGCAGAATGCAGAAGCTTACATCATATCTAGGTCACATTTGCATTACAAAAACGACACATTTTTGACACAGTGCTCATGGGACTACGCATGACTTGTCATTTCTATTGCTTGCACATAGTAAAACACTACAGACTGTCATCTTTCAGTGCAGGGCTGAGATCTTTAGACACTGCAATGCCACATGACCAAGCAACAGAATTCTCCAATTAATCTTGAAATCAGAAGGACTATGATGAAGAGCAAGGGAACATGGGAGTGCGATAACTTCCAGCGTTTGAGGCATTAGCCAGAATGAGATCCCTGTTCTTCTTCAAAGTAGCCATGTTCTGTCTCTTTCATCCTCACAAACTGATAGTTGGGAGATGGCACCACTCCCTCAAGGACTGCAACGGTACAAGGAGGCAGCTCCCGATTAACTGTTCTGAAGAAGGGGCATTGGACCCAAAATGCTAACTGCTTTCTTTCCACATATACTGCCCAGACCTGCTGAATTTCTCCAGTAACTTCTGCTTTCGTTTCATCACCATTTTCTTCAGGCCAAGGCAGATACGCAATGAGCATTGGGACAGTCACAAATCAGGAATATTTTTTTTTTAATTGCAGCACTCCCTTGGCAATACAATGGTGCATCAGAGTTAACTTTTTGCACTCGAAACTGGAACCGTGTGACTGAACCAATTAAGCTGTGGCTGAGAGAACAAAAAAAAATTCTTGACAACTATTCTTTTCCCTTTCTAGCACCTCGACCTGGAAATCAGGCAAATCTGTGTCGAATGAAACAGCAAGATTGAGGCCATTCAGCCCATCTTGCCTGTGCCTGTTCTCAAAAAATACTATCCAATTTCTCTTACTATCACACATGAAGGAAGAAAGGAATAGCTAGTTGGTCCTCTACTTGAAGTTAAATGTTTAAGTAAATGTAATGGTGACAAAGCAAGCTCCTGGTCGACGTGAAAAAGATAGAAAGAAGATAAATCCTCGCCACTCAGTGAAAGAAATATTTAGATTCACATAAATATGCCATCAATTTGAATAAAAAATAGTTTATATTGTAGCTGTTGAAACCAGGCTGTCATCTCTCTTACAAGACAGAGTGCTTCAACTGCTTGGCTTTTTTTAAGTGGAATGTATGGAGTGTTACATAATTGTTGAATGAGTAATGATACAGAAAAGGCTTGCACCATTGTAGATACAGTAATTCGTGACTGAGTGATCCAACCTGCAAATTGCTGCTTAACTCAGACTCGGAGAACATGGAATGAATTGTATTTAGGGAAATCCAATTGTTAACGCTCAGAAACAGAGGTGGTCTTTGTGGAAAATTACATCAAACCCGCGTGATTTGGACCATCAAGGCATTTGACTTACAGTCATCTGATTACCACTGGGTAAGTAGAAGGGCCAACATGGGCAGAAATAAAGGAGCTTTAGAAGAAGTCTATCTCAGCAATGCTAGGGGCATCATTAAAACATCAGGGCCTAAAAGTGACTAAGAGATTGTCTGTGTAGTTCATACTTCCAATGTTAAAAGGTCAGGCTTAATTGCTGAGATCATTCTAGTTAACCACCTATTTTCGCATAGAAACTGCATGAACAACACAAACATTTGCACACTTCAAAATAAATGCTGCCGTAGTCTATAAAGCTCTCTGTGTTTTACTGGAATGAGTTTGATTGCAGAGGCAGGTAACCTTGCAGAACCGTCTCTTTAAAAATTACATTGTGCTGTGCATTCATGTTTAGTTAAAGTGGTCTCGCTTTCTCATTAATATCACATATCATTAAGGCAACACTATGAAAGATTATGCAAATTTTAAAATCCCAAGGGGCTTGTTAGTGTGGCACATCTGCATTCTGGAGATCAATTCTCATGGGAAGATAAGTTTAATTAGCTCTGTACAGGAGTATCCACAGATTGAGCTGAACGTTTAGACATAAATTCAGCTTTACATGAGGCACTGCCTGTTAAACACTCAATAAGTTCGCACTCCGACCACGATACTATAGAGGTGATGACATTTTCGGTTTGCCAAATCCATTGTCAATCACAAAGGTAGAAAATCATTCTTCATGTTATGTTTAACTGGTTGTCGATTGAAGCAGTTACAATGACGTGATGAGTTATGTTTCTTCCAATCTTTATATTCCCTGCAAGTACTGCTTTACTAAGGTGGAAATATCAATGATACTACATAGGCATATGTTTGAATCAGACTCCTGGTCATGTGCAGCACAACACAAGAACATTAGATAACATTCAAACATATCCCAAAAATCTCACCACGGTCATTCTACAAATTCTACTTGGTTTCCTCAATTTCTGAAAGGAATATTAGATCAGGAGGAGACTTTCTATGTCTGGTTCCCTTTAAACATCCAACACCAGTCCTTCTCTAACCTCAAGCATGTAGGCAGAACAAGAGAGGTTTCAGATGACCAACTGATCTGACCTTGTTCACTCTCACTTACTGGCACAAAAAAGCTCACCACAAATTAATTGAATTCAAGGAAACTGAATATTCTGTTACCTTTAGCGCCTAAATGTGAGAAATGTATTTATATACATTTTTAAATTAAATAACATAAATTGATAACTCATGTCAGAAACAAAGTAGACGTGTTCCGATTGTGAGCATTTATGCTGCTAGAGAAAACATGTATTTGAAACTTGGTAGTGTGTGTTACAAGATCATCACAGTGGGATGACAATCATCTGGGAAACTAACTTACACTCGTCATCAAACATAATCAACAGAAATGTAACTCTTATTTAGAAAACTACATTGTTGTTGCTCAAACTTATGACAATTTATGCTGCTGATAGGAATTGAGTTTAGTTCTGTGATACCATCCTTCTACAAGTCCTGGGTTGGTTGGTCTGACCTCCTGTGTGACCTCAGCTGTGACATTGTACACTAGCGACCAACTTTTGGGCCATCTGGACCCTGAAGGATCTTGACAGATCACCAATAGTCCAGGTATTACACTTAGAGAACCACTGTCCTACAGGATTGTACAAATGGGTCCAGGCTCTGGCCAGAATAGTTAATCACCTATTGAACCCAGAGCAAGGGTAGAGAGTGATCCTATTTCCTTCCATTTGTGCAGAAACAATAAGCAATAATGGTCTCGTTATTTGGCTGTTGGTGCACAGAAGAATAAGTCAACACAAAAGGAGCGACTAAAATAAGTACAGTGGGCCTAGATGTCTTTGAACAACGTTGTGCATCAGGCTTCTTGCCTTGCTGCTGAGTTACACAACATACGATAAATTCATTTGTTTTGGTGGCATTAGCTGCCGTACATTTTCAACAACAGTCACTGTGTCTAAGACCCTACTTGAAACATGTTTGCTTTTAACTCTTTGTTAGAGGAGCAATGTTGTATAAGGACACCATTTTGGTGACACACCTTCCAACAATGAATAACTGTGCTGAGCAGTTCATGTGTGCAGATTTTGTGATTAGAACCATTAAAAAGCACATGCACTTATTGAAATACTTGGTGTTTTTCATTTCCATAATGAGATCATTCCAAGGATTTAATCAACAGCGTCTCTAAAAATATAACCGCTTCAAGCAGCAACAGACCAACATTTGTGCAAATCAAAGCCTGGCTGGTCTTTCCAAATAATATTGCTGTTCACTCCAGATGTAGTGCCCTATTTTAGATAACATTAATTGTTTTCCCTGAGTTGAGGAAACAAGCCATTCTGATTCATTGTATATTCCCAGCACAGTCCATCATGAAGGTACATAATTTTCAGCGAAAATCCATCTGCCAATTTCAGTAAGTGTATTCAGTGAGTGCTTGTAAACTCTGCACTCTGGAAATCAGGCCAGTGGTGCATACACACACAACATGGTCCTGAACTGATCCTTTATAGCACATTTTTCCAAATCTGCCAAGCAAACCACTGTTTCAACTGGAAGGAGTATTTGCTGCCAATTTGGATAGCGAGAAGGGAATTGGTTCAAGGAACAGTCTTTAACCTTCTGCATTTTGGAACCAGGGGATCACAGACAGAAAAGTGCTTTTGAAAAGTTGGATGCAAATATATTCTTGGTGTTGTCTTCAAGTTAGAGAGAGTGGAAATGGTGGGGACTCATCCATTGAATACAGGGGTTGGTGAGCAGACGGTGAGAACAAGGGGAATGCTATCATGGTTCAGGGACAGAGGGTGGGGGTAAAGATAGAGTTCTGAAAATGAGACAGACAAATTAAAATGAATTAAGGAGCCTTATCAACCACAGTGCAGGTTGACGTTGAGAAGTGTTAATGCTAAGGAAAAGGGAAACTATCAAATGTGCTAGCATAGAAGGTAATGTCACCAGAACAAATGTAGCGGAGATTGGGAAACTTGCAGAGTGGAATGGGATGTGAGGAAGTGCTATCAAGGTATTTGTGAGTGAATATTGGTTGAGAGCTTATTGCCTTTAATGGAGACAGAAACACCGTGGGCGGCACGGTGGCACAGTGGTTAGCACTGCTGCCTCACAGCGCCAGAGATCCGGGTTCATTTCCCGCCTCAGGCGACTGACTGTGTGGAGTTTGCACATTCTCCCCGTGTCTGCGTGGGTTTCCTCCGGGTGCTCCGGTTTCCTCTCACAGTCCAAAGATGTGCAGGTCAGGTGAATTGGCCATGCTAAATTGCCCCTAGTGTTAGGTAAGGGGTAGATGTAGGGGTATGGGTGGGTTGCGCTTCGGCGGGGCGGTGTGGACTTGTTGGGCCGAAGGGCCTGTTTCCACACTGTAAGTAATCTAATCTAATCTAAAAGAAGAGTCAGAGATGGATTATGCCAAAGTGAAGGAAGGGGGGGAAATTGAAAGCAAAATTGATTATATTTTCCAGTTCAGCATAACAGCAGAAAACAATGTTAGCATGCAGAAAATATTAGTGAGCAAAGGGTCCCAAGTAAGACTGGAATAGGGAATCTCCAAATAACCCACCACAAGGCACATTTCTGGGACACATGGCTACCCACAGCAACATCTTTTGTTGTGTTTGTTTTATTAGATTCTCCTTAAATGTCAATAACACTAACTGCTGAATACAATTCCCTGGAGCTAACTCAGCACAGCACCATTGCAATGCTCAACTGTGTTGCCTTGCAATACTGGACTAAAACAGTATGAAAAGAGAATGTCTCTTTCCTGAAGTCCATTGACTGCTAATTTTTCAATCGCCATCCAATTTTACTCCAGTCCTTTCAGGTAAAATACCTCATTTCTATTTTTCATTAATTCATATGATGTGGGTGTTTCTGGCTGGGTCAGTCTTTGTTGCCTTCTCTTACTGCCCAGAGGGCAATTAAGGGTCAACCAGTTTGCAGTGTGGCTGGAGTCACATGTCGGTCAGACTGAGTGAGGAGGGCAGATTCCTTTCTCTTACTGACCCAGTCTAGGTTTTACAACAATCAACACTGTTTACATGGCCAGCATTAGACTGGCATTTAATTCCAGATGTTTATTGAATTCAAATTTCACCACCTGCCATCTGCTGATCATGGACGCCTGCAGTGTCCTCAGAGACGCAAGGCAAGAGGCCATTCTTCCAAATTGAGCTAGACAATTGAATGAGAAAGATCATCATATCCATTTCTCCACTAGCTACATCCATTGAAAGAAAGCTGCTGCATTAATATAGCACTTATATCCCAACATCATGCCATTCCAAAAACACTTTGCCATCAATGAAGTAATGTTTGAAAGATAGTCACTGTTGTCAAATAATGTTTTCCAGAAATGAGTTACTGCGTGGCAAGTAGGAGTGGCAACACCGCTAGATATTTACATATCCTAACACTTGAATAATTAGGTCAATTGCTGTGCCTACTGAAGCTGACAAAACCAACACTGACCACAAATTGTTTTTTTTTAATTTTTCACTGTATACCGCAACAGGCAATGACTTTACCAGCTAAGTCATAGGGGAAGGAAAGAAGGAAGATTTACAGTGATTATTCTTGAATATTGTCTGTTAGACATGGTCTGTAGGCAGATTGATGTTTCGATTAATACCATGTATAGTGTCATCAGCATTCACAAAGCCACTGGAACAAAGTGTCATCATGGTCCGTTAAAATGTCTTTGATCATGCTACTTTAAGCTATCATTTCAGTTGTGACAAAAGATGAGGCCCCAGCAAGTGTCAGCATCTCTCCTTGAGTATGACTGCAGTTTTATGGAACTATTCACGAAGTACACTTTCCATTTAAGTGCAGAAGAGAAGAGCTGGAAAGATGCACCTTGACATTGGCTGAGATACAAGTGAAAGGTTCACCCATGCCCTTTGCGTGTAGGCAATTTAATGAGACTTTTACAATTAAATTATACATTTCTAATGCAAAGTGGTCAGTTAGCTCAGATGGCCAGTTTTGAATGCAGTGACGCCAACAGCTTGAACCAGCTGTGGTTACCGCAAAAGACTCTCCTTCTCAACCCACCAGTCAAGACCCTCTGACTGAACTCGTGTGCTGCCTTGACCTGAAAGATTGAGGGAAGTGTGTCGGGAGTTGTGCTGAAATTGTTTGGGGTCACAAGTCTTTCACGGTTGAGTA
Organism: Chiloscyllium punctatum; assembly: GCF_047496795.1. Classification (NCBI taxonomy): domain Eukaryota; kingdom Metazoa; phylum Chordata; class Chondrichthyes; order Orectolobiformes; family Hemiscylliidae; genus Chiloscyllium; species Chiloscyllium punctatum. Next base: position 69,113,790 of record NC_092745.1, read on the forward strand.
GCTGGCAGTGCGAGCGAGTGGCAAGATGTGGGTATGAGGATTCAGCAGTGCCACTTGTATGAGGGCAAGGTGAAGCATATCAAGAACTGAATTATTTATTGAGATCATTGATAGACGAGTGTTGTGGCTGAGGTCAATTGAGCAGTAGTATTCACTGACCTTGACCACTCATGTGAGGTCACTGAGCCACAACATGGCACCTAGATCCTTGCAGTTTGGCCCTTAGCATCTCTGTGACAGCCATTGGGTCCTACAACCAGACCCTAGTTCCCTAAGTTATTACGGTAACAGAGAGGATACCCAAATTTGTTCACCTACCAGTTGAGGAAGAGGGATGAATTTGCTCCCCTTCTTTATGCACCCACCCCTTCAGGCGGTTACAATAAAGTTAAGTTACCAAGGAATTTCTCCCTGTTGGTGCCTTTCTCCCTAGCTGACTAATTTCTGTTTTTAAAGTAGCCAGTTTCAACTTGGCTTTCTCAGGTTATAAAGTCATACAGCACAGAAATACACCCTTTGGTTCAACTCATCTGTGCCGACCAACTTTCCCAAATTAAATTAACCTCATTTGCTCACATTTGACCCATAGACCTCGAAAACGTTCCTATTTATGTACCTGTCCAAATGCATTTTAGTCATGTAACTGTATCTACATCACTTCCTCTGGTAGTTCATTCCACAAAAGCACAAAAGCACCATCCCCTGTGTGAAGATGTTGCCCCTCAGTTCCCCTCTCACCTTAAACCTGTGCCATCTAGTTTTGAATTCCCCTAGTCAAAGGAAAAGACCTTGGCCAATCACTTACCTATACCCCATAAGATTTTATAAACCTCCTATGCTCCAGAGAAAAAAGGCTCAGCCTATCCAGCCTCTCCCTGTAACTCAACTCTTACAGCTCCAGTAACATCCTTGTAAATATTTTTTGTGCCCTTTCCAATTCAATAATATCCTTCCTGAACAAAGAAAACGAGTTATGTAGTGACTAAAAATTTGAAAAAACAATGATGCGACACATTAATACACCGATTAAAAGTGAGAAATGTATCTGAAAAATGATAGAAGTTAAATGATATAAGAAAAGTCTCTTTGGAATTTTTATGAAGTGTAGTTAGTGAAATCTTAATAGCTGGGAAGTTGATTTCAGGATTATTGGCTTGCTAGGTTTGTTGTAATTGTTTTGTCCTGATTTCTTTTCTTGATGATTTACTGACGTCACTCAGAATTAGAGAACCTTTCCATTATTCTTTTCTCATTTGACTGGCTTGTTGGCTGGCTGACTTATAGCTCTCAGTCTTCTACCTGCATGACAGGAATGACTAAGAGGCAGTTCTTCATTTGTGACCTTCAAAGCACAATAATTCACGAACCCAGGCTATTACACATGAGGTCCTTAGACCACTGGTACACACAAGCATCTCAGCTCACTAGCATATCTAGTGATTTTTAAAGACAGTTCTTATGTACTCTTTAAACAGGAAGATACAAAACATATCTCTGCAGTCTTCTCTCTCATCATGTTGACAATTTCAGACACCTCCCAGGAGATTACAGATCAACTTGTAATGCATTTATCCCCTCTTTAAGTTCATCCCTTTGAAGCTTTCTCATTGGGTGTAACATTCCAAGGTCTCTCTCTCTCTCTCTCTCCAGTTCTGCCACTGAAATTACATTCATAGCTACTTTGATTGTATTTGTCCTCTTTTAAAAACATATGGTGGAATTAAAGTTTGATATATCCAATGTGATGCAGGGTCATGGTGTTCTGAATGTGCATCCTGCCCTATTGCTTCTTCCATTCTTTACCTCCTGGACCAAAGTCTCCAGTGCAGCTTTGGAAACTATCGAATTGTACTCTTTTCCATTTTGTGCCAATTCTGTGTGTTTCCGAGACCAGAATTAGCTGTACAGTCATCTTCCAGTCATAATCTATCCTGCATTTAGGAAGCAGTCTATGTAATCAGCCATAATCTACAAAGGATCATAGGCATTATTCTCCAGTCGAGAGATAGAGTGATTATGTAGTTTGAGAGGTGGCATTCTGCATGAAGAGTGGAGTAAAGTAAGAAAGCAGACCTCTTACCATAGCCAGTACAGGGATTGAATCTGTGCTGTTCGTGAGCAGCCAGAAGTTGTGGTCCATGTTGGTACTAATAACATAGGCAGAAAGAGAGATGAGGTCCGGCAAAGGGAATATAAGGGGTTGAATAGAAAGTTGAAAACCAGGACCTCTAGGAATTACTCCTTGTGCCATGTGCCAGTGAGATCAGAAAGAGAAAGATAATACAATTGAATGTGTAGCTAAAGAGCTGCTGTAGGAGAAACGGCTTCAGATATCTGGATCATTTGGGATCTCTCCCAGGGCAGAGGGACCTGTAAAAGAAGGATGGGTTGCACCTAAACTGGAGGGGCAGGAATATCTTTACAGAGAGGTTTGCCAGTGCCTCTTGGGAATTTTTAAACTAGTGTGGCTGGGTGGGAAGGTGCAAACCAGAATAATAGGTCAACATGTAAAGTGATTGAGGAGAAGGTAGAGGTTTAGGCTGGTAAGTCTCATTGGAAGAATAGACAGGATTAGGTTAATGAATACATTGGGACTGGAGGTACGGAATATGTTTATTTTAATGCAAGGAATATAACAGATAAAGCAGATGCATTTAGAATCTGTATTAATACAGGGACTACGATGTGGTAGCCATTATGGAAACCTAGTTGAGAGAAGGGCTGGACTGGCAGCTCAATGTTCTAGGGTTTTGATGTTTGAGGTGTGATAGAGAGAGATGTAAGAGGGAGGGTGAGATTGAATGACTAATTAAGGAGACTGTCACAGCTACTCTAAGAGAGGACACCTTGGAGGGCTCATCCAGCAATGCAATAAGGGTCAAACTCAGGAAAAAGAAAGGTGCAGACACTATGCTGAGGTTATGCTATGCGCCTTCCAATAACCTGTAGGAATTCGAGGAACAGATATGTAAGCAGATCAGGGAAAGATGTAAAAAGAGTAGGGTTGATTTCAATTTCCCCAATTTTCACTGGTACTCTCTTAGACCCAGCAACTTAGAAGGAGCAGAATTTGATGTTCAAAGACATGTCAATATTAAGAAGGAGGAGGTGTTGAGTGACTTGAAAACATTAAGGTAGATAAGTTCCCAGGACCTGATGGGATCTATCCTAAGATATTGAAGGAAGCAAGAGAGGAGATTGCTGGGGCCTTGAGAGAGATATTTGTGCTCTCTTTAGCCACAGATGAGGTCCTAGAAGACTGGAGTAGACAATGTTGCTCCAGGGATAATCAAGGAAATTAGTTATAAATCTGTGAGCCATACTTCAGTGTAGAGAAATTATTGCAGAAGGTTTTGGGGGCAGGATTTACTCACATTTGAAAAAGAATGGACTTATTAGGGCTACCCTGCTATGAGGTTTTTGAAGAAGTGTCGAAGATGATTTGTGAGAGTGGGGCAGTAGACATTGACTCCATGGACTTTACTAAAGCATTTGGCAAAGTCCTTCATGGTAGGCTAGTCCAGAAGATTAAGTCAACTGGGGTCCATGGTGAATTGGTAAGATGGATATAGCATTGGCTTGGTTATAGAAGATAGAGTGTAGTTGTGGAGGAATGATTTACTGACTGAGGTCTGTGACCAGTGGTGTTCTACAAGGAACTGAGACCTCTGTTATTTGTTATAAATGATTTGAACCAAAATGTAGGTGATCAAATTCGTAAGTTGTCAGATGCATGAAAATTGGCGGAGTTGCAGATAATGAGGGAGGTTATCAAGGAATACAACAGGATATAGATCAATCGGAAATTTGATGGAGAAATGGCAAAGGGACCTTAATGTAGACAAGTGTGAGGTGATGCGTTTTGGGAGGTCAAATGCGAGAGAAACATACACAGTAAATGGCAAGACACGTAGGAGGTACAGAGAGATCTTGGGATGCGAGTCCAGAGTTCCCTGAAAGTGGTAACACAGGTGGACACGGTGGTAAAGAAGGCATACCGCATGCTTGCCTCCAGTTGGCATCTTGGAGACATGTAGAAAAGGTGCAAAATAGGTTTACCAGGATGTTGCCTGGATTGAAGTATATTAGCTATAAGGACAGGTTACACAAACTTGGATTATTTTTTACTACAGTATTGGAGGCTGAGTGGGGACCTGATACAAGTATCTAAATTATGAGAGGCATGGATAGGGTAGATAGTCAGAATCTTTTTCCCAGGGTGAAAATGTCAAATACTTAGGGGAGTAGGTTTAAGGCAAAAGAGGGAAAGTTAAAAGGAGACACGCAAGGCACATTTTTTACACACAGAGTGACAGGTTCCTGAGCTGGTGATAGAAGCAGATACAATAGCTTCTGTTACATTTAAGAGGCATTTAGGTAGACACATGAACAAGCAGGGAATAGAGGGATACTGATTATGTGCAGGCAGATGGGACTAGTTCAGAATAGCATCGTAGTTGCAACAGACATGGTGGGCTGAAAGGCCTATGTCTGTGCTGTACTGTTCGGTGTTCTATGTTCTATAATCTATGTTCTAAAAGACATCAGAATATCACCTCCTCCCCGCGCCACCCCCCCCAACCTCCAATTAGAATTCAGCTACTTTATGGTCCACAACCATATAGTGTCATCCAGCAAAGGGTTCTCCATAGTTTATGTGAAATAAGTTGTCCCGAATAGAAAACACTCTTACATGACTATCTAGTCTGTGACATTAATGTGGAATAGTAGTTTTAACATTAATGCTTTCTTCAGCATAGCAAATCTCTTGTGTTGTCCAATTGTAATAAACCCTGCACGGCCCATTTCTTGCTATCTTCTAAGTCCCCAAGAGGCCAATAGCATTTGCAGCTAATCACAAAATGCTTGTGACTGATGCCCGAATGTTAGCTTCAAGCCATTTTCCATCAAATCTCTTATGTGCTCGTTATGAATCTCTCTCTTTTAGCAGTTGAGCTTTGAATCTGGGCTATATTTAGCCATGTTTTTATCGCAGTGTTTTAGCCTTGAGGGAACAGTGATGTGATGGTTGACTTTTGCTTAATTAAGAATCTTCTCCCACTTAGTGATCAACTCTCAGCATTGCTGCAAATCTGTTCTGCACAGCACTGCTGTCTACCTTACATTTTGCTGATGAAATTCCTTAGTAAAGCAGCATTATCTTTATCTGATATAAATCCCAGCAAAGGGCACAATGGCTTCGAAACAACAAAATATATTTTATTCTGCAGCAGGACACAGAATGTTCTTGCTTTGAATACCATAAGAAGCTAAACTATCTATTTTGGCTAGTGTATGAGATACTGCTAACCTCTTGCAGTCCGAGGAGGAAAAACACAAATTATTTGGCATTCAAGTGCAATGCAATTCATCCTGAAAACACTGATGAAAACAAATTGTTCCTATCCTAACTTCTGTCTATATAGCTGACAAGATCCAATCATTTTCAATAACAATAAAGCCACAGGCTAAATAAAAGATGATGCACCCTGGTAGGATAAGCTGCACACCGATCCCAGCAACTGAAAACAAAAATACACACAGCAATTGGAACGGGTAATGTGGGGATGACAAACATTGTTGCATTCCAGACAACAGAGTGCCTTCCTCTCGTCAGTTGACATTCCTGTCGAGCTGAAAGCGCTTTAGAAAAAAGACTGCACTTGAAACCATAGGCCGATGGGCGAGTTGGTGAGAGAAAAATCACACATCCTGCTTCTCCTATCTCCACAGCTCAGCTTGTCGCAGCTTCATACAGACAGCTTGCCCGACTGCAGAGTTTGCAGAGAGAAGCCCATTGAGAAAAGGAGCAGCGCGAAACAGTGAGTCCGTTTTATTTGGCTTGTGGCTGACCTTTCCCGATATGACAGCGTGTTGTCGCAGGTGTTGCTTTGGCTACATCTGCTGCCCTCCCATTTCAATCGATTCTCCCAGAGCCAGGACAGGGCACTTACTCGGAACTGGCATCAATCTGACTGGGTCAAGTGTAATTCTGTATTTGACTAGGTTCCCTCGTTGTCACTAAATGAGCATCAGGCATTCAGTGGCAGACTATTCAGCTTTTCTTTTTCAAAGCTCGGTAGAAAATTTGGTGTCAAAAAGGCCAGGGAGCCCTGATTACTTAATATTCATTCAGTCTTTAACCAGGGGAATATTTTCTTTTAAATGTGCAAACTTATATTTTACATGCATCTAGCAAAGTCTTTGTAACTGAACAGCATGTTGAAGGATGGCTTGATTTGCAGTTTGAGCTAATCATAACAAGGGAGATAATCTGGGCACGAGACTTGCCCAATACTTTAACATAATGAAATCCAGTTGTGAGCTAGAGACACTTGCTGGCCTACATGTAGGGAGAACAGAATTGGGCTCAGTCATGCTCACTCTAGGTCAAATACTTGCTGGCAAGCAATATGAGGATTGATGCATGACGAATGGTCAATTCAAAATTATGTTGGGCAACAGGTAATATCATGTGCCCTACTAAGGAACATATCTGGTGAGAAAATCAAACACAAACTCTGCAAAGATTATTAAAGCTGATGAAGGGATACGGAATGCGAAGATAGTAGCCTATTGAATGAAAAACAAGTTGCGCGTGAGCAGCGTGCCAAAGTTAGGGACAATTTCCCAGTGATTATCCCACGCTGTGTTCACACTGGGAAGCAAGGATTCAGATATAGACTGATGAGGTTCGCAAATCTGTAATTGGTACCAAAATTGGGGGGCTACTAATTAATTCTGAGATCCAAAGAAAATTCTTTTCAGCTAGTTATAAAGTAACAACTGGGCAAAACATATACAGCAGACAGAATCTCACATCAGTCATTTTGAGACAGTAAAAATAGCAATGTTTGCACCTACAATGTCCTGTATGAAAGACAACAGTATTGAAAGAATTTAGGTCATACGATATTAAAAATATCACCCCAGTGAATGTGGCCAAAAAGAAGATAGTGGAATATTGGGATTAAGGCAAGTGTAGAATATAAAATCTCAAACATAATGGTGAATTAATATTATATCTTGGTACGCTCACAAGAGGAGTGTTGTGTTCAAATGTAGAATCTATGGTATAGACAGGATGCTGAGAAAATAGAAGGTGAGTATAGGGTTGATTCAATAGGCTGCTATCTGCTATGAGGAAGTACAAATATGAAGAATGACTGAAGTTATTGTGGTTGTTTGCATAAAAGCGGAGGAGATCAAGGGATGACTCAATAAGAAGACATTAACAAATGGGAAGGGATGCTTTCTCACCTAATGTAAGCACAGGTCATATCGGATCATTTAAAAATGATAAGATGTAGTGAGTGTAACAAGGTCAGCCAGGTGGACTCATAGAATATGAGTTCCCTGATTGGGGCTGTTAACCTGATCCAATCAGGGACTCCTGGTTGACCGATATAGACAGGAGTGTCAGGGGTTCCGTTCACTCTGAGGCCTGGCTCTGAGGAAGCTGGATCATTATCAAGGACTCTCCACTAGGGAATGGAGGACCACTTGGTGAGGGGATACTGGCTCTGTGGAGTTATTTTATAAGTAATTGAAAAAGAAGGTGTATGGGAAAAGAGCAGGGAAATGAGAGTAAGGACCTGCAAGACTGCACTAATAGATACAATACTGTCCTGTCCTCAGGTATTAATGATTTTACACAAAAATGTTGTGGGGCCAGAATACTCTAATGGAGCAGGACCCAATATACAATAGAGTTATGGTTATGTTAATGAAGATCCGGGTTACATAAATGAGGCTTAGCTGTCTGGGAATCATCTGCAAGTGACCTTAAATTCTGACAACAAATCAATCACTTTTATCGAGCTAACAGTGATAATGTTACCAATGCATCTCCTTTGTCAGTCTTGGTCAACCTGAAAACAGCCCAGCATGCAATGGACAGGTGCATGTGCTTTAGATGAAGATTCTTAGATGAACTTTCTCATTCAGTATTGTCCAGCTCCTTTGTGACTGCTGAGATTTCTTAGCCTATGTCCCTCGGCTAGGAGTCTGCAACCGGTCAGGTAGTGAACTGGGGTTATAGGTGCTCTAGAGAGGGAGTGGGCTTCTGGCAATGGGATGCCATACCCATGGGACTCACCCAGTGGAAGGAATGGTCTGCAGGTTGAGATAAGTGGGAAGATGTGCTTGGAGATGGGGAAAGGCTGGGGCTGATGAGATCCAAGGACTTCTTAGGGTGTGAGGGGGCAAAGAGGTAGTGAAGGTCTGCACCAAGGAGCTCAGAAAGGCCATATTTTAAACACTGATCTCAGTTCTTTTCTTGCAAGACAACCCTTACTTTAACTTCATATTGCAAAGTTGGACTGTGAGGTTTGAATGTTAAGTAGATTTCCAACTCGATGGAACAGGAGAATGTCAATGGCCTCATTACAAATTTGGTGCATTGGAGCCTGAAAACTGTTTTCAGATTTTAAAAGCACATACACAAGTACGTATATGCACTCACAAACAAACATATGTATACGCACGCACACACATGTAAAAAGTACATAAACATATGTACATGCAGCACACAAGCTTTGCTTAAAAATATAATTCTCGTTTTTTAACAGCAAACACAATAATGTTTATCATCAATGATAACAGTTAGGTCTTTGAAGATTAAAGCTGCTTTTCTCCTCGAACGTTGTCTTGCTTAGCTTTCTTAGAGAAGCTTAATTGAAGCTGACTTGGTCTGGTCCCTTGAGAGTGGACATGAAGGCAAGGGAGAGAGAGCCAGGAAAATAGGGCTGAGCCAAATTGAGATGACCACCATCACATTCCCCCCACCAGGGGCAGGGCTGGTACAAGTGTATTAGCACCCAAGGTGACCACTGATTAAAGGAGAAGTTGATGAACAACAGTAGATCAAAGCTTTGCATTTTCACCACTGAAATCAGTTTGTTTACTCAGTTGGTTTCTTGAATAGTTCATTGAGTTCCCCAGTGGTTCCTGGGCCCTAGCTGGAATCCTCAGAAGTAGACCACCACTGCAAATGTGTAAGGCCTCTGACTAGGAGTGAATGAATGAATACAGCACCCACACACCACCCAGGTAGCCCATCCCTGCAATAGCTTGTGGAGAGTCATCAGCCATTCTGCTCCACATCCAAAAGAAGGGCCCACAATCTGCAAGGCCACTCCCAAATGATTCACTCAGAGGGGATTAAGCTATTAAATTTTATGCCCCTTATAATTTTGCAGTTTAAATGTCTGCCTTCAATTGTGTCTGATTTTAAGATGCCATCACGGTTCCCAATCCGTCTCAGCGGTGTCCATCTCTATAGTTGGAGATGCCAAGGCTGCAGAGCTACCTGCCCTCTGAAAGGCCCTGCCAATTTGATGGGCACCTCCAAGAGGATGGTGGAGATGTTCTCATGGTCAAAGCCCCATCATCAGGGCTCCGATGTTGTGGGAAAATCCAATGCTCAATCTGTTTCTAACAAGAAAATTGTGTTTCACTTAAGACTCCAAGTACTCCAGAGTTGTGGCTTTGGCCTGCACCCTGTCTCTGAGCTACAAGTTCCAGCTCATCACTCCAGAACATGATGATCAAATTATCTATGTTCATAATGAGGCAAACAGGTTTACATTTCTACATAAACCTTTCTGTTGTCTCTTCATTTAAACAATCCTTAAAATATTGTTATTCCCAACATTCTAAGCACCTGTCCAAATATCTCCTTCCCAGATTCCTAACTCTAATGCTTCAAATGAAATGCCTTTGGGTTTTTTTTTTAAATCTAAGATGCCACATACATCTTGTAATTACATGTTTAGAAAATGGCCTCTTCAATGAGAATCTGTTATTGTGAGAGATATGATCACCCTGGCAAGAAATGTTTAAGTAGCAAGAAAGAGAACCAAGAACCTTCTTCATTGTGACCTGATATTTCTTTAGTTCACTACTGGATAGTCTAAGCAGTCTAGTCTATGCAGGATTTGAACATAACATGCAACCGCAAAGATATTTGAACTGGTGTGTTCATCTCTACTCAAACTTGTTTGGTCAGCAGAGTGTTAGACACATTCAGAAATTCATTGCCATACCAAGTATACAAATCAAGTTATCCAGAGATCTGCACCATTGTCCATTGGTTAACTGCTTCCCCACTTCAGTAAAGAGCCTAATTTTCTCTAAACCACAGATTTAAATGCAGATTGGCAAAGGTCCATACCAATAAGCTTCCATTAGGGTTTGCAACTGAAAAACAAGTTGGTGAAATGGTAAAGTTTACCAGTGTGACACACATCATCTTCCCATTGCATCTCTGGCTACACTACACATTCCTGTGATGACCTTCAAGCATTGACCAGAACCAAATGCTGCTATATTTATGATATTATAGAGGACGGCGCGATGGTTCAGTAGTTAGCACTGCTGCCTCACAGTGCCAGAGATCCGTGTTTGAGTCCAGCCTCGGATGACTGTCTATGTGAAGTTTGCACATTCTCCTTGTGTCTGCATGGGTTTCCTCTGGATGCTCCGGTTTCCTCCCGCAATCCAAAGATATGCAGGTCAGGTAAATTGGCCATGCTAAATTGCCCATAGTGTTAGGTACATTAGTCAGGAGTAAATGTAGGGGAATGGGTCTGGGTGGGTTACTCTTCAGAGGGTCGGTGTGGACTTGTTGTGCTGAAAGGCCTGTTTCCACACTGTAGGGAAGCTAATCTAATCTAAATGTATTACCAAGCAGTCTGAAGGCAGATCAGAATCAATGGGTGCCTAATGCAGTAAGAGATCAAGCACTTTGATTCCCTTCGTATCATTGCATTAACCATCATTATTATCCAATGATATCAAATAATTGGCGACCATGATGGTCAAATTCCAGCACAGGTCAAGGCTTTCTGTCTTTCCCTGTTCTCTCTCGACTGGACTTTTTCAGTATCCCAGGGCTACTTAGGGTAGCTTATCTCTCCACGCTTCAGGCTCACTGCCTTTATTCCTGATGAAGGGCTTTTGCCCGAAACGTCGATTTCGCTGCTCGTTGGATGCTGCCTGAACTGCTGTGCTCTTCCAGCACCACTAATCCAGTATATAATTTTAACCTAGCCTACAGGATTATAATGCTGAAATATAATTTTTATAGCCCAGTCACAACTGATATCATCAGGTTCCAGACTGTCACATTTGCTTAAAATTAACTCCTTGGTGTCTGCCAAGGGGTAATGTTCACCATCTCCCTTCTCCAAACATGCTCCTGAGATTTGCTCTTTGATTGTGGTGAAATTGCATTTGCAATTCATTCCATCTCACATTTGATCTTTTTGCCTTTGTATTTTGTCATCCTTCTTCTCTCATGATGTCACCTCTCATTCTCTCTCTTGTTGTAATTTGGTGTTCTTACTTGCTGTGGCTTGCCAAGTCATTTCTTCCATGTGTCTCTTCTTCTCACAGCTGGGCAGACCAATTCTTTTGACTTTATGCCAGAAAATATGGAGAATATATTGCTCTATGGAGAATGCATTTGCCCCAATGCACTGCAGCAATGCATTGCTCAGGCTTTGGGGTTCCCACAACCAAAGTCCCAGTAACAATCCAGGTCTGAGGTGCTGAGTCCAAGGCTTACATAGAACATAGAACATAGAACAATACAGCACAGAACAGGCCCTTCGGCCCACGATATTGTGCCGAACATTTGTCCTAGCTTAAGCACCTATCCATGCACCTATCCAATTGTCGCTTAAAGGCCACCATGTGTCCGTCACCATGTGTCCGTCAAAGACCACTATTGAAAAAAGCAGTGTCGTCAAATGTCTGGGATCTTCCTGATTGGGAAATGTGCATGTTAAATGGGAAAAAAATGGTGGGAAACTGTAGGAAGGGAGGAAATAGTGCATCATTAAGAAAGTAACAAAAATACTCACAGAACCCGACATAGGGCAGCTGGTATGAAATATCGTGGCTACTGTTTTATTAATTGCTAAGGGGAAATGATATGTTACAAAAGGCATAAGAGGATGCGCACAACATGAAACATATTAATGAAGGGAACTCAAGCCAACATGTGCCAAGTTCACTAAAAAAGGGAATGTGAAGTGGATTCAACCTGCAGTATAAACAGTGCTTCATTGTTCAGCTGTCTCCCGATCTCTTCCAAAGATATGTTTTCACATTATATAATCACACTTGTCGCAGGCTTCAGCAATTACCATTATTTTTGAGGTTAAAAGCACAACTGCTTTCATTCCAAGCTAGTGGGTTGGGACTAAGAAGGTACACAGAGTTCACAGTGAGGCCAATCATTACAATTTAAAACTAACAAAAACAAGATATAATGCTTTTTGTACTTGTCATTTTCACCCTTCCCAGTAACCAAGCAAGATGCAGGAAATATGAAAATGCAACTTTCACCCACATTACTACTCCATTGACATTCAATATATAATTAAGTGACTTGCTCTTTTGTATTACATCCCACGTGCAGTTCATTAATCTTCCAGTATTCATTTTTCACATTCACATCAAACATCTACTCAGCCACTTGAAGTAGCAGCAATGAAAATCAGACACTGTGTCATGGTAGGGTCCACAAGTGTTCTCAAGGAGTTGGCTGTCACTATGATACCGAAAAGGATAGACTTTATACTGTGCGCAAAGCCCTATGCCTAGTTAGTGCCAAGCTCCTTTGGCATCCTCGACATTTCATTTCATTTGCTGGCAAGCCAGCCAATGCATCCGGCATACCCAGCAGCTTCATTCAGTAGCCTGTCCCATCGTAGTGATTCAGTACATGCCCTGAATCAGAACTCCAACGCAACCTCATCCTCTTGAGAGTTGGCACCTTTCAAATCTTTGGTTTTATCTGGCCTGATCCTGTTGTCCTATTGCCTGCAGATCACACCTATATGCCATCATCTAAAATACATGCAGTCTGAGATTACCTACAGTGTGGAAACAGGCCATTTGGCCCAAAAAGTCTACACTGACCATCCAAAGAGTAACCCACCTAGACCCATTCCCCTTCATTTACCCCTGACTAATTCACCTAACACAACGGGCAATTATAGCGCGGCCAATTCACCAACTACAGTCGTTGGACTGTGGGAGGAAGCCCATGCAGTCAAGGGGAGAATGTGCAAACTCCACACAGACAGTCACCCGAGGCAGGAATCGAACCTGCGTCCCTGGTACAGTGAGGCAACAGTGCTAACCACTGAGCCACCATGCTGTCTGTATAGGTTGATTGTAAGATTGAATGACAATGTTATATCATCAGGCACTTTATTCTCATGGCACACTGTCTGGGTGATAGCAGTGAAAGAAGAAAGGAAGAAGGTTGGAGGAAGAGGAGGCAAGAGGTATGTGCCTTAGACATTGTGCACTGAAGGAGAAGTGGGAAGTGAAAGTATGTAGTTGGCAGAAACACATCAATATGTTCCCTGGTATTGTTACTGGCAACAGCTTTTGACTAGGCCACTCCAATGGTAGCGAATGCTATATCCTCCACTAGGCTTTCGGCATGCAATCGTATGACAAAGACTGTCAGCAAGAGTGGTGCTATGTGATTGGGGAAATTGGCTGTCATGGTTGATTTTTCTATTCATTCTGAGGATGTGGGCTTTGCTGGTTTGGCCAGCATTTATTGCCTAGCCCCAGTTGCCTTTCAGAATGTGGTGGTGAGCTGCAGTCCATTTGGTGTAGGGAGATCTACAATGCTGTTAGGGAGGGAGCTCCAGGATTTTAACTCCGTAGCATTGAAGAAACAGCAATATATTTCCCCGTTAGACTGTAAATGTCTTGAAGAGGAACTTTCACATGATAGTATTCCCATGTATTTCCTGCCTTTGTCCTTCTCAGTGGTAGCGTTTGTTGTTTGGCAGGTGCTGTCTAAATAGGCTTGGTGAATTTTTGCAGATAATAGATAGTGTACACTGCTGCTACTGATCATCTGTCGTGGAGGGAGTGGATATTTGGGGATGACACGCCAGCTGAATGAATTGCTTTGTCCTGTTTGGTGTCAAGCTTCTGAATGTTGGAGCTACACCCATTCAGGCAAGTGGGGAGCATTCCACCACACTCCTGACTCATGCCTTGTCCATAGTTGATAGGCTTTGGAGAGTCAGAAGGTGAGTTATTTGCTGCAGTATTCCTAGTCTCTGACCTGCTCTTGCAGCAACAGTATTCATACAGCTAACCCAGTTGAATTTCTGCTCAATGGTAGCCCCCAGGATGTTGATTATGTGGTTCAGTGATGAAAATGCCCAATTGAATGTCCAAGGATCATAGTTAGATTCTCTCTTGTTGGAGATGGTCATTGTCTTGCAGTTGTGTGGCACAAATGTTACTTGTCACATGTTAGCCAAAGCTTGGATGTTGTCCAGGTCTTGCTGCATTTGACATGGACTGTTACCCTTTTGAGGGGTCATAAATGATGCTGAGCAGTTTGCAGTCATTAGGAAAGTGACAAGGAGAGATGTCCTGAACAGGAGCAACACTGACTAATTGTGCAGAACGACTGACAGAGGATTTCAAGGTTCTTAAACACAGCATGGGAGACCTTGGTTCAGGAGGTACACAGGATAAGAATGTATTGTGGGTGGAGGACTTCTTTTAAGTGAGCAGGCAGAACAGTATTTCTGTGCAACTGTGCTTGCATCAGAAGGAACCAACACACGTCAGTTATATCGCTGTACCCAATGTTGGACACTGTTCAATTTCCCTCCCTAGCAAACTTAATTATTCTTAATATTAGACAAATAGCAAATTACTCTTTTTTAAAATGTAGTTCTGTGTCAGAGCAGATCTCTCATTACTTTCATGTTCATCAACTAATGGATCATCAAGTTCTTTTCTGCAATTAATATAAAGGTATAACTAGAGATATATTTCACAATAGCGATTTTGGTTTAGTTGGTAAGTTAAACTGGTACAATGAATAGCCACAGATGAACCATTTTTCTATGTATATCACCAGCCATGTAATCCTTCATGGTGAATAAGTTCTCATATATCTCTTCAGTATGTGTATATTTTTAAATTTAAATTAAACTTACTTATATTCAGCCCTCAAAGGCTAACTGCTGAAACAGATGCTGTCAAAAATTACCCGGCACCTTGTTAATTCCCCAAAACAATTTTAACAGAGGTTGTTTCTGCGATACTCACAAAATTCAGGTACCCTACTGTGTTGAAATGAGCTGATGCATATTTATCACTCAGTTAAGTGATGTGGAGCATGAGACAAAATGAGCAAATTCAGTACAAAGCACTTTAGAGGTGGTTTCACGTACTGCACAACCCAATGGACACAGATCATGCTGTAGAACAATGAGATTCAGACCTTCAACAAAGGAATTTCACTAAGAAAGGCCATGGTAAAGGGCATTATGTGCCAACGGGCTGCTAACTGATATACCTCATGGTAGCTTGTATTAAAATGTAAATAGTTTTTTAATAGTGTTCCCATTTTTGCATTTCGATGGAGGTACTTAAGAGTACAACGTTGAAATGAGAAATTTGATACTGTTATTGTTTTTGCTGTAATGTCCAACTTGAACTGTTTTGCCAGGTACTTATAGATAATTTCTGTATATCTTTGAAAATAAGGGACAGAAAATCTTTTTGTAAGTATTGTATTGATTTGATTTATAAATCTGTTTGGCTTGTCTACTGCCTACTGTGCAGTAATAATCTAAAAGGTCTATACTTATCTCTCTTGTGATAGTACCACGGATTTAACCATGCCTTTTATCTTTGCATTCAAACCATGTTTATGAACGTTGTTACAAACAGCAATAGATTTTAGATAATGGTTCTTCTGTACATATTGTATCTAGTTATTCCTTTGCTGATTTGAATGCTATTTCTGGCTGATTTGAGCAGGCATAGAGGGTGACTTTGCAGATTAACATATAAAAACCCAGCCTGTTTAATATCTCTTCTTGTATTGCTACTGAAGTACAAAAATATAAAATAAGCTGCCATCTGGTTCTCTCCCTCATTTATACAATGGGACAAAATCAAAATCCAATCCAGGCACATTTATGACTTCATAATATTTCAGGAGCTTTGAAGCGAACCTTATGAACCTTATTTGCTCATGAAAGATATCATGTTGTAACTCATTGGCAATGCCTTTCAAAGGTGGATTGTTGCTGTGTCTTTCCACAGGGCCAGAGCAATGAAAACCCGACTGGGCTGCTTATCACAGAAATCTGACTCCTACAGTGATTTCAGCTCTTTTCTGCCCAATAAGCACGAGAAGCCGATGAGGTGCATGAAGTGAGTGATTTTTTTTTAAAATTCGGGCTGGAGTCAGGGTGGGCAGAGAATAAATCAACAGCTCTAACTGTACAAAGAGGCTTTTGGCATTCCTGGGAAATTTGCTTTGTCAAACGCAGAGAGAAGTGAGCATCATTTTCAATGCAACATCATGTTCTAGTGCTGACAGGATATCGTCCAGTTTGCATCAGTGCGCCAATTGTTTGTCAACAGAATGAGGAAAGGCTTGCCAGGCCATAACACAGTGCCTCTTTAGAAGTGACTCAGTTGCAGTAATTCATTGCCATTCATTAAGCCACTCGTAACTTATAACTGTAAAGCTGGTCTCTTCACTTCAATCAAGCTCATCACTTTATTTTAACATTGAAACTGCTCAGTCGGGGGAACCTGGAATTCGCTGCCAATTTTGAGTCAATTGACATTTCTCAAGTCAAGAACTGAAAAATATTGTTAGCTAGCTATCTCAGGTGATGTGGATCCAAAGCGAATGAGTTAAAATGAGGTGGAGATCAGCCATGACCCGATTAAATGTTGGCAGGAGCTAGATGGGCTGAAAGGCCGATTCCTATTCCTCATTTTTTATTTTTCCTTATGAGTGCAGAACTCAAATTTTCTTAAAAGACACAGATTGACAAGTTAATAAACCAGCCAGGGAAACAAATTCTGGAAAATTCTGAGCGCTGTTGAATCTGAATCTTCAGAAATGGATGTTTTCTTTGCCCCATCAATCATTCCTGTCTGTGATGAAAGGCAGAGCTGAATGAAATTAGTAAAATAGGAGTCACTTCTCCTTCAGTGATCAGAAGTAGATGTACAGACTGTGATATGCAATAATTCTCAGTCATTAGCCCTTTCGGCAACAACAGAAAATGGAAAGTTCTGTTTGACAGGCCATCAAATTATAATATTATGTTTGAGAGATAATAGAATATCATGTTCACTGTTAACACCACTAGGCATGAGTGGATGGGAGCAGTAATTGAAGAGCAGAATAATGCAGAGGTAAATCTGCATGGATTGGTTGGATTGCAATTGGGTCAGCTGACCCGGAGAAAGTTTTGGGGAGTAGCTACTGTACGGGCTGAGGCAAAATAAAAACACAAAGACCATCTCGCACTCACCCCTCCTCCAGTCCCAGCCAGGCCACTTAATGCTGCCCAAACAACCCCTATGACTCCTTATGCCTCTCATATCCCTGTGATGCCCTCCCACCCATTCATCATTGCCCGTCATACTACTTATGCCAGGCTATGGCACTTACAAGCCCATTCACCTGTATTGTTGTGTTGCCATAGTCTTGTGCTCTCTCATTAGAAAGAGACGACTGGTAGTGATTTAGCCTGAGGGCCAGCATATCTCAGGTGAGGGAAGAGGTTGAGAAGGAGAGTCCTTCATGGCATCCTCAGCTAGTTATTGAACCCACGCTATTGGTATCACACTGCTTTGCAAACCAATCATCCAGCCAAGGGTAGAGTGACAATAAACTGCAGAGTGACGGTTGGGTATGTAAAGTAAAGCTCATTATTTTATAAAAGTATTTATATGCACAATAATGTTAATAAACCCCTTTTCAATGTAACCTAATGGAAGTGTCAATCATCCAGATGCTTTGAAGTTTCAATAGCTGAAATTGGAAGCACTTGATAACTCTTAACTTTGTGAAAGTAAACTTTGTGCAATTGATAATAGAAATCAGATAGCCAAAGATGGCACTCGAGCAGGAGCTCACATATTTCAAGAGAATGATTCGTAGCTGGTCTCTCAGCCTTGAATACATAATGAAGCATTGCAGGATAAGGGTTCATAGGTGTGGAATAACATAGTCTCATATGAAAAGGCATAAGGGTAGATGGAGAGGCAAAGCCAGGCCTGGCGAATCATAAGGGACCATCGAATGGGGGAGGGGAACAGCCTGGCAATGAAGAGGATCTTGTGAAATTACCTTCCAAAACATTTGCTGATGCAGACAGTGGTCCACAACAACTCAGAGGTGCTATGAACCATGACTCTTTAAAAGTTACCCTGACTCTGTGGAAATCAATGGTGCAAGGACGTATTTAGCTCTGTATTGGAGCTGGCCAGATCAGCAGTGCTAGCTGTAGGTTTGTGACCCAAACCAACCTACACCCTTAAAGGGTTCAAGAAAACTGGAAAGCCCAGGAATGGTATGGGGGATCCTGCTTCAGAACAAATTAAATGTTTATGATTCAAAACAATGAAAGATACAAATGAGAAGCTAACTTGATGATCAGGGTTGGCACTGGAACTGAAAAGTCATTGTTGCTGTCAAAGAATTTCACTAAATGTACAAAACAGAAATACAGTTTCAGAAAAGCAAGACGCCAAATAGCTGGCCAAAAAGAGGCGAAGGATGTAGAACAGTCTATAATAGAAGAAAAATCTAATACTTCCCTAGGTGAAGTGATTGATCCAGGCCTTATATTTTAACAAGGCAATGGTTATATCAAAGGTCATGTGACAAATTTCAAGTTAGACACGAGGGTATGTGTCATTTTTTTGACATGACCATGGATAAAAATTCCTGAGGACCTATGGACATTTTGAACTTTCAATTCCATCATTTTTTTGTTTGAAAGGACATACCGCCCAAAGGTTCAGTGGTAAATTTACTAAATGGAATAAAACAACAAATGCACAATATCATTAATGAGATAAGAGCTTGATAATTCTGAGGACTGACATTAAGTACCACCCACTATCAGCATCTTAGAATGTGTGAGATCTAAGATCTGGTTCTCCTAAAAGCCTTTGGAACACTATTATATCAATGTAACCTGTAACTGATTGCTAACAAGCAGCAAAATGTATTGTGTAAACTACAAAAGAGGAAGTGCTTTTATTTCTATCAACTTACATCAAACGGATCCTGTAGTTGAATGATGGCAGCTACCTTCATCGTGAGCAGTGCAGTGAACTGGCATACCCACACAACAGAGCTGTGGCAGAATGTGAAATGTGACATGTAAAAAATGCACAGAAAGCACATGAAGAGGGAAGGCTTTTTTTCACAAGAACAGAAACAAAGTCAAATGCGTGAAAATAGTTAAGAATACATTTACAGACATGCACAACACACACAGCAGTTTTTAGAATGCATTGTAATTATTAAAATTGGAAACCATTGTCACAACATACTATTACACGTGCAAGTGCTTTAAGTAGATATGTTTATTTTCCTCACATTCAATGTAACTTAACATAAGGCTCAATAAGTGCTTGAGGGAGATAAGAATAGAAGGACTTATTTAAAGTGAGGTGAAGTAAGATGAGCGGAGACTAGCATGAAGAGTTAACAGTGGCTCAGAGCTGTTTCTGTGCTGTAGAATTTTGCGCAACATCTTGAGTTAAGAAAAGGATACTCAGTGGATGCTGCAAGTATATTACATGACATATTAGCATAGGAATAACGCTCGCTGAAAAACTGGTGCTAAATTAGGATGACTTTCTTGGATAATAATTATTATTCTCCTCTGGATTTTCCAAGGCTGTCCACAGAAGAAGCTGTGCAATGGACTGAATCATTCAGTCTCCTTCTGGCTAATAAGTGTAAGTACAATAATGCACCATCTGGAACAAATGTACAAAAGTAGTAATGAGGATTAAAGCTTCATTCCAGAACTGATCATAGCAATATAATGAAAAGAGAATGAGCTCAAATGAGATGAAATCACTCCTAAACACATTTATAATTTTATTGTACTTTTCTGATAAAAATTACATTTTATATGCTTTTACGTTTTAAAATCTTTTTGCCTTTTCTTTACACAATGGGATCACTTAATTTTTGAAATGAATGCTGGTGCCTGGGATGAATGGGACGGATATTTAGATCTGAATCCTGATAGCAATGCAACACGAATGCAGCCATTTCTTGTTCAATCAGTGTGTGGTAGGTGTTGGCTGATTATTTAAGAGCCAGGTCTGAAGTTTAAAAATGAGATTGGGACTCACAGTTTAAGAAAATAGAAAATGAGAGCAGGAGTGGGATCAAATGGCCTTGCCATTCAGTATAATCGTGGTTATTCATCCAACTTAGTACCCACTTCCCAATTTCTCCTGTAATGTTTGATCCCATTAGCCCTAAGAACTATATCAAAAGTCTTCTTGAAAACATTCAATGTTTTGGCCTCAACCGCTTTCAGTGGCCAAGAATTCTGTAGGCTCACCACTCTCTGGGTGAAGAAATTTCTCATCTCAGTCCTAAATGGCTTACCTGTGAACTTAAACTATTACCCCCGGTTGTGGGTTCCGGAAACATCTTTCCTGAATCGACCCTGTCTAGTCCTGTCAGAAGTTTACAGGTTTCTACAAGACTTTCCTCCCCATTCTTGTAAACACCAGTGAATATAGCCCTAGCTGATCCAGACCCTCTTCATACATCAGCCCTCCGTGCCAGGAATTAGTCTGGTAAACCTTCACTGCACTCTCTCCAGAACCAGAACATCCTTCCTCAGGAAAGCAGACAAAAACTGCATACAATACTCCAGGTATCTTTACATTATTACATGATGATGATGATGATTATTTTTATTACATGGGTTAGAAATGGTTAACCTCCGAGTGGCCGTAATGCAGTGCTGACCTGTGCAATGACACTCTAGAGAGATTTAGATCTAGCAGTTTAGCAGCCATGTGAATTTGATGGCTGTCAAATGGGTTTATAGGGCTGGGGAGCTGAAGACTCTTTTCCCTGATTCCTCCTTGAGGGATATCAGATCACACCTCCCAATCATGAAAGACCTCTGGGCTGGATCTTCCCAACCTCCTCCCCAGGCCAACTGTCCTTAGTCACCAGGTTGGCCATCCTGTCTCAACACTTTCCAAACTTACCCATCCCTCTTATCTCTCTGATGAACACCCCTCCACCAGCAATCTGGAGCCTCAGCCCAGCCCTCCCTATACATATTGTCACCCAAAATGATTTTGGAGATAGATCACACCAAAGAAATTTGCATTTTTAAGATTAGGCAACTGAGAGATAAAAGAAATTAAACAAATACAAGCCTTTGCAGTATACAAATAAATTATGGAAATAACTATTATGTAGCTCAACATGCATAAGTGCAGGCAGATCCAATTTTTGTCTGTAGGTAGATATCAGTTCCACAGAGAATATGTTTTCATGCTCTATTGCAAATTGCCCTGCATTTTCCCATTTAACTACACCTGAAAAATTACAACTCCAGGGACCAGGCTCACACAGTTCCAGGACTGAAACCAGCAGCAAGATAGCAAAATTAGTTGTAAGTGAAATTTAAAAGTGATGGGGACAACTAAAGAAGAACTTTGTGATCTGAGCAGCAATTTCTGGAGAGTTCACAAAGGCATTTCATAATTCTTTGGCAGTCTTTGACAAACCCAAAGAAGTGGATTTTAGAAAGGGTAGATCAAAGGAAAAGGATACTGAGGCATAGCCCTAAGTTTATGGACAAATAGTAGAGCAACCCAACAACTGTTATCTTGTTTCCATGAACTGTTCTCCTCCAGAATGTCATTGCATGGTTCAGCAGTGCATTAGAAGGTAGAGGCCAGTCTTAGGCCTGTACTTGATCATCTCTGACCCACATATGTGCAAGCTATCTGCTGCAGGATTCCCACATTTTTACTTCTGCACCTCTCGAGCCAAAAGAAGCCCTGGAAAAAGGCATTTACAATGGAGAATGAGTAGTCCCTTTAACTTAGAGTCATACAGCACAGAAACAAACCCTTCGGCCCAACTCAAACATGCTGACCAGGTTTCCCAAATTGAACTAGTCCCATTTGCCTGCAAGTGGCCCATATCCCTCTAAACCTTTCTTATTCATGTGCTTGTCTAGATGTCTTTTATTTATGGTAACGGTACTTAACTCTAACACTTCCCAAAATGTAAGAAAACCACACAGCAATAACAACATTTAAATCAGGCAACCAATATTGGAGCCCCAGTATAACTTACTTTTCTGACTCTTCTATTGTCCCTTGATGCTGTTCCTTATGAAGCCTACAGGCAAAGATGGTGGTGTCTGTTTTTGAGAAGTGAGAACCCTCTTTTGTACTCCATTGCCTTTTCTTTCTGGTATTTACGCCATTTTCATTTTTCTTTCCCTCCTTCTCCTGCAGAATTCGAACTTTACTCCTGAACTCCTCTTTTGGTCTTGACAGAATTTTCTTCACTAAGGCATTTCTCTTCTTCCCAGTGTGACAGGCTTTTTTGCTTCCACGCAACCTAGCCCACACTGTTATCATTGCACTTCTAACCAGCTTCTTAGTGAAGGTTTAGCTGTGGAGTGCTGAACTTGCCCTATTGCTATTCCATGGCTGCTGATGATCATTTGTCAGTTTTCATATTTCAGCTACTGTCTGACTATCTTCTGGACATAGCACAGCTCTTAAAGTTGTGTATTTGCTGTTTCAAAGCAATTTTTTTCTTTTTACTTCAGTGACAAATAGACTGTCTGCCAATCGTCAATCACCATCCCATTTGGTTCAACTAAATGGAATTCTAATCTGCTCCATTAATCTGTACCACTGCTCACCATTGTCATTCTTGCCAATATATGGTATTCTATTTTAGATAGTCCACTGCCAGCAATCTTCTTTTCTCTATGTTGAGTTTAGGGCTTGTCTAATTATCAGTGGTAGAGAATGGGCCATTGGTAAATTAAAACACAAGAGGCATTTGTCTTCTAGACAAGGCAGTTGTTGCATAATGGTAATATTTAGTTTACATTACTATTCAGGCATTAGTACTAAGCACTTGTGAGGGCTGTACAAAATACAGCTCTGTGTATTTGTTCAGAATTCAACTGTCTCCACCCAAAGACTATTTACCATTACCATCAATTAATTGGAGCTCAGTGTAACATGAATATTAAGTCCTTCAGAATCACTACCTTATACAATGTGTTTGAAGCTGTACAGAACAATAAGGCAATTGTGAAACTTACAAAGCAGTATTAAATTCCAAAGATATTATTTCCTGAGAGGAAAATCTGTGTTTCTCAAACAAAACTATCCAGGGATCAATGCAATCCTAACAATGCAGAGATATTTATCCAGAAACAACTTCAGAAGTTGGAAGAATTATGAAAAATATATAGAATCTTCCCTTCTTTATTGGTTACTGCAGTGATTGAGGGAAAAGAAATTGTAGACCATGTTAAGAGTTCAAGTCTGTCTAAAAATTGGCTCACTGTACGAGGTCTTGATACGAAAACATATTATAGTAGAATGTGTGGCCAAGCCTTAAAAAAAATTAGTCAGTTCATGTCCAAATGTTCTGAAGCCAGCTGGATAATGTAAGCAGAAGCCCAACTACAGCGAGATTGCAAAAGATGGAGAAGTTAAATTACTGGAGCCTGTCCCATTGCCCAAGAATCCCAGAGCATGGCTCAGATAAAGGGTCAATCTGAGGTTGAGTTACCAGGATTAGGCCATGGGAAAAGTGCTCTTATCATATGCATGGTTACGTTTCTCATGAAGGCAACTTCTCATGCATCTTTAAAAAATTTCCGTGCGATCCTTATTTGAAGGTGGTTTTTGAAATGTGACCCTGCAGGGTATCAAACTTTAAAGGTGGAACTTTCTGCATGTACAAAGCGATCCTTTGATTTTAGTGAGGGGTACAAGTAGAAGATAGCCATAAAAAGCTCTTGGCCTAGATATTTAGTAATCAATTGGTGGTTAGTACTGCTGCCTCACAGCGCCAGGGATTCGGGTTCAATTCCAGCCTCGGGTGACTGTCTGTTTGGAGTTTGTACATTCTCCCCATTTCTGCATAAATTTCCTCTGGGTGTTCTGGTTTCCTCCCACAGTCCAAGGATGCGCAGGTTAGGTGAATTAGCCACACTAAATAGCCCATATTCTTCAGAGGGTCAGTGTGGACCCGTTGGGCCGAATGGCTTTCTTCCACACTGTAGAAATTTGATAATTCTATGACCCTCTGAAGAGCATCCCACCAGATCCACTTCCCTACCTATCCCTGTAGATCTACATTTCCCATGGCGGATCCACCCAGCCTGCACGTCCCTGCACACAATGGGCAATTTAGCATGGCCAATCCACCTAACCTGCACATCTCTGGACTGTGGGAGGAAACCAGAGCATCTGGAGGAAGCCCATACAGACACATGGAAAATGTGCAAAACTCCATACAGTTCAGTTGCCCAGGGCTGGAATTGAATCCAATTGAACTTCCTGGTTCTGTGAGGCAGCGGTGCTAACCACTGAGCCACTAACAGCCAATAATCTACTCAGTTCCGCCAGGGCTAGCCAGCTCCTGACTTCATTACAGCCTTGGTTCAAACATGGACAAAAGAGCTGGATTCCAGAGGTGAGAAAAAAGTGACAGCTTTTGACTTCAAGGCCACATCTGACCCCAAGTGGCATCAAGAAGCATTAGCAAAACAGGAATCAATGGGAATCAGAGGCAAACTCTCCACTGGAGTTCTAATTGGCACAAACAAAGATGGTTTTGGTTGTTGGAGATCCTCAGCACCAGGAAATCTCTGCAGGAGTTCCTCAGGATAGTGTCCTAGGCCTAACTATCTTCAGCAGCTTAATCAATGATCTGTATTCCATCATAAGGTCAGAAGTGGGGATGTTCGCTGATGACTGCACATGTTCACCATCATTTGCAACTCCTCAGAATACTAAAGCAGTCCCAGTTCAAATGTAACAAGATCTGGACAATATTCAGTCTTAGGCCAACAAGTGACAAGTAACATTCATGCCACACAAATGCCAACCAATGACCATCTTCAATAAAAGACAATGTAAGCATCAATTCTTGACATTCAATGGTTTTACCATCAGCAAATCCCCCACTATCAATATGCAGGGAGTTTGCATTAAATAGAAGCTCAACTGAACCTGCCATGTAAACACAGTGGTTACAAACGGGTTAGAGGCTAGGAATGTGGTGAGTAACTCACCTCTTGACTCCCCAAAGCCTGTCCACCATCTATAAGGAACAAGTCAGGAGTGTGGTGGAATACTCCTCATTTGCCTGGATGGGTGCAGCTCGAACAATATTCAAGAAGCTTGACACCATCAAGGACAAGCAGCCTGTTTGATTGGTACCACACCCACAAACACTCACTCCCTTCACCACCGATACTCAGTAGCGGCAATGTATGTCATTTTAAGATACACTGTGGAAATTCATCCAGGTACCTCAGACAGCACCTTCCAAACCCATGACCACTTCCATCTAGAAGGACAATGGTAGCAGATACATGGGAACACCACCACCTGCAATTCCTTTCCAAATGAATCACCATCCTAGTTTAGAAATATATTACTATTCTTTTACTGTCGCTGAGTTAAAATCTTGGAATTCCTTCCTTAAGGGCTTAGTGGACCAACCTACAGCACTTGGACTGCAGTAATTTAAGAAGTCAGCTCACCACCACATTCTGAAGGGCTACTAGGGATGGGCAAGAAATGCTGGCCAGCCAGTGGTGCACATAGAGTCAAAGAGTCATAGAGACGTACAGCATGGAAACAGGCCTTTCAGTCCAACTCGCCCATGCTAACCAGATATCCTAAATTAATCTAGTCCCATTTGCCAGCACTTGTCAAACTACAAATATAAAAGGAAAGCCCAAAACTTAAATACAGGGAGAGTCTCCAATGGATTGAAGCAGTGATTGGACATTTCCAAAATATTGAGAGCTAATGAAAATGTGTTCTTTTCCAGGAAATCAAACAAAATGCTGTCTCAAATTTGATCAACTTATAGTCATGACATTTTGATTGTAGATGGCACAAAGACACAAGAGCAAGTTTTCAAAATTTACATTGAAATGCAAGCTATATCTCAAATCTGCATTCGACCAAAATGCTCACCCAGTTAATTTTGACACTTTTAAGATTTGGAAAATCGCTTTGGCGTCTCTAATCCTACCTGAGGGAAAAAGTCACGGAATGGATCACATTAACAAAATGACAGTGTTCTTAAGCAGTCATAAACTCTCCGCATTCCAATGTCAACATTTCATGCACAAAATTGAAGTTCCAGAAAGAAGTGCGCTTTAAAACATTACTGCATGCAGAAATTTATATTTACAATTTGTTATAGGAGAATTTTTGGACATGACATGTTTAGATAATATTGATCCTAGCAACAGAATCACCAAATAGAAAAAATGTTTAAACTATGGTAACCTCTTGGTATAATTTTCCCTCACCAGATGGTCTATCTGCCTTCAGAGCATTTCTCCGTTCTGAATACAGTGAGGAGAACATTGAATTCTGGCTGGCCTGTGAGGACTACAAAAAAACCAAGTCTCCTGCAAAACTCACTTCGAAAGCTAAGAAGATCTATTCCGAGTTTATAGATGTTCAAGCTCCAAAAGAAGCAAGTATTTGTTTCTTTCAGAAAAACACCTCAATGAGATAAAGACCATAAGATATAAAAGCAGAATTAGGCCATTCAGCCTATCGATCTGCTCACCACTCAATCATGACTGATGTTTCTCAACCTCATTCCCCTGTCTTCACTCCATAACCTTTAATCCCCTTAATAATCAAGAACCTATCTCGATCTTAGATACACTCAATGATTTTGCCTCCACTGTGTTCTATGGGAACGAGTTCCATTGATTCACCACCCTCTGGCTGAAGAAATTCCTCCTCATCTCAGTTCTTACGGGTTGTCCTTTCACTCTGAGGCTGTGGCCCCGGGTCTTCATCTCTCTTACTAGTGGAAACATCTTCTCCATGTCTACTCTATCCAGGCCGCTCAGTGTCCTGTAAGATTAATTGAGATCCCTCCCGCCCCCAGTCTACTTAAATCCCCAACCCCTTCTCATACGACAAGCCCTTCATCCCCAGGATCATTCTTGTAACCCTACCTTGGAACCCCCTCCAACACCAGCTTACCCTCCTTAGATCCACAATATTCCAAATGCAGTCTGACCAGAAACTTCTCAAGTCTCAGCAGTACATCTCTGTTCTTGTATTCTAGCCCTCTCAAAATGAATGCTCACATTGTATTTAATTTCTAAATACCAACTGAATCTGCATGTTAACCTTAAGCGAATCCTGAACTTGGACTTTCTTTGTGTTTCAGATTTCCATAGCCTTTCCCCACTTAGAAAATAGTCTATGCCTCTATTCTGCCCACCAAAGTGCATAACCTCACACTTTCTCACATTGTATTCCATCTGTCACTTCTTTGCCCTCTCTCCTAGCCTGTCCAAGTCCTTCTGCAGCTTCCCCATCTCTTCAACACTATCTGTCCCTTCCCCATCTTTGTGTCATTTGCAAACTTAGCAATAATGCTCTCAGTCGCTTCGTCCAGATCAGTAATGTATGATGTGTATAATGGGTAGAGTGTACACTATAGTGTAATCTAATGTATAATGTGGTCTCAATTTGGACCCCTGTGGAACTCCACACATCACCAGTTGCAATCCAAAGAAAAAAAATCTCTTTATCCCCACTGTCTGCCTTCTGCCAGTCAGCCAATTAAAATCCCAGAAAACAGGCGAAACAGTGCAGAAATGTAGCATCCTGGGGTAGTTGTGTTATAGCCATGTGCTCATTGCCTGGAATGAGATTAAAGCTGTGACTGTTTGCATACTAAAGTGGCTTAAAACAAAAATTAAAGCTCATTTCTACTTTACTCTGAATTTCATGATAATGCATCATTATATTATAGACTCCGGTAGAGATCATTTCGCCCATACTATTAATGCAAGCTTACAAGTAGCCATCCTGCCTAACCCAAATTCCCAGCTCTTGGTGTGCAGTCTATCTAGGCTATGGCACTTCAATGGCAGATCCAGAAACCTCAAATCAAAAAATCAAATGCAATTTTCTGCTATTCCCAAGCTTTGAGGCAGTGAGTTCCATATGACCGAATCCATGCTACCCTCTGGGTGATTGCATTTCCATCCTCTGTTCCAAAGAAAACAATTCTAGTGTATCCAAAAAGAAAATTCTTCAATCCAGACAGTATTCCTACCAGCTTCTATCTCATACGATACATCCTTCCAATAATGAGATGACCAGAGCTGAATACCGTTGATCAACTTGAGGCAATCTCAAACAACAACAGAAATTGCTGGAAAAGCTCAGCAAGTCTGGCAGCATCTGTGGAGAGAAATCAAAGTTTACACTTCAGATTGAGTGACCCTTCCTCAGAACAATCCATGCTGACTTGGCCCACACAGGAAGTCCTGAATATGTACTTGCGCTCTCAGAAAGTGTTTTTTTTAACAGTCAATATGATGCATGGCTCTTCTCTCACACCAGCCCCGTGCCCCTGCAAATGGTGAGTGAAGACAAATCGATCTCCAGCAGAAATGTGACTCCCTTGACAGTGTTTTTCCCGATGTCAGTACACAGCAGTCAACATTGGTTTCTCTTCCACAGGTAAACCTTGATTTTCAAACGCGGGAGCTGACCAAGAAGAACCTTCTGGAACCAGCCCAAAGCTGCTTTAATGACGCACAGAAAAGAATCTACAGCCTAATGGAAAGGGACTCTTACCCCAGGTTCCTGAGGTCAAAGGTTTACTTGGATGTGCTAAACCAGACACAGAGCAACAGCCAGACACAACGGCGGTTCAGCTGAGGAAGACTACACAGAACAAAGAGTACAGAGAGAGAGAGTTTTCTCATATTCCATTCTCTGTGCCATCCCGCTCATGAATTTTACTCTGCTGTTGTATATTATTGTTGCAGTGAAGATGGGATAGATGGAAAACCTTTCCTCGTGGTGTTCCCTTGTTCTTGATTTTCAACCATTACATGGAATGCAGCTTCTCTTGACAGCAGGTCTTTACCCAAATGGATTGATCCCAGTGCCAGTCACCTATACCCCAACTTATCTTTGCCATCACGTTATTTGATGACAGTTCAGATAATGCTTCTGTTTCTTTTAATTATCTGAGGCTTGTTGAAACAGCTTTACTGACCCTTACAGCATTGAGGTGCAAAGGCGGTGTCAGATCAAATAAATGTTCTAGTGCACATGCATTTAAGCGTTTGAAGTGAAAATAGTTGTTTTAAATCTAGTGTTTGTAATGTAATAGATATTTGTTGATTGAATACTGTGTTTGTGAAAAAGGTATTTTTCTTAAATGCGTTTTCACTTGTATATTTATCATCTCCGCCCGTGCAGTCTGAGTGTATTTATTAAATCAGATATCGAATAAAAAGTGTTTGTGAGGAATCAGTGGGCTGAATCTCACCATGTTTTGGC
This sequence comes from Chiloscyllium punctatum, assembly GCF_047496795.1. Taxonomy (NCBI): domain Eukaryota; kingdom Metazoa; phylum Chordata; class Chondrichthyes; order Orectolobiformes; family Hemiscylliidae; genus Chiloscyllium; species Chiloscyllium punctatum. The sequence continues at coordinate 69,143,226 of NC_092745.1, forward strand.
AAATTCATTTTCATCGAATTTGATGAAGGCTTTCTCTCCTCGAGGCCCAGTGGGGGTTTCTCATGCTATTAACCCAAACTTGCCTCATTAACTACCTTTTACGCCCCTCTCGCCCGATGCTGTTTTGACTCTCCTGCTCAGCATTGTAAATAGTATCTACCACTGCCAGGATATGCTGGCATCCCTGGTGCCAGTGCCATCTTAGAACATCAGCCATGCACACGGTCAAGTGTTTACTGTCCAGGGTTACCCTTCAATGTCATGGCATGGCAATGTTTCTCACGGCACAGAGGTGGTATGACTAACACTTGCAGTACTTCAATTGCACAATTCTACACCTGTCACTGTTTTAAGCCCCAAGACACATAGCTTACCTGATCTTAGCCATATTCTATTCTCAATCATCTCTCAGTCACTGTTACTCTTCCCCCAGTGCTCAATACGGTGCCATCACGTACAGGGAACCTTTCAGTCATCTCAAAACAAAATCACTTTTATTAACAAACACCAAAAGGAAACAAATGTCACCCAAAGAGAAATTGCACTTGCCTCCAGGAGTAGTAACAAAACCTCTTATGCAGAGTGCCAATGTACAGTCTGAGTGTTCACTGCACTCAGCTCTCATCAACTGGAACTGGGTCTCACTGGAGTTCTGTGTGGCTTGTAGTGCCCAACATTTTTGGCTGTTCTCTTGCCCAAAGTAATGTTCCTCCTGCTCTATGTCATCACACTCCTCCTAGGAAGACTGCTCCTACTCTCCCACTTTGACAGGGTCCATTGCGTCCCCTCATTGCCTTCTCCCTATGAGCAGAGCACAGCATGCTAGCATTGTGCATCACCTTCTGTCTAGAGTATACTGCAGTGCCCCACCAGATCGGTCCAAGCCTCATCTCCAGCTGACCTATCACTTGCGCCACAATGGTCCTGGTCAGTGAGAATGGTTAAGAGGTGTGTGTGTATGTGTGTGTGTGTATAGGATTTGGATTGCATAATGGAATCAACAACAATTCACAGTGTCCTCACTCCAGCAATTGTCCTTGTAAGGCAAGTGGGCCCTCAAATGCAGCAGCAACATAAGCGTTCTCAACAATGTAGGTGCTGTGGCTGCTCCCAGATTAACTTCTAAAAGAGGTGGAAAGATCACAAATGTCTTGCATATTGGTGGAAAGAGACTGTTTTTTGCTGATGAACTCAGCAGTGCTATAATCTGGTCCTCTGAGAGCATTGTGTGTACAGTCTATTGTGGCCCATGCCTGGGCAAGCCAGTGATATGTCCAGTCTGCAGCACTGCAGAAGCGCAAAGGAGCCCGTTGCGTAACAGCTCCAAGTGGCTGTCACTGACAGCCATTAAGATAGGATGGCCACCCACTCCTTCAGGTTACAGGGCCCACTCCAGCTGTTGATGTTGTTCAGTGACAACTGTCCTGGGACAAGCTTAGACTGTATTGACATGGCACGAAGAATGAAAGATCCTAGTCCTGAGGGAATCTTTAGCTGTGATCTCTTCATCTGTTTGGTATCTGCTGGTCTTGGGCTTGTTGGTGCATCTGTCCCTCCTGCTCCTCCCTCCAACTTCATTACATTGCAGCTAGATTGACGATAACTCCTGGTGTGGCTGGATCCATCATATACTCTTGCAGTGAACCTATGAAGGGAACATAGGGAACAGAACATTTCCTTCACAATACAAGCAGTCAGCATTCATATCATATACTTCACAAAATGACGGCTTCACGTAATCCTTCATACAGTGGAATGTCCCATGAGCCATTCAGATAAAGAGGGCCATGGAACGTCTCAGCTTGACATTGAACCTTATTCCAATGAATCCCTCATGGGTCTAGAAGATAGTAAGAGAGTGTGAGTGTTGCATGAGCACTGAAACTTTGTCACCCAGCTCCATATCAGCCACAAACAGCGCTAGTACACATAGGAGAATCTTGCATTCAGGCTGTGAGGGGTTAAATTCAAGAACCTTAACTTCTTAAGGTTTTGAACCTTAAGAAGTCTTGCACGAGCTCTATGTTTTGTTACCTGCAAGTGCTTCTTTTATGGTTGACTGTGATTATTTTGACTTTGCAGAGCTGCCTCCCTATAGCTTGGAGGTGTCAATGGTCGGGCTTGTGCCCAGGATTCATATCCCGTGCAGTATTATTTCACATGCACTGTGATGCGATTGCAAATGACCTCAAACTGGACTCTGCATGATTGATGCAATTTCCTCTTGAACGGTCTCCCATCACTCAGAAGTGGAGCCTGCATTTTTGACAGCAAACAGACACTGATCAGCCCCTTTCAGACGTGGTCACAGTCAGTCATTCTCCATTTGGAGGATGCATTTAGCAACCATTAGATCCTGGAAAACAACACAGGTTGGCCTCAATATTGTAATGACCAGGTTCAGCCCTGGTTGTTCTGTCCCCTGTTCCAAACCTACACATATCCCATTCTACCCAGCACTCTCTCGACAGTATATCTCTACTGAACCTTCTCATGCGCCCACCCACCACCTCAAACTATGACTCCAAATCGCATCTTTACCCTCTCAGCACCATATCTACAGTTTAGTGATGCTCACCATTGTGTTACACAGTCTCCCTATTGAGGCCACAATGATGATGATCACCTACAACCCTCACTTCCAGCAGCATCCCATGTTCTCCTATGCAGTACTGGCTCCCACCCTTATATATCAAGATCCCCACTACCCTCATTGCTGTGCTTGTACTCCTTTTAACCCAGGTTGATGCTGCCAATCCCCAATGTTGAGACCCTTCATCTTGCCACTGCAACAATGTCCTCAGATTTTTAGCCATTCAATTCAGTTCACTGACCTTCAGGACTGACCATGGCCCACCCACCCCCATAGAATACAATGGACCCAACTGATGACCAACCAGATCTTTGTACAGCACCCTGACTGTTGATTGACTCATCCCTTCACTGGCTGTACTCGGCCAGCAGGAATGACCTTGGCTCATTTCCTGGACTGTAATGAGATGGACCTCATGACCTCAACCTTTCTAAGTGGATGACTAACTATGCTGAAGCCCTTGGACTGATTGAGGACACTGACTGCACTAGCAATCCCCATAATGGCAGCAACCCTCCTGCGTGACCTGACTGAGGACTATTCCCTTTCGAGCCACAGGCTCTGGCTGAAGCACATTCAGTCTGTTTGTTCTGTAGGCTGCTGGTGGGAGAATGATGTAGCATGGCGACATACAGCAACATGTCCATCCCTTGACTGATGACTGCTGGCAAATATGACAAGCCGCCTGGCTTTGCATCAATGCCACACTGCAAAGTGAGACCAAAGTACAGTGAACCTTCAAAGTGTAATTGAAGGGGAAAGTGCGAAAAGGTGAGGAATGGCAAAGCAAGGCAGGAATGTAGTGAGCATCCAGGTAGTGAGTGAATGTGAAGAGAGCAAGCAAATCTTGAGATGCATTCTGCTTCAATCTGGAAGCTGGAAGCCTGCCCCTGTGCACAATGTGTCCCTGCAATAGCATTGCAGTGATAGTTACCAGTGTACCCCCAAAGTGCAGCATTGAAGTACTGAAACCCCCGTATTGTAAGTGGATGGGGAATGCGCCATGACAGGTCATGGAGGCTGGCATGTGTCAGATACCAATAGGTGATGGACATGGGGTGCATGTGGCTGCTGCCCATAATGCATGCCCTGACATGTTGGTGCTGGGTATGCAAGACAGGGGCCCAGAGAAATACATCTTGAACTAGAGACTCCAGGTACCTGCTGAGCTTTCATGTCAGAAATTCTTGACATTCAATTTCTATCTGGTGGGAGAATGGGAGCAGTATATTAATAAAGTGAAATTAGTAATAATGAGGGTGATAATTAGTAATAGTTCCTGTTAATTGGCCTCTCATCACTCATTAGTGAAAATCTCATTGTCACATCCAGAATTTCATTCCAAACCGTGACTTGCTGCTTCCAATATCAACAGAGGCCTACTCAACTTCTCACGTGACTTTCTCAAATTTCTTGCCATAGCCCTTGTCATTCAGGAAGGTTCCACACATTGTCTTTAATGGTGTAACTGTTTCTTAAACATGTACAATCATTTCAGTGTAAAGCTTTGTTAATTCCAATGACAGCGCTTTGAATAACAATCCAAATTAAACAGTGTTTTTAAGTATTTCACTTGCAAAGTCATGGGACATACAACAATCATTATCTCAATGTCTGCCCTATACTCTAATTTCATAATCTGGTCACTGCTCTTAACAGTACAGGAATAGAACAAAGTAGAAGCCTTTGCTCAAATTGTTTTGTACTAAATGTTACTGAAAATTATGTCTACATTTCCTAGCGTGGGCTTCTAATTTCCTCCTCTGCTTCAGAAAATGTTGACTGGTACAGTTTTATGTTGTCTCAGATATTTTTACCTGACTAAATGGCTATTCTTCACCCTTGTAAATCTAAACAGTATCTATTTACGTATCAGGAATCCCATAGGAAAATCTGATCTTTATCAAAAGCCAGCCTGCCTCACAATCACGGAAATGATCAAGACTGAGAACCATTGCTGACTTTTTGTCTTCCCTAGACCATCTGCAGCACCCCACTCTGCTATCCTGTATAAGATCAACTGTTGAAACATAGGTCAGGGATTGAATCTGGTTCCCTGCCTGTCTCGATAACTTGGTGTCACTCTAACTATTATCTCTCAGTTGATCTACCCTAATGCACCGTGCAAAGTAAAGTCACAGAAACATGATCATATTTGCAAAGAAAACATTTCCATAATCTGTTTACAACGGAGGATTCGTTTTTGTTTATCAAAACAGACTGGAGCCTCCTTTGGCTCTCTTGCCTTGTATTCACAGAACATCATGTTCTCTTTGTCTCAAAAGCATGTCTCTGCTGGAAAACATATATGCATTTCCTCTAGGGGTCTTGCTGTCCAGCTGCTTGATATCACCAGAAACCAGTCTCGTGTCTGTGGCGATACCTTCCCAACAAGCAAGTCTGCTAATCCCGCTGTGCGGTAATTCTGGTTGTCCAGCACACTCTTCTCTCAAGGCAAAAGGATGAAAATACTGAAATTTTATTCCTCTGCTGTCCCCTTCGTTAAGTTGCTTTGAGTTGGCTTTTTGTGCAATAAGATCACAGTTGTGTAACGCTACTTCGTTTATGAGGATTTGCCCCACGGTTTAACAGACTTTGTTTGTTTTACATCTGGAGGGGCCTGCAGTCAATTCAATCTGACCAGTGGGACACCATAAATGTGATTGGGAACCTCCACCCCCCCCACTCAGATTGTGTACACTTGGTACAGCAGCTGCCTACGTCTGAAAATATAGCTAATTGGTGTCATCGTCTTGATCACTTACAAAGGTGCTACTTTTTATTATATCAAGCAAGCCAGCTATTTTGGGCACCTTGACTGCAAGGCAGGATTAGCCCTTTATTGACTGATTCTAAAAGCTCGACTGATTTCAGTTATAAATAGATTTTGTAGCAGAGTCGAGCAGATGTTCATGTGTGTCTCTTTAGCATTCAAATTGTTGTCAAAACTGGGAACTTAACTTTAGAATTTCACCATTAAATACTCATTGGGAAAATCACACCAACAGAACAGCTACACATGGTGGAGACTGCATTGAGACAATTTGCATAAGAACAAATAACATAGCAAATTAAGTTTGGTTAAAAAGTAAATTTCAGATCTTAAAATGACTGGGTACTAAATAAAAACACAAACTCTTGATTGGACACATTTGTTATTAAAATCACCAATGAACACCATTTTATTTATCCATGTAAATCTTTATGTTAGATTAATATGAATACAAGCAAACACTGTTATCATGCAAAGAATTAGGAACAAATCTCAACAAACACTAGATTGATGTACACTGAATTTACAACCACAAAACATGTCATTGGCACAACTGCTCCATGACGATGTTTATGCTTCACACAGGCCTTCACCCACCCTACAATATCTGAAAAACTCAGCAGGTGGGCATCACGGTGGCACAGTGGTTAGTACTATTGCCTCACAGCGCCAGAGACCCGGGTTTAATTCACGCCTCAGGCGACTGACTGTGTGGAGTTTGCACATTCTCCCTGTGTCTGCGTGGGCTTCCTCCGAGTACTCCAGTTTCCTCCCACAGTCCAAAAATGTGCAAGTTTTGCGAATTGGCTATGCTAAATTGCCTGTAGTGTTAGGGGCAGGGATAAATGTAGGGGAATGGGTCTGGGTGGGTTGCGCTTCGGTGGGTCGGTGTGGACTTGTCGGGCCAAAGGGCCTGTTTCCACACTGTAAGTAATCTAATCTAATCAGGTCTGGCAGCATCTGTGGAGAGAAATCAGTGTTAATTAATGTTTTGGGTAAAGTGACCCGCCCTCAGAATTGAGACCCACCTGAGGCAAAATCATTGAACCTGAAACATTAACTCTGATTTCTCTCCATGGGAGGGTGCTGCCAGACCTACTGTGTTTTCCCAGCAAGCAGAGGGAGATTTTATTTGCACACATAGGAGAGGGGGGTCACCTGGAAATTCCCCCAGGAAGCTTCGCTTTGGAAGTTGTGTCTTTTCCCAACATGACAAAACTCAAACCAAAAGCTAGCACTTGAGCGCACAGACACCAATGATTGTAATTGATTCGCAAACCCATGTCTTGTGTATCCCTGGGAAAGTAAAATACAAACATGACTCTCACTTAGAATTGTCTTTCCTTTAGTTCATCATGTTTGCAGTCTGGCAGATCACAGCTTTCATTTTTGACTGGCATCTCTCCCTTTGAAGTGTCGCAGTCTGAAGTTTCTTTGACGCTCTTCATTTCACCGTTCCTCTCAGGACTCAACGCTTTCATACAGCCACTGGATCTCAGCCACACCTTGTACATCTTTCTTTTTAAAAAGAACACATATACTTCAAAGGTCAAAATGTCCATAAGTCATTTGGAGTTTGATCCATTTTCACAACCTGTTTTTAATATGCCTTCATTAAACCCTCAATCATTTTAAAGACAATTTTTACTTTTCAAGACAGAAGAGCTGCTTTCTGTAATAATTGACAAGATCATTTTGAGTCCCTTTTGCACCTTCTCAAATGCCTCAACCTTCTTTTTTTGAATTGTGCCCAATGCTGCAAGCATTAGTTAACCAAGTTGGATGCAAGATTAACATAGACTCTCTGCTTTTCAGTTCAATTGCTCTTGAAAAGAATCTCACCATTTTTAAAAACTTTTCATTGCTGATTGCTGTATTAACTTATATTGTTAATTTTCATGATTTATTCATCTATTGCCCCTTAGGTCTCCATCCCAATGAATTTGATGGAATCTTTTTAACTGCACGGTGTCTTTGGAAGTGGGAGCGAACGGTTTTTCGGAAAGACCTGCATTGGGGCATCTACCAAGTTGTCCACATTTCGAAATCAATTTGTTGGACTCGTAAGCAGTGGGCAGCTAATCATCAAGAACCAAGTGGTCATTTAGTGACAGTTTAGTAGCACATAGGCCTCTTCTCAGATCCCCTTGCTAAGGACAAAGTCGAGCTGGTTCCTGGATGTAGCCTTGCAGTGGTACATTGGGAATTAGTGAGCTTTCCTTTAATTCCTCCTTCCCCATCCACGGAATATCCTGTCGAGGGCTACCACCCCCTCAACTTCAAAGTGAAGATCTGGTAGCCTGTTGCCAGTTTTTGAAATCTTCCAACATCAATAAAATATCAAGCCCCTCTCACTGAACACCCCCTGATTTACCCTAAGGCAGGAAGAGTCCCTGACTTCAGAAATCGGAAACCCAAGACCCACTCATGAGGTCGGCATTTCTCATTTCCACAGGAATGGGATTGTAGCCATGCCATGGTTGGCATATAGCCCAGAGGCTACTGACCACTTAAAAGACCATCTTCCTTCACACCAACCAGATTTTGGAATCACACGTGTCTGGAACCCAGAGTACGGATATTAAAGCAGGTGAGAGCAGTTCTGTTCTCAATCCACCTCTTCTGAATACCCAGGATACTCCATTTGGAGAACCAAGCCACCCTGTGGATATGGTCCCTATACACTTAGGTGGTCAGGCTCAGGGATCCCAAAAGGGATGGGTGGGATTGAGGTACCTTTTGTGAATGGGGGTCGATTACCAATTGAGACAGTTAACTGTGAAGGATATTATGTGAGGAAGGTGCATAAACTCCCTGGAATTGTCCAACTTTTCAAGAATGACCAAGAAATGCGGATTGAGAAAAGATTTTTCAAAATGTTGATGGGTATAGAAGGTTTGAGTTATATAGAAAGGCTAGATATGCTTGGGCTTAAAAAGGGGCAAATGTTTTAGAAAGAGGATGGATCATGAGTGGAATGAACTTCCTGAGGAAATGATGGGTGTGGGCACAATTACAATGCTTAAAAGACATTTGGATAAGCACATGAATAGGAAAGGCTTGGAAGGATATGGGCCAGGAGCAGGCAAATGGAACTAGTGTAGTTTGGAATTATGTTCGGCATGGATTGGTTGGACTGAAAGGTCTGCTTCCATGCTGTATGACTCTATAAACGTCTAAAAGCGTCGATAAGTATTGAACTTCCAGAATTGTAAAGAAATGTCAATAAGTGCCTAAATTAGGCAAGAACTACCTAGAAACCTCAACAAGTATTGACCTGCCAAGAAATATCAAAATGTGTTCTTAGTAATTTGATCCCTTTTCTCAACAGTGTGTAAGCCACAATATGGAACTTTAAACAGGAGACCAATATTTTTCCACCAACCAGCAGGGGTACATGTGGATACTCAGTCAGTTGGCTTGGTAGGTGAAGGGAAAGAGATGGATAGGCATGACACTAAATTGGCTCAGGGAAATTGAGGGGTCCTGGGGGACGGGAAGATGGGCACTGGCGTGAATGGGGCATTGAGAGTAACAGGACTGAGAGGCAAGAATGACATTGTTTCTGCTCCACACACCTCAGGAGCTGGCAGTCCCTTAAGATGTTCCTGGATGGCAAATCCAAATCCCATCCATGCCACCTTATCCCTGGAACCAAAAATAAGGAAGTATGGGTGGCCGTTTTTAAACAGTCAGTTTTGCGGAGACAGGATTTCTGTTGATTTTGTATATTCGGCCTGGGATCAAACTTCAAGCCCGTAATGAACATGAAGAAGTATGGGATCAATGCTGCAGTGCATTTCATACAATGAAACATCATGAGGTGATACAGAGATCTCAGGCAGACTGTATGCGGCATTACAAATGCATGTATAATTCAGCCTCCAGGGCAATAAGGTGTGACTTCAACCTGTAAGGCAAGATCAGTTAATTTATGTAACTTTACCAAGCTCCCAGTATGCTGTGCCCAACACTTTGGGAGCTTGCCAAGATGGCAGATGGTATTTCAGGCACCAGCAACTGAACATGCAACCATTAAAGTGAGTGGATATACTGTGTTGTTCTGTGATGACTGAGCAGTTCAATCGGATTCAGTTCACAAGAAAGGGTTAGTCTACAATAAAAACTATAACCAGAGTTTAGAGGAAGACAGCAAAGTGCATTAATTCTGCTTCAACCCTGCCCTAAATGTAAAGGAGATGGGGAAGAAATGGTGATTGAGGCAAGCAAGCAGACCTGAGACAACGTTACAAATCAGCTGTCTTGCCAAACTTGGCTATTGGTTGCTGCATGAAACTTGGAACAATATCAAGACATGACCAGGCCATGCTGACCTATCACTGTGCTATTCAGGTTGCTCATGACATGGGTCAAATATCATACAGCAAGTCCTGTGGCATCACAAGATGCCTTACAGCTGCTCAGAAACTGTTGTTCAGGAACCTGATTACATTGTAAAGAGAGAAAGTGCAAGTGGAGTTAAAGATGAAGCCTCCTGCTGACCAAATGACCAGGACATGACCTCCTTATATCCAGGGATTTGGACATATGTGGCTCATCTACACCGGGACAATGGAGATTCCATCTTTACAGCGTTTGGTGACCATGAGGGGTGTCTATTCATAACACACCAGATTTTAAGTTAGCTATCTCACTTTGTCCCTTAATGGTCTTGTTTTTTTCCCCCACTGTTGCTTTAGCCTCCCCCAAGAGATTGCCTGGATGGCAGGTGAAGGAGGGTGTGTGTAGTCATGATGCTCCAGCCATTATGAATGTGGGTCAGGCTTAATGGTCTCATCCTGTCCATCAAGAACATACATTTATATTTCGTTTTCAAAAACACTTCCATTGTTCCTTACCCCTACAATTTCCTTTTACCCTGTATCCCCCTCAATCTCTTCATTCCCCTAACCCCAAAGTCTCTGTGTATACCCCTTCCTCACTTCGCCATTTGTGATATAGTCTTCGGGAATTAGCTTTACAAATACCTTCAGGAATTGAACTTAAAAACCCTTTACCTCTTTAATCTCTTTTTCCTCCTTGCTCCCTTTTTACCATATTATCCATTCCCTTTTGTCCATCTGTGGATGAGGCTTATAAGTCACTTCACTATGTTAAAGGCACGAGGAAAATGCATCTACTTGTGGTAGTTTTATCATTTGTTCCCACTCTCCTGACTCAAGGTCTTCAGGAGTTATGTTAGGATAAGAATAAAAGTGTGTTTTGTCAGACCTGAAGTAATACACGTGATTCCATTTAACTGCATCTAAGCCAGTGAATAATAATGGTGAGATACATATAGGAATATAGTAATGTTCTACAATAGAGCATTGTTAATCCTGGAAACCTTCAACGCAATGTAAATAACACAGAGTGAACACAAAGCAATACTTACTGTTGGTTGATAAGCAGAGGGGGCTTATTAATGACATTCAGAAATGAGTAGTGAGGGAATTACATCACAAATGGAAATCTTTAAGAGGATGGGTATCTTCCAGAGAGAAACAATATTTTTGAACTTTTCTTCTTTGAGATTTATAACATTTTGCCAAGTAAGAACAAGGTAGGAAAGAGGCATTAGAAGGGATTGGCTCAAATTGACAGGTATGTTCTGCCCATCTCTGAAATTAACTGAAGCCTCAGTAATGATTTCTGCTACACCATGAGATGGAATGGAAATGATAGCAGTTATCTTAGGACATCATTTGTTGAAAATCAAGCTGCCCTGTTTTGAATCATCAGAGACTGGAAGATCCATCAGTAAGAAACATTCAGCTCACTTCGTAAACATTAAAATGGAGGATCAGTACTTCCCATGCTTTCATAAAGTTATACAGCAGGGAAACAAACCCTTCGGTCTAACCAGTCCATGTTGAACATAATCCTAAACTAAGCCAGTCCCACCTGCCTGTTCCTAGTCCATATCCTTCCAAACCATTCTTATTCATATACTTGTCTAAGTGTCCTTTAAATGTTGTAACTGTGTCTGCATCCACCACTCCCTCTGGAAGTTGATTCCACAAACAAACCACCCTCTGTGTAAAAAAAAAGTCCCTCATTTTTTAAAAAATCTCTCTCCTCTCACCTTAAAACTAAATCACCTGGTCTTGACATCCCCCTTCCTAGGGAGAAGACACTATTTACCATTAACCTTATCTATACTCCTTGTGATTTTATAAACCTCTATAAGGCCACCTCTCAACCTCCCACACTGCAGGGAATAAGTTCCCAGCCTATCTAGGGTCTCCTTTTAACTCAAACCCTCCAGTACTGGTAACATGCTTGCAAATCTTTTCAGCACCTTTTCCAATTTAATTATATCCTTCCGATAGCAGGGCAACCAGAACTGTAGACAGTATTCCACACTAAAGTATCATCCTGTACAGTTGTAACATGGCATCCCAACTCCTATACTCAATGCTCTGGCCAATTAGATTACCGATGGTCTTGCAGGAAGACCTTGAGTAGCTCAGGGCCATGAGGACTCAGCTTCAGATTGACCACGATGGCATGGCTGGCAACAATCTGGATTGGGTGACTAATAGGCAACAGCAAGGGTACTGGTGGAATGGCAGTTCTGGCAGCATGAATGTAACCATCCTGAGGGAGGGAGAGGGAGAGGGAGAGGGGGAGGGAGAGAGAGAGAGAGAGAGAGAGAGAGAGAGTGAGTGTGAAACAGCAGGAACAGGAGAAGGCCATTCAATCCTTCCAACCTGTTCCACCATTCAATGAAATCATGACTGATCTTCGGCCTTTACCCTAAGATATTTGCTGAACAAAAATGCATATATCTCAGATTTAAAAGTTTCAAATGATCTAGCATTCACTGCTTTTTTGTGGAGAGAGTCCAAGCCTCTACCATCCTTTGTGTGTAGAAGTGATTCCTAATATATCTCCCAAGTAGTCTCACCTTAGTTCTCAGAAGTTGCCCTTCTTCTAGAATCCCTAGCTAGTGGGAATAGTTTATCTCAATCTAACCCGTTTTAAGTGTTAATATCTTGAAGACTCTGATCAGATTATCCCTTAACTTTCTAAGTTCTGGGTCACCCTCCAGTTTGAGGCTGCAAGGTACGAAATATGGGTCATATTGCCATAGTGATTAGAAAGAGGTGGATCTCATTGACTACAAGACCCTTCATTGGGGTTGCTAGCTTGGGCCAATCAGGAAGCCTTGGCTGAACAACATTAACAGAGGAGATATGAAAAGGAAGGCCCTGTATCGACTGCTGCTGCACACCGTCCACCTCTTCTCCCTCATCCACCGTCCGGACACGCCTTGGCGTGCCCATTTGCCACCGGGCGGTGGGGATCCCCAGTGGAGGTCTCTCTATGCGGGAGTCCTCCCTCTTTCTCTCGGGGATCTGGGGTGGAGGGTGCTGCACGCAGCAGTCCCCTGCAACCGCAGATTGCGGTGGTTCACGGACTCCCAGCCCAACTGCTTGTTCTGTGGCGCTGTGGAGTCCGTGGACCATGTATATATTGGGTGTGGGCGTTTGCACTCCCTTTTTGATTTTCTTAAAAACCTTCTCCTCTGTTTCTGGCTGCACTTCAGTCCCACGCTCCTGATCTTCGGGCACCCGGTACGGAGGAGGGAGGGCAGGTCCGAGGACCTCCTCGTGGGTCTGCTCCTGGGCCTTGCCAAACTGGCCATTAACAGGTCCAGGCAGCGGGCCGTGGAGGGGGTCGTTAGGGCCGACTGCCTGCCCCTCTTCCGCGGTTACGTTAGAGCCCGGGTGTCCTTGGAGAAGGAGCACGCGGTGTCCACCGACACCCTGGAGTTGTGACTGGCCACTTGAGTGTTTCCTTCCCTTCTGGAGAGATTGGACCATTCTGTGACTGACTGCGACTGTGCGAGGACTGTTCCTGTTGCTGCTTGGGGCCTGCCTCCCTGCTGCTGCCTGGGGCTTGCCTTGGGGCCCCTCCCCAGGACCTCCACCACTACTGCTGCTACTGTTGCCTGAGGAGAGGCCTGCCTCCGCCTTCGCTGCCTGGGACTCGCCTTGGGGCCCCTCCCCAGGACCTCCACCACTACTGCTGCTACTGTTGCCTGAGGAGAGGCCTGCCTCTGCCTTTGTTGCCTGGGACTCGCCTTGGGGCCCCTCCCCAGGACCTCCACCACCACTGCTGCTGCTGTTGCCTGAGGCCCACCTCCACCACTGCTGCCTTGGGCTCGGTTTTGGGGCTGCCTGGGACTTTCCTTGAGGACCCTCCCCAACAGGCCTGCCCCCCACTGCTGTGACTGGAGGAACTGCCTGGGACTTGCCGGAGGCCTGCCTTCCACCACTGCTGTTGCCTGAGGCCTGCCTCTACATCTGCTGCCTGGGACTCAATTTTGGGGCTGCCTGGGACTTGCCTTGGGGACCCTCCCCAACAGGTCTGCCCCACACCGCTGCAACCCAGGGTCTACCTGGGACTCGCCTGAGGCCTGCCTCCACCGCTGTTGTCACCTGAGGCAGGTCTCCACCGTCGCTGCCTGGGACTTTCCCTGCAACCTCCACCACTGCTGCTGCCAGAGGCCCGACTCCACCACCACCAGCGGCAGGATATGGCGAGCCCGAAGGTCGCGGGGCCCAGCCGCACCTACGCCGGGGTAGCCGCTGCCTTAGGCTCGGCTGGCCCAGCCCCGGCTGCAAACCACACCCCCTTCAGGCACCTCACAAAACGCCTGGGGGTCAAGGCCTATCCCCACCCGAACATGACCATCGAGGCCTGCAGCAAGGCCATGGCTAGTGTGGTCGGCCCACTGGCCATCGTCGCTGCGGCCCGGATGTACGGGAAGGCCGTGTTTTTCCTTAGGACCGAGCAGGCGGTCCACCTGGCCGTGGAGAGGGGGCTCGCCGTGGGCGGGACACATTTGCCCGTCGACCCTCTGGCGGTCACGGCCCAGAGGGTCGTGATCTCCAACGTCCCGCCCTTCATTGCCAGCGAGCTCCTTCTCCCCCACCTCACCACCTTGGGGGAGATCCGGTCAGGGGTCCAACCGCTCCTGCTCGGTCTAAAGGACCCCGCCCTCCGGCACATCTACTCCTTCCGTCGCCAGGTGTTTATTTGCCTGGCCCGGGAGGAGGTCACGGAGGGCTCATTCACCCTCCTCCACGAGGGCGCGGCCTACCGCACCTTCTGGACGGCGGACGGCGTGTGGTGCCACCTGTGCCGCGAGGTGGGGCACATCAGAAAAAACTGCCCCACCCAGAAGGCCGCCCAGCCCTCGCCAACGGCTGACGGTGGTGCCGCCGCACCCACTCCCCCTCCCCCACAGTCAACACCGCAGGCCCCGGCACCGGAGCCTGAGCCGGAGGCTTCTGATCCTCCAGCCTCCGGCAGGGAGGGGGGTGAGCGTCCAGCCGGCCGGAAGGCGCTCAGGAAGGCGCGACGCGTCAGGCCCGCCCACGGGGAGACCACCCTATCCCCATCCCCGACACCCAGCCCACGACCTGCCCCGCCCCGGCACGACAATGCCCTTGCGGCCGTGCCAGCGTCGCCCCGGCGCGGGAACCCTGACCCCCAAACCCCCGAACCCGAACCCGAACCCGTACCCGACCCTGACCCCACTGACCCCACATCTACCCCCCACCCCGATGGAGAAACCCCTGGGGCTGCGACGCCTGCCCCAGGCACTGCAACACCTGGCCCCGGGGACCCCGAGCCCGAGCCCGAGCCCCGCCCCGCCACACCCTGGCACTAACCTCAGGGGGACCACCGCTGCCCAATCTCCCGCAGCGACCGTGTCTCCAGGCCCCGGAGAGGGAACTGGGCCCCTGCCCCGCCCGCCGTCACCTGATAAACCAGGGGCGGGGCAGGAAAAGACACGGCTGACCCTCCCCACCCTGGCCACCCCCCCTGCCTTCCCCCAGCCAATCGTATTCCGGGAAAGGCTGGGGGGAGGGGCCTCAGGCCCCATGACCACCAAGGCGGGCGGGGAGGGAGAGGCCCATAAATCCCCCCCTGTCTCTCTGGGGAAGAGGGGCTGGCCCTTGGAGGGAAGAGACAGTCCTGCAGCGTGCCGGCGGCGCTGCCCCTCTCCAGGTGACGGGCCCACGGGACCCTCCAACGATCCCGCACCGCGGCCTGACCTGCCCAATAACAACGACGAGGGCCGCGGTGCGGGCGTCGACAAAGGACCCTTTACTGGGTCGCCGAGCGGCGGAGGGGAGGTAGGTGTTATCCCCGCTCCTCCCTCCCAGACTGTTTTTCCGGGAGCCTTGGCCCTGGGGGATGACCTTTTCCCCGAGGAGCCAGGCGTCCCGGTGTCGGGAGAGGAGCGGGGCCCCGAGCCTCCGCCACCCGACGACCCGAACTCGGGGCGTTCCGGGACGGGGTGCGCCGAGGAAGGTACCGCCGGTGACCCTGGGGGTGGGGTCGCCGGGGGTTCGAGGCCAGTTGGCGGCGCCGGACCAGCCCCCATCCTCTCGGTGGGGGAGGGGTCGGTGACCGAGGGCAACCTCCCGGAGGAGGGTTCGGGATCGGTGGCGGACACCGGGGACGACGTGGACTCCGTCTGCAGTGACGTTTTTGAGTCCCAGGTGCCCCCCGCCGATCTCCCCCTCATCCCCCTCGAGGAACTCCGGGAATTTGTCGAGGAAACTCGAGGTCGCCGGGATAGAGCCCAACTGGCTCTCAACCGCTGGAGCTCTTACGTAAAAGTTTATTGGTCGGCCCACGCTGCTCGCCAGGCGCCTGGGCTCGACGTCAACGAGCGAAAGCGAGTCAGGAACTTCCTGGGGGCACTCCTGGTGAGGGCGAGGGACTCCTGTGCCCCTCCCTCGTCCTCCCAGTAATTGTATTTGTTTTTAAACTGTACTGGTGGTGGTAGCACAACGCTTCCGACATGGAGACGACTATAGCCAGCCTCAACATCAACGGCAGCAGGGAGTCACAGCGCAGATTCCGGACCCTCTCGGTCCTTCAGGACGGGAGGTATGCGGTGTGCTTCCTGCAAGAAACCCACACTACCCCGGGAGACGAAGCCACCTGGCTCCTGGAGTGGCGAGGGGGTGTCTACATGAGTCACCTCACCCGCAGATCTGGCGGGGTGGCTATCCTGTTGGCCCCGCATTTTCAGCCCGAGATCTTGGGGGTCAGGGAGCCGGTGCCAGGCCGTTTGCTTCACCTGACGGTTCGGCTGGGGGGCGCGGTGCTTCACTTGGTGAACGTATACGCTCCCCTGGCCGGGCCGAGGCAAGCGAGCTTCTTCGAAGAACTGTCCGCTCATCTCGCTTCCATCGACGAGAACCAGTGCGTCGTCCTCGGGGGAGATTTCAACTGCGTCCTCGAGGGCAGGGACCACGGCGGTACCCGCACTGGCTGCGCGTCGGGGAAGAGGTTGGGGGACTTGGTCAAGTCCTTCGACCTGGTGGACGTCTGGCGGACTCTCCATCCCGACTCCATCGCCTTCACCTTCGTGAGGCCTGGGGTCGGAGCGTCCAGAATCGACCGCCTGTACGTTTCGCGGGCGTACGCCTCCTGTTTTCCGAAGGCCTCCACGCGGCAGGTGTCGTGCACGGACCATCACCTGGTGTGGGCGGAACTCCTTCCGTTCGGCGCCAGGCTCGGCTCCGTGTACTGGCACTTTAACAACCTGCTGCTGGAGGACGAGCGGTTCCGGGACTCGTTTCGTCGTTTCTGGGCCGGCTGGAGAAGGAAGCGGGGAAGCTTCCCCTCCCTGAGGCTATGGTGGGACGTGGGCAAGGCTCACGTCCGCGTCTTCTGTCAGGAGTACGCGAGGGGGTCGACCAAGAGGCGGAAATCCAGGATCGTGGAGTTGGAGAGGGAGATGCTCGACCTGGAGTCACGCCTCGGTCAGCCCGACGCGGACCCGGCCCTGCGCGGGGTGTACGAAGAGAAGAAGGCCGCGCTCCGGGACCTGCAGCTCGTCGGGGCTCGGGGCGCGTACGTGAGGTCGCGGATCCAGCTCCTGCAGGACCTGGACCGCGGCTCCCCCTTCTTCTACTCGCTGGAAAAAAGGCGCGGCACCCGTCAGCAGCTCCTTGTGCTGCTGGCCGACGACGGGTCCCTCGTCTCGGATCCGGAGGGCATCAGGGCCCACGTCCGAAACTATTACACGGCTCTGTTCTCTCCGGATCCGTCCAGCGAGGACGCTCGCAGAGTTCTGTGGGAGGACCTGCCGCAGCTCGGCCCGGAGGACGCCGGAAGGCTCGACGCTCCCGTCACTTTAGAGGAGCTGACCGGCGCCCTCGACCGGCTCTCGAGGGGCAAAACCCCGGGGCTGGACGGGCTGACTGTGGAGTTCTTCAGGGCGTTCTGGGACGTCCTGGGGAACGACTACGCACAGGTCCTGGGGGAGTGTCTAAATGCCGGACAGCTGCCCCTTTCTTGGCGCAGGGCGGTCATCGTCCTGCTGCCGAAGAAGGGGGACCTTCGTTCTTTGAAGAACTGGCGTCCGGTCTCCCTCCTCAGCACGGATTACAAAATCTTCGCCAGGGTGTTGTCTTCTCGCCTGGCTTCCGTGCTGGCCCACATGATTCACCCGGACCAGTCCTACACGGTCCCGGGCCGGAGGATACACGACAACGTCCACCTGGTCCGGGACCTGATCCATTTCTGTCGACGGGCTGGTCTGCCGAGCGCCTTCCTGTCTCTCGACCAGGAGAAGGCGTTCGACAGGGTCGATCACGAGTACCTGCTCGGGACTCTGCGGGCGTTCGGGTTCGGGACGCGGTTCGTCGCCCGGATCCGACTTTTGTACGCCGCCGCAGAGTGTCTGGTTAAAGTTAACGGGTCCCTGACGGCGCCCCTTCGCTTCGGGAGAGGAGTGCGTCAAGGCTGCCCCCTGTCCGGCCAGCTGTATTCCCTGTGCGTGGAGCCTTTCCTGCGCCTCTTGCGGAGGAGGTTGTCGGGGCTGGTTCTGCGCGGCGCGGGCACGGGGGTGGTCCTCTCGGCCTACGCCGACGACGTGCTCCTCACTTTCACCGACCCGGCTGACCTGGGGAGGATGCGCGAGTGCCAGGCCGTGTACTCTGCGGCGTCTTCCGCCAGGATCAACTGGGCCAAGTGTTCCGGACTACTGGTCGGCCCGTGGCGGGTGGACTCTCTGCCGGAGGAGTTACGGGGGTTCAGCTGGAGTACCACCCATCTCCTCTACCTGGGGGTCTACCTCAGCCCGGCTGAGGAATCCTGGCCGGCCAACTGGCAGGAGCTGGAGGCCAAAGTCTCGGCTCGCCTAGGCCGCTGGACAGGACTGCTCCGAGTGCTATCTTACAGGAGTCGAGTGCTGGTCATAAACCAGCTGGTGGCCGCCATGCTGTGGTACCGGCTGGTCACTTTGGTCCCTCCTCCTGGCTTTGTCGCTGACATCCAGAGAACGTTGGTCGACTTCTTCTGGGACAAAAAGATGCACTGGGTCGCCGCGCAGGTTCTGAGTCTCCCTATCGAGGAGGGCGGTCAGTCGCTGGTGTGCGTCCGCACCCAGGTCGCGACGTTCCGCCTTCAGACCTTGCGGCGATACCTTTACGTCGAGCCTCCTCCTAGGTGGTGCGCCCTGGCGACGTATTTTTTCCGCCAGGTGCGTAACCTCAACTACGACACGCAGCTCCTGTTCGTCGACCGTGACGGTTTGGAGGTCGCCCTCAAGGTGCTGCCTGTCTTTTACCAGGACCTGATCACTGTCTGGAACATGGTCGAATCGCGTCGCGCCTACCCTCCGGCTGGAGTAGCGGCTGTCGTCAGGGAGCCGTTGCTCAGGAATCCGCACCTCCGTACTCGCGGGTTCGAGTGGCTGTCGGAGGGGAGGGCCGTGGCGGCGAGGGCGACCAGGGTCGGGGACGTGCTGGGTGCCGGGGGCCTGGGCTGGACGCTGCCGCAGGACATAGCGAGCAGGGCAGCGGTAGACGTCCGGTACGTGGCCACCGCCATCCGACGCCTTAAAACGGCGGTGCTCGGACCCGACGTAGTGCACCAGTTGGAGGACGCTCAGGTGTGCGGTGGGATCCCGTCCGCGCTTACCCCGGCCCGGACGGAATTTCACATTGGCCCCAAGGTCCCGTACTTCCCGCGGGAGCCTGTGCCCCACAACCTGAGCCGCCTCCGGAATTTTAATTTTGTTGCTTTTAGGGACATAAAAAGGAGGGCCCTGTATCGACTGCTGCTGCACACCGTCCACCTCTTCTCCCTCATCCACCGTCCGGACACGCCTTGGCGTGCCCATTTGCCACCGGGCGGTGGGGATCCCCAGTGGAGGGCTCTCTACGCGGGAGTCCTCCCCCTTTCTCTCGGGGATCTGGGGTGGAGGGTGCTGCACGCAGCAGTCCCCTGCAACCGCAGATTGCGGTGGTTCACGGACTCCCAGCCCAACTGCTTGTTCTGTGGCGCTGTGGAGTCCGTGGACCACGTGTATATTGGGTGTGGGCGTTTGCACTCCCTTTTTGATTTCCTCAAAAACCTTCTCCTCTGCTTTTGGCTGCACTTCAGTCCCACGCTCCTGATCTTCGGGCACCCGGTACGGAGGAGGGAGGGCAGGTCCGAAGACCACCTCGTGGGTCTGCTCCTGGGCCTGGCCAAACTGGCCATCAACAGGTCCAGGCAGCGGGCCGTGGAGGGGGTCGTTAGGGCAGACTGCCTGCCCCTCTTCCGGGGTTACGTTAGAGCCCGGGTGTCCTTGGAGAAGGAGCACGCGGTGTCCACCGACACCCTGGAGTCGTTCAGGGAGAGGTGGGCGCCGCAGGGAGTGGAGTGCATCATTTCTCCCTCCAACTCTATTTTGATTTAGTCCCTACCCTCCCCTTCACTGTTTTGCTCACACAGCATTGCCCTGTGGTTTGAAGGGCAGTGCTTGTCACTGGCCACTCGGGTGTCTTTCCTATCTTCCTGGTGGTGGAAATTGAATAAAGATTCGTGCACTTTGTGTCTTTTCACTGTGTCTCACACCTGCACACACACACACTATGGGTGCTGGGGAATAAAAATAAGCACTACCGCACTTAGGCGGTAGTGTGGGGGTTAAAAAAAAAAAAAAAAAACCAGGAGATTGAGCCCGGGTGTCCTTGGAGAAGGAGCACGCGGTGTCCACCGACACCCTGGAGTTGTGACTGGCCACTCGAGTGTTTCCTTCCCTTCTGGAGAAATTGGATCATTTTGTGACTGTAAAAAAAAAAGAAAAAAAAAAAGATTGCTGCTGCACACCGTCCACCGTCTTTGGAGAAGGAGCACGCGGTGTCAACCAACACCCTGGAGTTGTTCAGGGAGAGGTGGGCGCTGCAGGGAGTGCATTATTTCCCCGTCCAACTCTATTTTGATTTAATCCCTACCCTCCCCTTCACTGTTTTGATCACACAGCATTGCCCTTTGATGTGAAGGGCAGTGCTTGTCACTGGCCACTCGGGTGTTTTTCATATCTTCCTGGTGGTGGAAATTGAATAAAGACTCGTGCACTTTGTGTCCTTCACTGTGTTTTACACCTGCACACACACACCATGGGTGCTGGGGAATAAAGATAAGCACTACCGCACTTAGGCGGTAGAGTGGGGGTTAAATTTAAAAAAGGAAAAAAAAAGATAAAAGAAATAAACAGGAGAAAAAAAATAAAAAAATAAACAGGAGTGTGAAAAAAAAGAAAATAAAGACTCGTGCACTTTGTGTCTTTCACTGTGTCTCACACCTGCGCACACACACACCATGGGTGCTGGGGAAAAAATAAGCACTACCGCACTTAGGCGGTAGTGTGGGGGTTAAGGGAAAAAAAATAATCAGAGCTGTAAAAAAAAAGAAAGATAAGGAAAAAAAAAGAAAGGAAAAAAATATATAGATTGCTGCTGCACACCGTCCACCGTCTTTGGAGAAGGAGCACGCGGTGTCAACCAACACCCTGGAGTTGTTCAGGGAGAGGTGGGCGCCGCAGGGTGTGCATTATTTCCCCCTCCAACTCTCTTTTGATTTAGTCCCAAACCTCCCCTTCACTGTTTGGTCACACAGCATTGCCCTTTGATGTGAAGGGCAGTGCTTGTCACTGGCCAATGGGGTGTTTTCTGTCTTCCTGGTGGTGGAAATTGAATAAAGATTTGTACGCCTTGTGTCTTTCACTGTGTCTCACACCTGCACACACACACCATGGGTGCTGGGGGGAAGTAAGCACTACTGCAGTTCGGTGGTAGTGTTGGGGGGAATTAAAAAGAAAGGAGAAAAAAAGAATAAATTTTTTTAAAAAACGGGAGTGTCAGAGAGTCTCCTGTCTCCGGGGACTGGCTCTGACCTGGCCGGTCAGTCACCATGTACTGTGCACGTGTCAATAAAGGGGTAAACTTGGTGATGGAATACCGGCCTCGAAGAAGTTATTTCAACCTACCCTTAAAAAAATAAACAGGAGTCTCAGGAATTCCCCTCATTCTTGGGACTGGCTCTGAGCTAGCTGGTCAGAGTTTACTTACTGTGCTCATATACATAAAGGGTGACTTGGTGACAGGATACTGACCTCCGTGGAGTTGTTTCAACTACAATCAATGGTAACAGAAGCAGCTGCTCCTCATACGAGACCAGAATTGAAGTTATACCTTTAATCTATAAAAGTTTCTCAGTAAAGATCTTGTGCAAAGTCCAGAGCAAATTTTGTTAAAAAAAAATTAACAGAGGAGTTAGCATTGCCCTTTGATGTCAAGGGCACTGCTTGTCACTGGCCACTCGGGTGTTTCCTTTCTTCCTGGTGATGGAAATTTGAATAAAGATTTGTGCACCTTGTGTCGCTCACCGTGTCTCTCACCCGCACACACACAACATGGGTGCTGGGGAAAACATAAGCACTACCGCAGTTAGGCGGGAGTGTGGGTGGTAATTAAAATTAAAAAAAGGGAAAAAAAGAAGAAAATCAACAGAGGAGTTGACAGCACGGTGGCTCAGTGGTTAGCGCTGCTGCCTCAAGGCATAAGGGTCCCAGGTTCAATTCCAGCCTCAGGCAATTGTCTATGTGGAGTTTGCACATTTTCCTGTGTCTACGTGGGTTTGCTCCGGTTTCCTCCCACAGTCCAAACATGTGCAGGTTAGGTGAATTTGCCATGCTAAATTGCCCATAGTGTTTGGTGCATCAGTCAGAGGGAAATAGATCTGGGTGGGTTACTCTTTGGAGGATTGGTGTAGACTGGTTGGGCTGAAGGGCCTGCTTCCACACTTTAGAGAATCTAATCTAATAAAGTATTTTTTAAAACATTAACAGAGGAGTTAGAGCCTCCTCGGTTCAGGGACTGACTGTGAGTTGACTGGCTACAGCCAGTGTACAACACACAACTAAATAAAGGGTAACTTAGTGACGGGTTACTGGCCCCTGTCCAGTTATTTCAGTGGCAATGAGAGTGTGATGCCCACAAAGCTGCCTTGGTGGGGTAGTGCCAAGAGTACCAACAAGAAGAAAAATTGCCACTGGTGATGCCCCCACATTCTTGGGAATGGCCCCATAAACCCTGGACTTGGTCACATATGCTCATCCTTTCATAGGCTCAATGTTCCTGGTCATTGTGGATACCCACTCCAAGTGATTGGATGTGCACGAAACCTGTTCGGCAAACTCAGGGATGACGATTGAGCAGCTGTGAGCACTGTTTGCAATAACTGAAGCCTGGAAGTATTGGTCGCGGACAATGGTCGCGTCATTTATCAGCAAGAAATTCAAATATTTCCGAAAGTCCAATGGTATTCAGCACATAAGGAGAGCTCCATACTATCCGTCATCTAATGGTTTGGCAGAAAGACTGGTCCAAAGGATGTAGGCAGGCTTAAAGAAGCATCACCCAATATACAACAGTCCCGGTTCCCATTCAATTATAGAACCACTTCACATGCAACTACAGGGATAGCTCCAGCAGAGTTGCTGATGGGGAGAAAACTCCCTACCAGGTTAGACGAGATATTTCCAGACCTGGGGGAGAGGTGAAATGGCAGCAGGAACATCACTGCCGGCCACATGCCCCCCTCTAAGCATGAGAGACAATTTAATTCATGGGACACAGTCTGGGTGATGGAACCACAGAAGTAGCCCTGTATGAGTACAAGGTGAGGTTAATGTGGGGTCAGATCCCATCATTTACAACGTTCACTTAGGTGGTACAGTCCTGAACAAACACGTGCATCACCTGTTTATCTCATGAACAGGGCAGGAGCAAAACCTACCTGACCCCTCAGATCAGCTTCAAGGCCTGGCAGAAACCGTGGGTTCTCCCCCTCCATCTAGCATTGAAAAAACCTTAGAGCCCGAAAGGGATGCAGCTTCAGTATCATTACCATCGGAAGAAGAGGGGGAAACACTCCCGAGATGGTTTGTACGCAAGAGACGGGCTATAGTCCGGTACATGCCACCTGTGTCAGAGTCTGATTCAGAGGACCTGGGCCTGGGGCGAAAACATTGCAGGGAAAGCGCTAAGAGAAAGATCAGGCCTACATCCTGGGCTTAGCGGGGGAGGGACGTGGAGATTGGAACCAGCTGGATCTTGTTGACTATGAGATCCTTGATCGGGGTTGTTAACCTGGGCCAGAAACTCCTGGTTGACCAATATGAACAGGGGATCACTTAGGTTTTTATTTCTTCCTTGTGGTGGAATATGAATAAAGCTTTCTGCACTCATTTTTTTTTACTGTATCCTACACCTGCACACACACAACATGGGTGCTGGGGCAAAATAAACACTATCGCTGTTTGGCGGTGGTGTGGGGGTTTATATATCAAAGGAGAAAATAAATAAGAAGAGAAAAAGAAAACATATATATATATAACCAGGAGACCTGCACACACACAACATGGCAGCTGGGAAAAATAAGCACTGCCACTGATGAATGAAGAAAAGAAATATAAACAATGAATCACTTGGTGGGGAGGGGGGGCGGTTTCTGTCCTGGTGGTGGAATATGTATAAAGTTTTCTAAACTCAGAAAAAAATATGAACAGGGGATCAACAGAGAAGGGGAGGGCAAGTAAGAGGATCTCCTTGTGGTCCTGCTCTCGGGTCTGGCCAGACTGATCATAAAAAGGTCCAGGCAGTGGGCTGTGGAGGGGTCATGATGGCCAATTACCTGCTCCTTTTCCATGGTTACATCCAGGCCCGGGTGTCCCTAGTGAAGGAGCATGCAGCATTTACAAACACCCTCGAGGTTTTCAGGGAGAGGTAGGCATCGCGGGGCGTGGAGTGTTTTATTTTCCCCACCAATTCTATTTTGATTTAATCCCTGTCCTACCCTTCACTTTTTCATTCACTTAGGCCTTTGATGCTTGTCACTAGCCACGTCGGATTTAATTTCGTCTTCCTAATGGTGGAATACGAAGAAAGATTTCTGCACTCAATGTTCTTCACTGTGTCCTACACCTACCCACACATGACATGGGTGATGGGGAGAAATAAGCGCTACTGCTGTTTGGCAAAAAAAAATGAAAAATAAACAACAAGGGATTTAGAATCACCTTAGTCAAGGGACTGATCGAGCTGGCTGGCTGTAGCCAAGTGTACTGTGTATAAGTAAATAAAGGGTGATTTGGTGACAGGATATCGGCCTCTGTGCAGTTATTTCAAATAGGTTGGCTTTGATTCTACTGCAGTGCTCAAATGTTGAGTAGCTTTTGCTTGTGCTGCAGGGGAGTCGGAGCCATTTAACATTAGAGACTGCCTGGCAGCTGAGTCCACAATACTGTTATAAGGTTAGCCACCATTACCATTCCGGAAAGAAGGGCTCGAAGCTCTGTGTCAAACTGGATTAACATTCCGGCATGCTCCTTGATTGGGACCACAGTCTGTCTGTGGTACACTTTCTAATGCACAAAGCTTTTCAGCGTGCAACCCCCTTCAGCATTCTCCCATGCATATGCCTATCACTGATTCTCAGTGCTCTGGAATCATGGGTTTGAATCCTATTGCGGAGGCTGGTAGAATTTAAATTCAACAAGGAGTATAAATATATTCCTCAGTGAAAGTGACCCTGACAGCTATCATTATTTGGGCAGCACGGTGAAACAGTGGTTAGCATTGTTGCCTCACAGCGCCAGAGACCCGGGTTCATTCCCCACTTCACGCGACTGACTGTGTGGAGTTTGCACATTCTCCCCGTGTCTGCGTGGGTTTCCTCCGGGTGCTCTAGTTTCCTCCCACAGTCCAAAAAATGTGCAGGTTAGGTGAATTGACCATGCTAAATTGTCCGTAGTGTTAGATGCAGGGGTAAATGTAGGGGAATGGGTCTGGGTGGGTTGCGCTTCGGAGGGTCGGTGTGGACTTGTTGGGCTGAAGGGCCTGATCTAATCTAATTATTGGCTTAAAAACCCATCTGATTCACTAATGGTCTATAGGGAAGGAAATCTGCCAATCTTACCTGGTTTGACCTACATGTGACTCCAGATCCAAAGCAATGTGATTGACTCTGAACTGCTCTGGCACAGCAAGGCTCTGTTCAAGGGCATTTAGGGATGTGCAATAAATGCTGTCTTGCCAACAACACCCAACTGCCATGAAAGAATTTTTAAAAACTAATGAAATGTCTCAACTTTGATATTGTTTATTTTCAATTCATTCACAGGATATTGGTGCCATTGGTCAGGCTGCTCATACCTAAATGCCCAGAGGGAATTGAGAATCAACCACATTGTTGTGGGTCTGGAGTCACCTACGGACCAGATCTAGTAAAAGGGCAGTTTTCTTCCCTAAAGGACCTTAATGAATCAGATGGATCTTTCCTGATAGTTGGCTAATGTTTTACAGTCATCATTATGTTCTTAATTCCAGATTATTTTTTTAATTGGATTCAAATTCCACCATCTGATTTGAACCTGTGTCCTCAGAACATTGCCTGGATTAATAGTCAGTTGTGTGAAGCTCACATACTCAGGCTAACTGCGAAGTTATAATAAAGGAAAATCAAAGGGAGCCAGTAAAAAAAATCTTGAGACAGAGGACACAACAGAGGTTTCTCAATTCTCAAAAGTACACTTTGAAAGTTTCTTTTCCTTATCTTTCTGAAGCAAGCTGTCTCTCAAGCACCACGCTAATCAAATATCTGCCTCACACTTTCTGAAGCATGTTCCTTTTTCCTCAGGGCTTTTATCATTTGGGGTTATTTTGAGATCAGTCTGGGCCTCTGCAAGGTTGAAAGTAAAGGAGTCTGACAGTATTTCTTAAATGATATGTGGATAGAGTCAAAGTGATGCTTTCAGTTGTACACATTTCAAAACAACATCAAGCTTCCTTCCATCGTTGCTTGTCACATAACCTCTGACCTTCTAAGCACTGAATCCTTACCATCCCTGCCAGTTCTAAATTTAACAAGCGTCTGGCAAGTGGCAGGTTTTGAATTGCTTTCAAAAACACAATAAATACAGTGTCCTTTTTGTTCCAACAATATATTGTTTTGTTTGAAATAGTTGACACTTTGTTTGTATTTTAGTACAGAGTTTTGTCGTCTCCTGTGGGCAGGTTTGCAGACGTGGAGGGGGCCTGTGAAATCCCATGAGTGTCTCTAACACTACTTCCTCCCTTACTCTCGACTTGACTGTGATTTAGCAGGCAATGAGGGAGGCTTTGGGCACCCTGCCTGTCCTTTAGCTCTTTAGATTATTTAATTCCTGGCAACTTAAGGGCCACTCCCATTGTGGCCATAACTTTCCAGTGAAGGGCAAGAAATCTGACAAGTAAATCTGCTTGGGTCCTGGGGAGGTGGAGAGTGCCTCCTTTTGAGGCCTAGTGAATTTTTTGGCTGCCTCATACCATGATCTCCATGGGCCTGTCCTTTGTCTCCTCCTCCCTCCTGTCCTATTCACCTGAGCCCTTGTCTCACTCACACACACTCCCTCCTTCATCCTTTCCTCCCCTGGCCCTACAAAGAACCTCCCTTTCTTTCTCTCTTTATCTTTTTATTCCCTGTACCACATGTTATCTTTCTCATTTTTGGGTCTCCTTTATTTTTCCAATTCCTTCACTTTTACTTTTATTTTCTGTTTACCCATCCTTCTTTCATCTCTATCTTGTCTATTTCTTTTTACCTCTGCACTTCTTTTCCTCGCTTTATTTATCATCTTTATTTGGTCCTCCTCGTTATTTTTCTCTTCCTTTTTAAGGTCTATCTCTGCTGCACACACTTGCTGCCGCAATGGCAGATCTATCACCTTGATGTAAAAGTCCCAGGAATAGATTTGCCTTCCTGTACTGAGGAATGCTTCATGGCACTGAGGGGAGGTACAATATAGTTCCCTACCTGAGGGAAAAACCAGTAAATGATCAGGAATAATTGGAAATAAATCTTGTGCCTTCGTTTAAGAAAGGTCGTAAGCAGAAACTGGGGAACTACAGACCTGTATATCTGACTTCGGTTGTGGATAAGTGATTCTAAAAGATAGTATTTATAAACATTTGGAGAGGTAAAAATTGATTAGGGATAGCCAGCATGGTTTTGTGTGAGGAAAATCGTGTCCCACCCAAACATGATTTTATAAACCTCTATAAGGTCACCTCTCAACCTCCTACACTCCAGTGTGAAAAGGTCCCAGCCTATCCAGCCTTTCTTTATAAATTCAAACCTTCCATATCCAGCAACATAATATCTGGCTAGAGGGCAAGATGTGAAAAGCAAAGCGACAGTTACTGTGAGCATCCAGGTAAGGTTCAGAGTGAGTGAGCTCTAAAAGAGCAAGCAAACAACCCAGTGTTGCTGCCCTGTCCAGTCCATGAGCTGGATGCATGCCCCTGAGGTACTAAGTCCTTGTCGCATTATGAGCCCGCCAACGCTTCCTCAGCACTGAAATGTCCTGGAGGTGGATCGGAGATGTATCCATCGGGATTCTTAGAGGGTGACAAATGTCAGGTGTTGATATCCCTGGCCTTGGTGTATGTGTGTATGTCAGTGTAAATGGAGAATGCTGGAAGATGTCAGCACCTCGAGTCCAATGGTGGGGGGGTGGGGGGGGGGGGGTTCCTTTGGAGCAGCTGATGAGCTGCAATCGCCAGCTACTAACTCTGACTTCCACGGCCTGAATTCTCAACATTGAGTTTGCTCGCGCCCGATGGTACAATAGAAAGCTGCAAGTTAATGAATGGGGACTCTGCAGTTAATAAAGTCATTAACAAGTAATAACCCTTCTTTAATGAGCAACCTGTTGTTACCCCCTGAGAATCTTGCTGTGATGTCTAGAATTTAGTCAAAAGATGCAGCAAGTTGTTGTTGACATTGAGATAGGCCTTGCTGGACTTTTCATGTGGTCCTCCCACTAATCTCACCACTGCACACGTCATTGAGGCCCCTGTACAATTCTACCTGTTGCCTTTAACACAGAACATTAACAGCGTTTACACTGTCCACAACAGCAGGTCACATTTCAAATTGGTGTTAGGTGCTGACTGATAGCAGAATCTGTTCAGTTTACAAGCACGTGGTGCCCATACTGATGCCCTCTCTAACATTGCAATCTGTGCAACCTGGCAGAAAACATCAGCAGCAAAATGGGCCATTCTCTTTATCTGTGGCTCCCTGCAGCTTTGAAACCTACAGGGTTAAGGAGCAGAAATAGTAGCTCTTGTGGTCCAGGTCACTAGATTATTTGAATTACGTAGGACAGGGATGTTTAGGGAACATGAGTACCAATTACGTTAAAACAGAATTGGGTTAGCTAGCCTGGATGTTTGCCTTCTCAAATATTGAAACAAGTCCCTTACTCATGCATGTAGGAAGTTAGGGAGTTAAAAGCAGTGTTATTATATGTGATGGTTTACATAGCGTGGAAAGGTAGATGACATATTGGGTTACAATCTACTTTGTTGTCACTGTCTTCTGTCACAACTCTCGCCCTCAGAGAAGTTTCACATTTTTGTCTGACTCTGAATTGGCTGAGGGGTTTTCCCTCCTATTCATTAATTTCTCACTGCTGAATACGTAGTTACTCCTGAAGGGGGTAGCATATGGATGGTCCAGTTGTACGTTACCTGGTGTCAGGGTTAAATTCCACTCTGGAACCCATGCAATGTCTATTGCTAGTTTGTGGCTGATCTCATGGAATGCTTAAAAAAATCAAGAGCCCTTCTAATAAAGCATAATAAACATTCAGATCAAATTCCAATTCAAGAGGCGCTGGATGAATGCTACAACAGGAAGAAAATATTGACAGTTATAAAGAGGAACCTCAATTATCCGGCATTCGATTATCTGAATTTCGGGTTATCCAGCAAGATCGCAATGTCCTGATGCTTGGGTAAACTGTATTATCTGAACATTCCATTATTCGACAGAATACTCCACATCAGTGTCGTTTGGATAATCGAGGTTCCTCTGTACAGCCATTTTTGGTTGAGTCATAAATGTTGATCAGGACCTCTGGAGAACACTCCCACTCAACGCCATGTTTTGCTCAGATGACACCACTGAATTGCTCACTTACGCCTGAATGGATCAACTTAATATCTTATCTGAGAGCTGGGGGTTTTGACAGACACCTTTTTCTTAAAGCCTTCACTGAAATGTTAGGCCAATCCACATGGTTTGAATCCATAACTGTGGCAAAAGTCATAACGACCCTTTGAAATGTTAAATGTTTAGAATGGAGTTTGTTATGAGACTCAAGAAAGCCCTTCTTTGGTTGAAATGCAAAATATCAGCAAAAGAATGATAAAGACTTGGGCCTTTAGAGTTACCTGATAATCTCTGCGCATTGCCCATTGCTTTCTCAGCCATCTTCAATCCATTATTTTGAGGGATGGAAATTTCCACAACTGGTGACAATTATAAAATAACTAGATACCACTTTTCAAACAGTGCACTCACAAACTGAAAATCAGCCGCATCACTGTTCTGAACCACAACACCAGCAATAAATCACAATAATCCAACTACATTATCGGGTAGAAGTGGAATTTTCCGTACCCTGAAAGCACTTTGTATGGTCAATGCCTCACAGTAACAGTGTGCCCGGTGTATAAATAACACCCATGCTTTTTGATCTGCTCGCCTTCACTATCATTTACACATTACCATTATGTACATATTTTATGAAAACAGTCTCATTGCTCTGTATTTATAGACCAAATAAATGTCACTGCTTCATCATCTGTCAATGATGTGTTTCCCAGGAGCTTTCAGTGAGGCTTAAAGTTTAAGGTTAATGAGACAATAAAACAGCCATTTCAATTGTTTACGTAGCTTTTACTGTCTAGCAAAGCCTTGATTTAAGGGCTGGATTTAAAAGGATCAAGTGTGTAAAAGATGATTTATCTATCCCCCATCCTGTCCAAGATACACTGAAAATTACATGTTTTTATTTCAGAATAGACAGGTTGTTTTTCTGTACTTTTCCACACTGAACAGTCATCCATCCTTTGTGAGTATGTGTGTTTGACAGAGAGAGACAGGAACTAAGAGACAAATATTAGGATAGCAAGATTTTGTTAAAATAAAAATGACGTTGGCCAGCAGAAACATGTTTGTGGCCACTAGACTTAACCTGATTTTGTTTTGTCTTCTACACATCTTTGACAATAATATGGTCTGTTTGCTACTTAAACATGGTTAAGCCACTGATGGTCCTCATTTCCCTAATGCAGGTATGCAGCTGATGGCTTGCATTTATGTCTTAGTAAAACATCTCAAGGTGATTCCTGGCTGGGTTTTCTGATAAGATTGAAATCATTGAACTGTCAGTTGGCATGTCTACCTTCATCTCATTAGGAACCTGTCCCATTCTGTAATTAATATTAGGGGATGTTTTTGATGGCAAAAAGGTCATCCCTGCGAATATGAGGAATCCGTGCTTCTTGCTGTGCCCTTTTGTTTCAAAGTATTAAATGTTAATCAATATTTATTTTTTCATCAAGTGATATTAGGAGAGCAGCCCAAAAGCTTAGTTAAGGAAGTAGGTCCTAAGGGGCATGATAAAGGAGAGGGAATGATTGCAGAGGTTTAAGGAGGCAACAGTATTTAGAAGTCAGACAGCTAAGGCACAGCCATTAATGGTAATGTGTTGAAAAGGGAGAGATGAGACCATGGGGACATTTGGAAACAAGGGTGTTTGAATTTGAGGCCTTACTGGACTGAGAGCATAGGTCAGCAAGTGTACAGGTAATGAGGAATAAATAGTTGGCTTCAGTCCAGCTATCACTATTTATTAATTGACAACTTAATTCCAAAATTGAAAAATGTGATGTGTTACATTTTGTTGAAAAGAGTAATGGAATTGCACACAACTTGGATAATGCCTATGAGACATTTTACAGTCGAGCTACACATATCACAGAAAATGTTGTTGTTGTGTCGCCATAGTCTTACCAGACAATAGGGACTGCTCTCTCATTAGAGAGAGAAGCAACATGTGGCGATTGAACCTGAGGGCGAAGAAACCTCAAGTGGAGGAAGAGCTTGAAAAGGAGAGCCCTTCATAGTTAGCTCAAATCAGTGATGGGAATTGAACCCATGCTGTTGGCATCATACTGCTCTGTAAACCAACAGTCAAGCCAGCTGAACTAAACCAATGCCCTCATGGAAAGCACTGACACAGGTTGATAAAACAGTTTCTTAAGTAATAAATTGAGCACTCAATTCATTTCCAGAGAGGAGATATGTTAAACTGGTGCACTACACATTGAATATTATGCACAATGAGCCCCTCTCTCTATATTATGAAAATAATATGAAATAGCAAGCGGTTAGTGGACAAAATTAAAGCACATGGAGTAGAGGCTAATATATTGACATGGATCAAGATTAGTTGACAAACAAGAAACAGAGAGTGGGAATAAATGGTTCTTTTTCCAAGTGGCAGTCAGTGACTAATGGGGTACTGCAAGATCAGTGCTTAAGCCCCAGCTATTCACATATGTATAAATGATCTGGATGACTGAGCTGAATACGCTTTCAAGTTTGCCACACCAATGTCTGCTGCATTGATTAATTTGTGAAGTCTAGTGTTGAAAATACAAAGTTTTTTTTTAAGAACGGTGTTGTTATTTTGGGAGTATGACTTTAACTTCAGATAAAATGGAGGATAGAAGGGGTCATGTGATCTGTTCAGAAAACTGCCTGAAAACAATGTGGGAAGGCTTTATTGTTAAAAGTTAAAGGCAAGATCCTGTTTGTTTTATTCGGAAGGAGGTGCAATATACTCATACCTTTCAAAAATGGTGTATTGGTAATGTTGTTGTAGTAGTAGTCCAGAATCACCAGTTAACATTCTGAAGAAATGGGTTCAGATCTCCCCATGGCATGCAGTGTAATTAGATGAAATAAAGGTCACAGAGAAAGCTCATTCAGTGCCGAGAGGCTATTACACAAAGAGGGGCTTTGAGTGTCACTTGTTTTAAAAAAAGTCATATTTAAACTGTCTATTTAATTCCAAAACTTTTTGAAAGCAATCAATCAGTTATCACAAATGAAGAAAAAAAGGCAGCTAATTTGAGCAGAGTAAGATTCAAAACTGCAATGACATAGTAATTAAGTTCTCTGTAAATTAATTTAATGATTTTGGCTGAGAGATAAATGCTGGACAGGATTGTATACTGTACTTCTTTGAAATAGGCTCATAGAGTATTTTACTTCTACCCAGGAAGATAGATGGGATTTTGGGTCATCCAAAAGACAAAGCGCTCCAACATGCTCTTGGGACTGAACTAGAGGGTCAGATGACATTTTGTGCTCAAGTCTCAGAAGTGGAACTTGATTCCACAATCTTCCCAGTTCATGGTGCAACAAGTGTAAAGTCACCATACTCCCAGAGGGCTGCTGTGTCACTCAAGAGATGTTGAGATGTTTAGTATGCTTGCTTTCATTGCTCAGATCTTTGAGTGTAGGAGTTGGGTTGCTATGTTGAGGTTGTATGGTGAGGCCTCTTCTGAAGTATTGTGTGCAGTTGTGACCAACCTGTTATGGGAAGGATATTATTGAGCTAGAGAGGGTTCAGAAGAGATTTGCCAGGATTTTACTGGATATGGAAGGTTTGAGTTGTAAAGAAAGACTGAATAGGCTGGGACTATTTTCACCGGAGCGTAGGAGGTGAGAGGTTACCTTATAGAGGTTTATAAGGTCATGAGGGGTATAAATAAGGTGAACGGCAGGTGTCTTTTCCCTAGAGTGGGGGAGTTCAAAACTAGAAGACATTTTTATGATGAGAGGAGAAAGGTTAAAAAAAAAGAGACATTCTTTTTACAGAGAGTGGTTCATGTGTGGTATGAACGTCTAGAGGAAGTGGTGGATGTGGGCACAGTTACAATGTGTAAAAGATGTTTCGATAAGTACATGAATAGGAAAGGTTTGGAGAGACATGCACCAAGCACAGGTAGGTGGGACTAATTTCGCTTGAGATTTTGGTTGGACCAAAGGGACTGTTTTGGTGCTGTATGGCTCTATGACTCAATGACTGATAGTGAATTTAACCTGAGGGTCACCAAGCCTCAAGCAAGGGGAGCACTTGAGAAAGAGAGTCCATTGTGGTGACCTCAGCTGGTGTGGGAAATGAACATGTGCTGTTGATATCACCCTGCTTCACAAACCGGCTAAATCACCTAATTGTCCCCATGTGCAACAACTGAGACACAAATAATTGATGATCCAAAGTGTGAACCTCCAAGTAACTGTATCTTGCAACAATTGATACCAGTTGAACGGCTGTAAAACAGGGACTGCTTGGTCACTCGCTTTCAGACTTAGGTTTGTGGCTGGAGTTCACTTTCTCTTCATCGTTCTGTCATTCCCAGAGCCCTCACTCCACAGTTTTATCAAGGCCTTTCCTAAATGTTTGTCACCCTATTGTGGCAGACTCTGTAATTTCCCTCAACTTTCTCAATTTCGCTTGGCCCCATTTGGCTCACACCACAATTCTTATACACACTTGACGCAAGTAGCTCGCTTCATTTGTATGAATAAAATGAAGTAAAATCTATTTCTAACTTTCTGGGTGTCACATGCACTTTCTTTGGAAATTACAGCCAACAATGTATGATCATTTACTCCTGAAACCCAACAAAATACTGATGAAACCACCACCAGCGTTGCAAGAGACATTGATTTGGACAGAAGCGGGTTATACTTTATTCCAAACTTACCAACAAGAGAAGGTCACTCAGCCCTTTGAGTCTACTCTGCCATTCAACAAAATCATGGCTAATCTGACTTTAACCTCAACTATTCATTCCCATGTACCTTCATCCCTTCAGTAATCAAGAATCTATCTACTTCTGCCTAAAAAATATTTAAATATTCTGCATCCACTGCCTTTTAGAGAAAAGAATTCCAAACACTCACAACCCTTTTTCTGAATGGATGGCCTCTTCCTTTTAAACTATGACCCCTCATTGTAGATTCTCCCAAAAGAGGAAACACTCTTTCAATATCCACCCAGTCAACATGCCTCAGAATCTTACATCTTTCAACTAAGTCACTTCTAACTCTTCCAGATACCTTTCCTCATAATGCAATCAGCTCTTTCAAGGTATTAGTCCAAAAAACCTTCTCCCACCATCTTCTCATACATTAACATTCTCCTCTAAGTATGGTGACCAGTACTGTACACAGTACTCCAGATGTGGTCTCAACACATGGAGAAGAAGAAAGGTTACTTGTTTTTGGATATTCTGAATTGATTATTCACACACACCCCTTCCTAACCTTTTCCCTAACTATCAACTCCCCATATCATTAACTCACAGAATGTTCCAAGGATTATCTCTGGGACACATGCACCAAACAATCCCACAGCCTTGTGGCCAACCACTTCAACTTCCCCTCCCACTCTGCCAAGGACATGCAAGTCCTGGGGCTCTTCCGCCACCAAATCCAAGCCACCCATCGCCTGGAGGAAGAATGCTTCATCTTCTGCCTTGGGACCCTCCAACCACATGGCATCAACATTGGCTTCACCAGTTTCCTCATCTCCACTCCCGCTACCTCATCCCAGATCCAACCCTGGGCACTGCCCTCTTGAACTTTTCTACCCACCTATTCACTCTACCCTCCCCTCTGATCTATTACCATCACCCCCCCACCTACATCTACCTATTGCCTTCCCATCTACCTCACCTCCACACTCAGCGCCCTCCAACACATTCCTGATGAAGGGCCTATGCCCTGAAAAGTCAACTCTCCTCGGATGCTGCCTGACCTGCTGTGCTTTTCCAGCACCACACTCTCAACTCTGATCTCCAGCATCTGTAGTCCTCACTTTCTCGAAATAGTTAACGTTGTCTGACAAAACAATTTTAAAAATGGAAATTTTCTTCAAACTTCAAGATCTTTAGGGCTTGCCTCTAACATCTGTATTTCTCAGGGGCTCACAGTTTTGTAACCTCAATGATGGAATGAAAGTTTTTTAATCAATCACAGAGCCATAAAGCATTGTAACTGAACTGACACGGTCATGACCTTCCTTCATCATTTCATTGTTTGTGGTTGGATATAGTTGAGCAGTTTAAATGAACGTGTGGAATTAGATATTAATTGGTTTACTGTTATTAACCAATTGGCAGTGATGATAAAATTAAGGAGATGGTAGATCAGTCAAATTTGCACACTGCTCACCACAGCAGCAAAATATTTGTGTCCCAGGAGAAAAAAGGTAATCTTTTTCTTGCTTTAGTTTACATTGCACAAATGAATAGCGGCAGTAGAATTTTTCCAGTCTGCTAAATGAAGCATTTTAAATCATGTAAACTAATGACGCATTACAGCATGTACCTCTCTCATGATCAAAGCTGGGGAGGCTAGTAATATGAGTTAGTGCTTCCTGCTGGCAAATCTTTATAGAAGAGGTCGAGGGGGTTCTGCGAAGGGATAACAGCAAATTTCTCATAGGGAATTAAATTTAGTGCAAACTAATAATTAGTAATTGGGAATTTTAAATGTAATTCTGCAATTTATAGAAAGTTGCAGCAGATTGGATGCCTGACAAGGGACTTCACATTTCAAATTAAAAACGTATCTACAGTTTTGGTGCACTGTTGTCCATGTTAAGTGGTCTCTGTGACATTTCCACACCAACACTCTGCCAATACCACTGCACAAAGCAATATCACCTCTCTTTCTGTTTAGGGTCAATTGATCATCCCTCATCACTGACTCTGCAAGTAGAAGTCTACACTTCCCATTCTAGAAAGCCTGTAAAAATTTAAGATCAGTTATCATAACTAAAGATTGAATATTATGATAATTGCTCATCATTTCCTTTTCTAGCTTATAATTTCGAGTCTTTCATTAGTAAATTTCTACAGCTTTTTTTGTCGAATAAATTGTATGATCTGAGAATTTGATTCATGTATTCTTGACTTTGTTTGTATCCCATATATCTTAAATGGAGTATCCCAAACATATTTTAATTCAGCTGCCCTCAAAATCTCAGAGTGAACATATTATGTTTTGGTTGTAGATTTGTTCGCTGAGCTGGAAGTTTCATTTCCAGACATTTTGTTACCCTACTAGGTAACATCTTCAGTGGGCATCCGGTGAAGCAATGCTGAAAATTCCTGTTTTCTATTTATATGTTTGGGTTTCTTTGGGTTAGTGATGTCATTTCCTGCATTGATGTTATTTACTATGGTGAAGTCACTTCCTGTTCCTTTTCTCAAAAGGTGATAGATGGGGTCTAACTGGATGTGTTTGTTAATAGAGTTCCGGTTGGAATGCCATGCTTCTAGGAATTCTCATGCGTGTCTTTGTTTGGCTTGTCCTAGGATGGATGTGTTGTCCCAGTCAAAGTGGTGTCCTTCCTCATCCGTATGTGAGGATACTAGTGAGAGAGGGTCCTGTCTTTTTGTGGCTAGTTGGTGTTCATGTATCCTGGTGGCTAGTTTTCTGTATGTTTGTTCAATGTAGTGATTTTCCTCTGCTCTGCATAGTTCCTCTGTGCTGCAATATGTGTTGACTCATTGAAATAATGTTCTGATGCAGATTCGTTTGTGGGTGTTGGGATGATGTCATTTACAAAATACCATGCAAGGACTATAACAAGCACTACATTGAACAAACAGACAGAAAACTAACCACCAGGATACATGAACACCAACTAGCCACAAAAAGATAGGACCCTCTCTCACTAGTATCCTCACATACGGATGAGGAAGGACACCACTTCGACTGGAACAACACATCCAATTAGACCCCATCTACCACCCCCGAGAAAGGAACAGGAAGTGACTTCACCATAGTAAATAACATCAATGCAGGAAATGACATCACCAACCCAAAGAAACCCAAACATATAAATAGAAAGCAGGAATTTTCAGCATTGCTTCACCTGATGCCCACTGAAGATATTACCTGGTAGGGTAATGAAATGTCTGGAAATGAACCTTCCAGCTCAGCGAGCAAACCTACATCCAGAACCTCAACCTGAGCTACAAATCTTCTCAAAACTTGCTATGAGGGTCTTATGTACCACAAGGTGGTTTTCAAATATAATTCAGGGATCACTTACAGTAGAATCTAGATATAGTGATCCATTTGCACAGCAACACATGATCAAATGATTAATACAGATAGTATATATCATACAGCAAAACAAAATGACCCAGTAGCATTTGAAAGTGTTAATCAATCAGTTTTTCAGCCACTCCTTCTAAAGCATTTCTAAGAACTTTATCTCCAAATATTGGTCTTAATAATGACTACATATGAGTCAACATATAATGATTAAGAAAATGGACAATCTATAATCTCCATGATACAGTCACTGTCCATACAGTCAACAACACTCAGCCTGTGATTCAGATATCACAATCCATTCACACACTGGTTTATATCATTAAACTGATCACGACACAAAATTCAAATGTAT
Source organism: Chiloscyllium punctatum (assembly GCF_047496795.1). NCBI lineage: Eukaryota > Metazoa > Chordata > Chondrichthyes > Orectolobiformes > Hemiscylliidae > Chiloscyllium > Chiloscyllium punctatum. The sequence goes on from NC_092745.1 coordinate 69,181,299, forward strand.
TTCACTGAAACAAAAAAACATCTTATCCAACCTCCTTATCATTCTAAATGCTGAGTTCAGACCCAGAGTCCTCAACTGTTACCTTCATCCAAAGGATCACTCTTGAAAATATCCTCTGGACCCCCACCCCCGCCAATGTCAGCACATCCTTCCTTAGATACAAGGCCCAGAACTGCTAGCAATATTCTAAATGCAGTATGACCATTGCTTTATACAGCCTCAGCAGTACATCCCTGCTCTTATATTCTAGTCCTCTCAAAATCAATGCTAACATTGCATTTCCCTACCTAACTGCCATCTGAACTTGTATGTTCACGTTAAGAGAATCCTGAACCGGGGATTCCAAGTTCCTTTGAGCTTCAGATTTCTGAAGCCTTTCCCCTTGAGAAAAATAGTCTGTGGCTCTAGGCTTCAGACTTACGTGTACAACCTCACTCTTTCCCTTCTTTGCTTGCCCACTGTCCAAGACCTTCTGCAGCCTCCCAGCCTTCATAATTTGCTTGCCCCTCCACCCATCCCTCTATCATTGTGGAGTTTGTAGGGTCTGAAAAAAATCATCAACATTGGCATCACCACTCCCTTCAGAGTTCAGCAACTTGACAGAGATCACCAAACAGTCACAGCAAAGGCCAGTAGACGGGGTGGTGTATGGGGGAGGCCCTTGCTGATGCTCAGTTCATGTTGAGCTGTGTGTAAGTGTTGGAGAGGCTGCTAGCTGGCACTCCGAGGGAAACTGAGCTGCAGGATAGTTTTGAAAAGGATGTCAGAAGTTGGAGCCACAGTGCCATAACACTCTAAACGTATTAAGGGTTAGCATTTGGTAAACTGGGAAATGTAGAATCAGATTGCTAGTGTGGGTCTGTTCAGCAAACATCCACCAGCTGTTTGGGGATTCTATCTGGCAGGCTATCCAACTTCATAAAACACTCACTATAAATAATCAACAACATGGAGTCATACAGCACAGAAACAGACTTTTCAGTCCAACCAGTTCATGACGAGCATTATCCCAAACCAAACTTATCCCACCTGCTTGCTCCGGACCCATATCCCTCAAAACCTTTCTTATTCATCTACTTATCCAGGTTGTTTTAAACACTGTAAGCATCCACCACTTCATCAGGAAAATTATTCCACACGCAAAGCATCCCACATGTAAAAACTCTCTCTTCTCACATTAAAAACGTACCCCTAGTCTTACAATCCCCCATCCTAGGGAAAGGACACCTACCATTAACCGTATCTATACCCCTCATGATTTTATAAGCTTCTATAAGGTCACCTCTCAACCTCGTCCGCTCCAGTGAGAAAAGTCCCAGCCTATCCAACCTTTCTTTATAACTCAAACCTTCCATACCTGACAACATCCTGGTAAATCTGTTCTGAACCCTCTCTAGCTTAATAATATCTTTCCTATAACACATGATACCTCTTCTAACCTGCTCCATCCACAGACAATATGATTGACAGTGTTTCCATCACTTAGCCTTCTCTGCCCCACCTGAAATTGTGCGGTGCTTTAATAATCTTTTTATGACAACTGAATTGTTTGCTAAGACATACGGATTTTAAGAAAAGGACCTCTTACAAATTTACTGACCAATTGAATTTTTAAAAACTCCATGGTAACACTCTAGTGACTTGTAAATGCAGCTTCTAAGATGGCTCAATATTTGCACCACTCTACCTGATAAATTCCAAAGTCATATTTGGAGCTAACCTCTCTGCAAGAGACCATCAAAGGAAATAAACTGACAGGAATATGTGAATGTGCCATATCTACCACCAAACATCCAAAATCAACTCGGGTGGGGGCGGGGAGACATAATCAGTTCAGACAAAGGATATTGTCAGACAGAAGAATTCACTCAGTCCTGAAATAATCGAGTTTCACTGGAATCCGCTGGCCATGACATTATTTGCTTTACTGATCAATTAGAGAAAGAAATGATCGTGTGACAGGCCAGCTAATGTGAGGAACATCTTTCAGGCCACAGGCCAAAGGCTTCATTCTCTCTCTCTCTGCCCATCTTGCAAGCTCAAGCTCTGTTTGCTATTTAACTGCTCACGTCCAATTAATCAAGAAGCCAACCTGGCTACAGTTATTTCCGGAAAAGGAGAGACATCTTAAAACAATTTTGACTCCATAACCGAAAGTATCACTGAGCTCAGTCTGGATCCACTCCAAATCATTGACCTGCAGGAACTATACAACTTTAATCTTTTTGGGATTTTAAGATTATTCCTTAAAATACCCTCCCATCTTATCATCTATTTTTGTCGGTGTGAACCTAAATAAGTGTGTGCTTGAAAGCTGAAGCTTTTTTATTATTTTAACTTGACAAAGTGCAATAAAAATTATCTTGTTTTTCTTTTTTCACAAAACCCAAACAAGCATATCTATGTATTTTACAGTATGGCACCTGCTCACTGCATTTACGAGATTTTTAGTTTAAATAAAACCTCTAGCACTCAAACAATGAGTGGACAAACAAGGAATCCTACCCTTCCTTACATGTTCATTACAGTATATAATGGTGTGTACCCAGTTTGGCTGTTGAAATATTTGTTGAAGGCAATGCTTTATGCATCTATTTCAACCCTGTCTTCCCCGCAAGAGTGAGCAGGTCAAAGGTTGCATGATTGTCTGGGAGTCTAGCAAAGGATGATACATTCTGTAGCACCAAAAGCCAAGCAGCCAGGATCCCAAGCCTGCCAATACAGTTTAGCTTCCAGGGTCTACATGACTGTGGCTCCACCCCGCAGCCACTGTTGACAACAGCAAATCTCAGCTGTTTATCTCCCCCAGGAAGAGAGAACCCTGGACAGTAACAGACTGATGTAGAAAAGTATTTTAGCCGCAGGTGAGGAATATGCAGCCTGTGGGAGGTTAATTTACTCCATGCTGGACGATGTACTGAAGAAAAGGTAAACTGTGCTTTAGAAAAATCAAATCAGAAGCGGTCACTCTGCTTTTAGCTTCCCTCAGGGAAAGCATTTTGTTTCATCCCATTTAAACCAAGGCGCTTTTCTGTAATACCATTCCAGAATATTCTTTGCTATCGGACAAACACACGAGAAAATCAGCCACAACACTGAAACATCTGCAACATGGGAGCAGACTGAGATCAAAGTGGGAACTCATGGTACTTATCAATAAGAAATAAAGGACTTTCATTTTGCTTGTAATACCATTATGATCTAAAGTCATTACATGCCTGGACCTGTTCTGCAATGTTATAAATACAGAAGGATTTGCTTTTGCAATTTGCAATAAAGGTCAAGGGAAATGAGACAACAGTAGTGTTTCTGAACAGTAACACTGCTGATTGTAACAAATCAATTGCCACATGATAAAACATGATAATTTAGGACTGTGTATGACACAGGACTATCTCATATAACCCCCTCAGAAACATGAGAGGTCCGTCCTCAGCAGGTGCAAAACTCGGTTTGCAAATCATCTGATTTTCATTGGGGTTGGAATGAATTCTTCCATTATTAAACAGAACTGGGTTGTGCCGCAGTGAGAAGGTCATTTTGCCCTTATGCCCTACCACAAACACTTCAACTGCTGCAACAGAACTTTGATTACTATAGCACAAGTCTCAGTAAGACTGTGATCTTGATAAAAATCAGTAGCAAACTCCAGAACTCTTAGTTACATCAATTTCAAAACTTTGTGTTATACTGCTATCAAGGGTGCAAATCTACACCAGTCTATTATTTGTCTAAATAACAGAGGAGGAGGTGATGGCATAGTTGCATTGTCACTGGCCTGCTAATTCCAAGACCCAGATAATATCCTGGGACCTGGGCTCAAGTCCCACCATGGCAGATAGTGGAATTTGAATTCATTATCATTTGTTTGGAAAAAAACCCATCTGGTTCACTAATGTCCTTTAGGGAAGGGAACTGCCATCCTTAACTGGTCTGGCCTACACGTGACTCCAGGTCCACAGCAATATGGTTGACTCCTAACTGCCCTTGGGGATGGGCAATAAATACTGACCTACCCAGCGACACCCTCATCCTGTGAATGAATATACAAAAAAAGGAGTCTCAAGTGAGTTGGAACAAGTGCAGAACTAAAAGAGTGACCTGAGGAATAGTCTCCAAAGTAAACAGTGAATGAGTTGCAAATGCATTTACTTGAGCGAGAGGAAGACGTGCTGAGTGCGAGAGATACTGGGGATGAAGGAGTGGTGGGGAATAGCCACACCACTGCTCCCTGAAAATGAGATGATTGCACAAGGTTCAGCACCATGTACTACCTCTCAGGTACTAAAGCAGCCCATGACTAAATGTAGCAAAAACAAGACAATATCCAGGCTGGGGCTGATAAGCAGCATGTCATATTTGTGCCACACAAGTGCCAAGCAATGACCATCTCCAATAAGAGAAAATTGGAACATTACCCCTTGACAGTGAATGCCATTACCATCACTGAATCTCCCCACTATCAACATGCTGGGGGAGGGAGGAGGGGTGGTCACCATTGACCAGAAATTGAACTGGGCTAGGCTAGGGGCTAGGAATCTGGTGGCAAGTAATCATCTCCTGACTCCCTAAAGCCTCTAAAAAGCACAAGTCAGGTGTGTGATGGAATACTCCCCACTTGCCTGGATGGGTGCAGCTTAGAATCCCTACAGTTTGGAAACAGTCTGTTTGGCCCAACAAGTCCACACCAACTCTCCAAAGAGTAACCCACCCAGACCCATTCCCCTACCCTATCACTTTATATTACTCCTGACAAATGCACCAAACCTACACATCCATTAACAGTATGGCCAATTTATCATGTTCAATTCACCTGACCTGCACATCTTTGGACTGTGGGAGGAAACCAGAGCACCCGGAGGAAACCCAGACAGACATGGGAAGAATGTGCGAACTTCACACAAACAGTCACCCAAGACTGGAATCAAACCCAGATCCCAGGTGCTGTGAGGCAGCAGTGCCAACCAGTGTGGGGTTGGGAACCAGATTTGTCCCAAAATGATTAATCGTGCCCCTGGAAGATGGTAAAAAGAGGATTAAGGTGGACCAACACAGAAAATGTTTCCATTCTATCAGATTTTACTTTGATGATGAGAAATAGGTTTTAAGCTTAGCTTGTAAGACGCTTAATATTGCCATATAAATGGACTGAAACTTATAATCATTGCAAAACCAGAGATGCAGATTTAGTGATTGACTTTATCTCTGATTTGAATGAGATATGGATTACTTCAATATATCTGTTCTACTTTAATCTCTAAATCCTCATTTTGAAAGAGCATCCACAAATTATTTTAAAAGGGAAGTAAGTAGACATTTAATGATGGGTTTGGGAGAGACTGTGATTCCAACAATAATTGTGATTCTTTTGTGGCGAACACAAAACTGCACCGTTCTGATGAGCTAACTGACCTGTCTGTGCGTTCCAAAAGCCTCACGAATTCAGAGTCGCGCACGTGATGTCACGCACATTCAAGAAATATCTTGAAGGTCAGAACATTGCATATCACAAAAGATGGAATCTCATCACACATTCCTGATACCATAAATGGACAGACAGCATACGGGTCTCCAAGTTTAACCTATCATTCTTTACTTGGCGCTTATTATCCAGTATTTTATTACAATTTTATTGAGTTTATACTGACCTAGATTATGACCACAAACTTCTGTCTGTCTTCAAAGCCAAGTTTGCATCAGATCTGAGCACAGATCTACTTTACTACATGCACCAATAAGCTACGAAAGTTAATACCTCACATGCGTAAAAAAATCAACATGTGATCATTAACTGAAATATATTTTATCAATCATAATGAACGTCATCATGATATTGAAAGTTTTCTAAGGCTGTGTTAATTCTACAACGTGTTTAATGCCTTCAAAAAGCCATTAAAACCATCAGCTCATTTTAAATACATTCAGCTGATTCTTGCACTTGTTGGAAGAAATGTCAAGTTCAGGGTTATATTTCATTTTCATGAGGCTGATCTTCATTGTTTTAGACCCGACTCCCGAGATTTGGAGTGACTAATAACAGAGAAAATATCATTAATAGGCAGGGGACTGGAAGAACACAGCAAGCCAGGCAGCATCAGGAGGTAGAGAAGACGATGTTTCGGGTATAACCTTCCTTCAGGACTGAGGGTGGGTGTGGGGGGAGCTGCAGATAAAGGGGGTGGTGGGGGGCAGGGTGGTGAAGTGGGGATAGGTGACGACAGGTAGAGGATACGACCTGGTTGGTCAATGGGAGGAATGAATCCTGTTGGTGGCAGGGGGAGTGGAAGAGACGGGGAGGAGATGGGAAGGGAGATAGGGGATGGGAAGGGAGATTATGTGAAATTGGAGAACTCAGCGTTGAATCACACAGCCTGTAAGCGGAAGATGAGGTGTTGTTCCTCTAATTTGTGGTTTAGTTCATTGTGGCAATGGAAGAGGCCAAGGATCGTCATGTCAGAAAGGGTGTGGGAAGGAAAATTAAAATGGATGGTGACTGGGAGGTCCAGTTGGCCCCTGCAGGCCCAGCTGAGATGCTCGATGAGCCGTTCCCTAAGTTCACGTCCGGTCTCCCTGATGTACAGAAGACCACATCGGGAGCACCTGATGTAGTAAACTAGGTTGGAAGAGAAGCAAGTGAACTTTTGTCTCACCTGGATGGACTATTTGGGCCCCCCGATGGAGGTGAGGAAGGGTGGCAGGTTTTGTATCTTTTCAGGGGAAGGTACTTGGGACTTTGGAGGGGTTGGTGGGGAGCGTGGCACAAACACTAAGTCGAAGGGACAGTTCTTGCAGAAGGCAGCGAGGGGGGTGGGGAGGGAAAGATGTTCTTAGTGGTGGGGTCTAGTTGGAGATGGCAGAAGTGTTTAAGGATGATGCGTTGGGTGCAGAGACAGGTGGGTTAGTAGGTGAGGACAAAGGGGACCCTGTCTTTATTGCGTTCAGAGGAGGGAGTGTTTAGAGCAGTGGAATGTGGAATGGAGGTGGTGCAGTGGAAGGCTGTTTGGATGACAGAGGAAGGTAAAAGCACATTATTCAAAATAGGTGGACATCTGGGATGCTCATGAGTGGAGTATCTCCTCGTCTGAGCAGATGCAGCAGAGGTGGAGGAATTGGGAGAATGGGATGGAGTTCTTGCAGGATATTGGGTGGGAGGAGGTGTAGCCCAGGTAGTTATGGGAGTTGGTGAGTTTGTAGTAAATGTGCATCTGGAGACTGTCGCCGGAGATGGAAATGGATGCTGCCTGGTTTGCTGTGTTCCTCCAGCCTCCTGCCTACCTACTTTGGATTCCAGCATCTGCAGGTTTTTTTTGTCTCTAACCAAGATTAACGTTAGTGGCCTCTCTAGATCTGTAGATGTGCTACAGAACTCAGGCAGCTCCCCTAGCCAAGCTATTCTAGTACAGCTATAACACTAGCATCTACTCAACAATGTGGAAAATTGCCCAGTTATGTCCTGTACTCAAAAAGCAGGACCAATCCAAACCAGCCAGTTAGCATCCCATCAGTCTACTCTTGATCATCAGTAAAATTATGGAAGGTGTCACCAACAATGCAATCAAGTAGCCCCTACTCAGCAACAACCTGCTCAGTGACACCCAGTTTGGGTTCCACCAAGGCCACTCAGCTCCTGACCTCATTACAGCCTTGATTCAAACATGGACAAAAGAGCAGAATTCCAGAGGGATGGTGAGAGTGACAGCCTGTGACATCAAGACCACATCCAAGTATCGTATCAAGGAGCCCTCGAAAAATTGGACAAAATGGGAATCAAGGCAAAACTCTGTTAACTGGGTGGAGTCATACTAGATAGACAGGAAGATGGTTGTGGCTGCTGGAAGTCAGTTATCTCAGCTCCAGGAATCTCTGCAGAAGTTCCTCAGGTAGTGTCCTAGGCCCATCTATCTTTAGTTGTTTCATCAATGATCTTCTCTCCATCATGACATCAGAAGTTTGTCGATGATTGCATAATGTTCAGCACCATTCATGACACTTCGGAGTCTGAAACAGTTCATGTCCACATGCAGACTTGGGATGAAATGTGATAAATAAAATTCATGCCACAAAAATATCAGGCAATGACCATCTCCAGCAAGAGAGAATCTGAACAGTGCCCCTTGACATTCAATGGTATTCCTGTCATTGAATCCCCCACTATCAACATCCTAACTTCATTGAGAGAAACTCAACTGGACTAATCAGATAATATAATGAGCAGGTCAGAGGCTTGGGATACTACATCAAGTAACTCACCTCCTGACTCCCTAAGGCCCGTCCACCATCTACAAAGGATAAGTGTATTGGAATACTCTCCATTTCCATGGATGGGCGCAGCACCAACAATACTTAAGAGGCTTGACACCATCCAGGGCAAAACAGCCTGTTTGATTTGCACCACATCCACAAGCATCCACTCCCTCTACCACCGGAATTCAGTAGCAGCAGTGTGTACTATCCACAAGATGCACTGTAGCAACTCACCGAGACAGCTCCTTCCAAATCCACAGCCACTAACATATAGAAGGACAAGGGCAGCAAATACACAGGAACACCACCAGATGCAAATTCCCAACCAAGCCACTCATCATCCTGACTTAGAAATATATTGCCACTCATTTGCTGTTGTTGAGGCAAAATCTTGGAATTCCCTCAGGGCATTGTGGGTCTAATTCCAGCAAATGGACTGCAGTGGTACAAGAAGGCTGCTCACCCCATCTTTTGAAAAGCAATTAGGGAAGGGTAATAAATGCTAGCCAGCCAGCAACACCCACATCCCATGAATGAATGAAAAAACAAATGCATGATCAAATATCTCAGCTTAAAACATTTAGTGATGAATATTATATTAGACATTATATGAGGAATTGCAACTCAGCAGATCCATTATTGGCTGGAAAAGCACTTTGAACCCACAGGCAGAAGAATGCACAACGATGAACTGTGTTACACACTGAAGTTTCTGAATGCCTCAAACTTGGTGACATTGTTAGTAGTTGGTGGAAGTATCAAACTACAAAGGTGTATTAACAGATTAATTAAATGTGCGAAATGATGGCAAATGAATTTCAATGAGGGGCAAGTCTGACATTATTCACTTTAAAAAGAGAATAGAACAGAGCTTTTTCTGAATGGTAAGAAGTGGATGTCTTAGGGATCATGAAGATGAATCATTAAAATATCTGAACCAGTACTGAAAGACTAATGGAATGTCAGCATTTATATCTAGAAGACTGGAATACAAGGTCGGGTGGGAGCAATGGGGATAGAAGATTTTCCTGGACTGTGCAAAGCTTTGGTTAGTATTATTTTAGGTATTGTGGGACATCTTGGCCAGCACACTTTTGAAAAATGTTACCCTTGGAAAGAGTAGATTTACTACAATGATATCAGACTCCAAAGAGATTAAGCAAACAGTTCTCTGGAATTTAACCAGTTTAGGTGGGGGGTTTGATTAAATTTTTGAGGATAATATTAGTCTGGGTTAAGAGATATAGTGCACAAAATTAGAGACGGAACTTTCAGGGTAGAAATTAGAAATGTTCTTCCACCAATGGTGACTGCAATTAGGTGAAGTATTGATTTTAAATTTCAGACTGAAAGATTTTGGTTATCCAAATATATCAAGGTATAAAGAGCAAAGGTCACTGAGGTGTTGGAGGGCTGTGGTATAAGCAAAGTTAAGCTTCTGATCAGTCAACTGAGCACAGCAATTGGCAGAACAAGGTAGAGGAAGTAAAAGAATGTGATGGAAACTGCCCATGTAAATGTGGCACACTACAGGCAGATTCTCTGCAGTGCTTCAGGTTTGCTACTCTCAGATTCTCTGCAGTTAAACACCTAAACTGCAATCAAATTATTTTCCCAAATAAAGGTGCACAACGTATGACTTTAAAATGAAGACCGAATTTGATATATTTACCCTTGTCCAAACTCTTACCCTAATACCAGCCCTTCATTTTCTGCCCTGAAGACTACAAGTGAGAATTGGGGAATACTTTCCAGTAACACCTCTGTGACTGTGCCAAAGTGCAAGATTTGAATTATACGGAGAGGTTAGATACACTGGGACCTTTAACACTGGAGCATAGGAGGTTGAAGAGCGACCTTTTTGAGTTTTATAAAATCATCAAGTTATAGATAAGGTGAATGGCAGGTGTCTTTTCCCGAGAATGGGGATTTCAAAAGTAAGAGCCATATTTTTAAGATGAGAGGATAACGATTTCAAAAGGACATGAGGGACAGTTCTTTTACATGGAGAGTGGTTCACATGTGGAATGAGGAAGCATCTAAAGAACATTTGGATAAGTACATGAGTAGGAAAGGTTTGGAGCGATATGGGACAAGCGCAGGTAGATGGGACCAGTTGAGTTTGGGGTTATGACCGGCGTAGACTGGTCGGACTGAAGGGTGTGCTGTATGATTCTATAACCATGAGAATGGCAAGTATGAACCAAGGCTAAGATTTTCTTCCTTGGGACAGAATTTCAGGGGATGTTAGGCATGCACAGTGAGTTCAGCTCGGCACTGCCACAGCCTGCAGGCTCCTTGCCTGGCCACTACAAGGGTTGAGTGGTGGGGTCAGAGACTATGAGCAGGCTTACCTTCTCTTCATCTCACTCACCACTCCTTTCCAGGGCTATCGTGTGGAAGGTGGCAGCAGTCCCCAGGGAAGCAGGGGGTAAATAGCCAAATAAAGGGGTCTTATGATGCCTTCCTCTCCCTCTCACAAGAAGCCTCCAGCGACATACCTTGTTTGCGATTGGGAAATGTTAGTGCTTATTCTAATTGTCATCTTTTGCCTTGTCTTTTGTAGCATCTCTCTGCAGCACCCCTACAATGAGCCTCCTATTGATGGTGGGATATCCTCCCAGAGCCCACTGTACTTAATCAAATGAGCTGCACATCAGGGAAACGGATCTGGGCTTAGGTGGACACAATATGTGGCTCTGTGCCGAGATTGATAGATTTCCATAAGGCATGGGTGTTCATGGTGATGCAGGTAATGTGAGGAAATAGACTTAGATACAGATCACCCATTGAATAATGGAACAGGGTCACAGGACAGAATGACCTTCTGTTCTTTTGTTCTGATCACATGAAAGGTGCAGAGAAATACAATCTCACCAGGCTAGAGGAAAATCCAAGTCTTGGGCTTTACTTTCCCCTTGTGCAACTTTACAGGAACCATCAATTAATACTTCCTGTATTAAGAACTAAAACTGCATTATAAAATTTAAGCAGAGAAGTGTGAAGTGATTCAATTTGGTGAGAGAACAAGACACATGGTCAGACAATATCGATTAAAGTTTCGAATTGTAGAAGACGCAAGAGGGACCTCTGCCAACTCACTGAAGGTCGACAGACGTTAATAAGGCTTCTAGGATTCCAGGCTTTATACAAAAACAAGGAGGTTATGAAGTTAAACCTATCCAAAATATTAATTCAGCCTGAGCTGGTATGTTGCCCAGCTGAGGGTATCATCCTTTATGAAGGATGTAAAGGCATTAGAGAGGATGCAGAAAAGATTCACAAGAATAGTTTCAGAGATGAGGAGCTGCAGTTACATGGATAAATTAGACAAGCTGAGCCCTTCGGCTTGGAGAAGGGAAGATTAAAAGGAGTCTTGATCGAACACAAAAACCATGAGGGGTCGAGATAGTGTGGATAAAGAGACCCAGTCCCATTAGCAGCAGGACACTGATTTCAGACATTGACAAGAAAAACAGCTGTGACCTGAGGAAAGACCAAAGGGCAGCAGAGTGGCTCAGTGGTTAGCACTGTTGCCTCACAGTCCCAGGGTCCTGGGCTTGATTGCCACCTCAGACAACTGTCTGCGTGTAGTTTGCACATTCTCTCTGTGTTAGTGTGGGTCTCCTTCACATGCTCTGGTTTCCTCCCACAGTCCAACAATGGATTAGCCTTGGGAAATGCAAGGTAACCGGGACATGGTGAGATGATCTTCAGAGGGTCGGTGTGGACTTAATGTGCTGAATGGCTTGCTCCACACTGTAGCGATTTGATGTTCTTACACAGAAAGTGGTTAGAATCTGAAATGTACTGAACACAACAAATGCTGGAGATCACAGCGGGTCAGGCAATGTCCGTGGAGAGAAAGCAAGCTCCTCCACACTTCACATCAGCTCTGACGAACAGTCATCTAGACTTGAAACGTTAGCTTGCTCTCTCTGCATGGATGTTGTCTGATCCATTGCAATCTCCAGCATTTGTTGTTTTCAGTACAGATTCCAGCATCTGCAGTAATTTGCTCCTACTAAGGTCTGAAACGCATTTCCCTACAGCAGGTTCACTCCTGAGTTCCCAAAGAGAAGTGGACTATATTGTCACATATGCTCTTCTCTGTGGAAGCAAGTGGATAGTAGAAGGAAAATTCCCCTCATTCTACTAAAACAGCTTGCATTCAAATAGTGATTTTAACATAGGAAAATGCTTCACTGAAGCATAACTGTTATCTGAATAGAAATGGCGTGCAGAGCAGTAGAAGAAGGTGGGCAGTATGAGTTGGTGAGTTACTCTTGCTGGGACATGGCATGGGCATCAGTTGCAGAATGGCCTCCTCCCGCATTGTAAGAATTCCATGATTCTGTTGTAACATCTACGCTAAAAATGCAATATAACCTTAGCTAGGCTGCGAATATCACTGAAATACGTTCTGCTCCAGACCGCCCCAAGATCAGTGACACCTTTAACTTCTTACAAAAACAAATATATGATCCTGTCAGGTTACTTCACAACTCTGAGGAACAAGGACAAGATACGACTGAGGGTAATTCTTTACCCCCCCTTTAAATTATGTTACATTTGCATGTGTTTTTCCTGTATGGTTTCCATTAAACATTTTATACTGCTTGTCATAATCTTGATTTGACGCACTTAAAATCAGAACTGCTCTCCTGGCTTATAAGATTCTCACGGATGTAAACCATTACAATTTTGAACTGTATTTTTAACAAAACGATATTTGAATGCTAATAGGTGTAGTTTCATTTTTAATGATGGTTCTGATGTACGTTGTTTACATTCATCCTACAGTTAGAGATGTCTTCCAACCAAACATAAACCTCGCATGCATGTTCGATTGAGAAAGCATTTCAGTCATCAGATACAGTTTACGGGCATTATTTTTTTATGACGAGCTAATGGCATGAGCCTTCACTGATTTTACCCATGACTGCATGACCAAATGCTATTGTATTTTTATTGGGCCTTTATCTCATATCCACTAGCCTCTTGGAGCAACCATCTACTCAAGTTATCTGCAAAATAAGATTGCATTATTTTCTTGACATTCATTTAAAACCCAGTTTCCTATGTGGTTTTCGAATTTAATAAATAAGGGAATGAGCAGAAAGTGCTCTGTCAGTGTATACTTAACCACCTCCTCTCTTCACAGGCAATGATACATGTGTAGATTAGATTAGATTACTTACAGTGTGGAAACAGGCCCTTCGGCCCAACAAGTCCACACCGCCCCGCCGAAGCGCAACCCACCCATACCCCTACATCTACCCCTTACCTCACACTACGGGCAATTTAGCATGGCCAATTCACCTGACCTGCACATCTTTGGACTGTGGGAGGAAACCGGAGCACCCGGAGGAAACCCACGCAGACACGGGGAGAATGTGCAAACTCCACACTGTCAGTCACCTGAGGCAGGAATTGAACCCAGGTCTCTGGTGCTGTGAGGCAGCAGTGCTAACCACTGTGCCACTGTGCCAGATGCTACAGATCCAGTTATCTGATCTCCTTCGCCGTTTGAAGCTTAGCCTAGACTGTGAGAATCAATGAGCGTTTATACTATATTGTCACATATGTGCTCTTCTCTGTGGAAGTAAGTGGATAGCAGAAGGAAAATTCCTTGATGATTCTCCTCATTCTATTAAAATAACTTGCATTTAAGTACAGATTTTAACATAGGAAAATGCTTCACAGAAGCATAATCAGACAGAAATTGGATTCTAACATCTGCAAAGCTAGCCCAGCCAGGATCTGCTAGTATAACACAGGTCAGTGAGTCTCTGGGGTTTTTTTTCGCTATAACACAGGAGGAGGCCATTCAGCCCAGGGAAGCTCACCATTAGAGTAATTCACCGAATGCCACTCCCCTACCTTCTCCCTGTAACTCTGCACGTTCTTTCTTGTCAGATAACAATCTCATTCCTTCTTGTGTGTCTCGATAGAAACAGGTTTAATCACATTTTTATCCAGCGAAGCTGGCCTTAAGCTACATGTTTTCCCATTTCTCATTTTCAGGATTCCTTTTGAGCTGCTGCCTCTCTCACACATCACCCGAAACCGAGGAGCTGACATTTGTAACCCTGAGACCAGAGGAGAGGGATGGGAGGGGCAGGAGGAATATGGAGTCTGGAGCTTTTCCAGCACGGGGAAAGATCCCCTTGGTCCGGTGTATCTGCACCAACTCTCAAACATCTATTCTAATCCCATTTCCTAGCTATTGCCCCTGAGCCTTTTCCACTATCGTGTTTCAATTGGTCATCTTAAATTTTGCTGAAATGTCTTGTGGGTTCCTGCTCCTATCGCCATTTCGTATAGAGTTCCAGACCCCTACACTCTTTTTTTCTACCCACCACCCTCCTCCCTCACCATCCCCCCCCACTACCCCCACCCTCCTCCATCCCCCAAGTTACTGACCCCCTCACTCAAAGGGAAATGTTTCTTCTCATCTACCTTGTCTACAACTATCAGAATTTTATACCCTTCAAACAGATTCCTCCCCTCAACCTGTTCCACTCTAAAGATAACAACCCCAGCCTATGTGCCATCTCTGTTAAATTACTCCAGCCAAGGCAACATCCTGGTGAATCTCCTCTTCACCTTCTCCATGCAATCACAAACTTCCTATAGGACCAGGCCTGCTCACTGTATTCCAGCAGTGGCCTAACTAAGATTGTACACAGCTCTACCCTAACTCTGTGTCTCTTGTATTCAATGCCTTGACTGATAATAACAGCCATTCAAGCCCAAGTGACACTTAGTATCAACCTGGAGGATGAGTGGTCCAACCAGAGCTCTTCAATACACCTTTGAAGGCTGCCTAAAACAAACAGCTTAGGAAACCGAGATCTTCATTTTATGTGAGAGCAGGAACTTTCCTCTTGGTTCCACATGAAAGATCCTCTTGCTGGCTGCTGACACCCCTGGCTGTGCTCGCTATAAACCTGTGCAGCAGGAGAACCAACTACATCTGCAGCTCCCTGACAGAGTCAGCTGGAGTGAGCTTTGACCAGGAGGGACAACAATGGCACTGGCCTCTCACCACATTAGGCGTAGTGCACCAATTACTCCCATGCAAGCCTTTAGCAAGAATGCCCTGAGAACACCACATACAAACCACAATCACTGAAAAGTGAAGACACAACCATCAGATCGTGGTGGGTGCTTATGCTTGAGATGACATGAATTGCTTTTTATATTTATGCAGACATTGAAATATTGCTGTCAAGATTAGAGTAGTGCTGGAAAAGCACAGCAGGTCAGGCAGCATCTGAGGAGCAGGAAAATTGACGTTTTGGGCAAAAGCCCTTCATTGAAATATTGCATGCAATTCTAGTCACCACACTACCAGACAACATGAATGCTTTGGAGAGGGTGCAGCGGAAGGTGACCAGGATATTTTCTGATCTGGGGTGTTTTAGCTATGTGGAGAGCTTGGATAAACTCAGATTGTTTTCACTGGAATGACAGAGGCTGAGGGATGACTTGATAGAGGTGTACAAAATTATGAGAGGCATAAACAGGGTGGATAGTCAGAGGCTTTTTCCCAAGGTGGAAAGGTCAACTACCAGGGAGAGTTCACAGTTAGGGTGACTGGACCCAAAACGTTAACTCTGATTTCTCTCCGCAGATGCTGCCAGACCTGCTGAGCTTTTCCAGCAACCTCTGTTTTTTTTCTGATTTATGGCATCCATGGTTCTTTCGGTTTTTATCAACTCCAAGACGGCACAGGTTCAAGGTGAGGGGGGGGATGTTTAGGGGAGAAGTGCACACAGAGGGTGGTGGGTGCCTGCTACATACTGCCAGTGGAGGTGGTGAAAGCAGATACTTTGGCAACATTTGAGGCATTTCTTGGTAGACACATGAACAGGAAGCACCGCATTTGTGTAGTGGATCTAAACAAAGATTAGAATCGGCGCAGGCTTTGTGGGCCGAAGGGCCTGTTCCTGTGTGGTATTGAATTGTATATTGCACATCTTTCCCTCTATCATGATGTTTTCTAGCATCAATTTAGTTTAGCACAGTGGCTCAGTGGTTAGCACTGCTGCCTCGCTATGCCAGGGACCTAGGTTCAATTCCAGCCTCAGGCAACTGTCTGTGTGGAGTTTGCACATTCTCCCCGTGTCTGTGTGGGTTTCCTCCAGGTGCTCTGGTTTCCTGCCCACAGTCCAAAGATGTGCAGGTTAGGTGAATTAGCCATGCTAAATTGCCCGTCGTGTTCAGGGATGTGTAGGTTAGGTGCATTAGTCAGGGGTAAATGTAGAGTAATAGGGTAGGGAATGGGTCCGGGTGGGTTACTTTTTGGAGAGTTGGTGTGGACTTGTTGGGCCAAATGGCCTGTTTCCACGCTGTAGGGATTCTATGAAACTGAGAAAAAATAATAAGTAGCTTATGGTTCAAAAGGATGGATTCCATTTTATTTTATTCTATTCCCTCATGGGATGTGGATGCCACTGTAAAGGCTAGAGTTTGTGGCTCTAATTACCCACAAACTGAATGGCCTGCAAGGCTATTTCTGAGGGCAGTTAAGAGTCTCCAAGTGGCTCTCTGGTCACAATTGGCCAGACTGAGTAAGGACATTAGTGAACCAGGTGGGTTTGGACTACAGCCAATGATAGATCTGTGCTCACCACTACTGAGCTGAGCTGTCTTCCCTTTCTTAATTAAGTCACAAATTACATTAACTGCTGAGGAATTTGAAACCATCTCTGCCAGAGAATCAGCCTTGGTCTCTAAATTATAAGTCCAGTGACATTACCACTGTGCAAGCTTGAAGGCAGAGCTACTGAACATGGTTGATCTAATAAAGGCAGCTATTTGATGGATGAATCATTGAAATGCTAGTGGATGCAGCATTTGTCTAGAGCATAGTCTGTTCGAAATTCAAGAAAGCAAGTGAAGTGCTCCAGACTATCATTTCACAGTCCAGCAAATTGTGAAGTCGGCTCACATTGAATCTGTTTCTTCAAAAAAAGAGGCTTCAAATAAAAGGTCACAGGCAGTCTGATTGCCATAGCTCAGCAATACACTGTGACTCATAGATTTCACAGCACATCAAAAATGATGCACTTCAAGATTATACTTAGCTTAGCAAAAAGGACAAGAGAACATATATCTGACACGTCTAAAATGCATAATAAATTCCTAACAATTTTTAGAGAAGCTTCTCCAACCTTTCCAGTGTCCTCATTGTAACTTGGCAAAGCAATAAATTGTTATGCTCAGTTAAAGGTTAGAATACAAAGACCAGACTTCCTTTTAAAAAGAGATGATAACACCTTTAAATGGATCATTTCATTGCAGTGTTTGCTCTCAGCATTAAAAATGGCTACCGAGATCTATTTTTCTTATTTAAGTAAGGTGTTTTTTTGGAATTTTGGCTCCATGTTACACAGATGAATCATTCACAAATTAAGGCAAAGCATGACCAATAACTGAAATCTGTACAATATTCAGTTAATGTGATGCAACTTTTGAACTTCCATGGAAATGTAATCTACATCCCCTGGTCTTCAGTATTTGAGCTAGATAATTAGGTTAATTATACTACTCAAAGCTAACTTACCGTAACTAGAGAATAATGAAGCTTTCTGTCCATAGGAAGTATGTTCTGCATATAGCAATGGAACCAAGCTGTAAACCTGAAGGGAAATAGTGTTTGAGAAATGCCAAACCATCCTAATACTAGCAACATAAAGGATTCACCAATATACCACCTTGGACCTCCAGTGAAATGATTAGTACTGAATAGTATTCTGTCCTTTCTGCATGGAGACCTATGTTTGAATCCAACCCAGAATGATGGGGGTGAAGGTTTTCTTTCAGGCGTAATGTACTGATGCAACTGACTATAGGAACACCACACAATGCTATTGACCAGTAAGCACTTGAACTCATAACTTTAAATAATGAGGTCTTGAGGTGGTTTCCTTATCCTGGGTTCAAATTCCACAGCAGGACCCACTTTCTATGGAAGATGCATTCATTATCATAGCAGTTTGACTATCAGCATGTAAAGCTATTGAATATAGCAGCAGACAGGTGGTAAGGTCAGGAGAGTCACCTAGCCAGCCGTCCTGTACGCAGCAATGGCAAATTGCTGCAGCACTTTATCTATAAGTGGGGACCAATTCAATGGGAGAACAAGGTTCAACCTTAGGAAAAATAGACAAATGAAAGACAGATAGATCTTTAAAATGCAGCAATGCATTTAATTCTTTTCTACATTGTTCAATCGACTTGCATTATTTGTGGTCCCCTAAATACAGACAGAAAGTTTTGATAAATTAAGTACACCTCTGTAATGAGGGCCAGCACATAGATTCATTTATTCAGTTTAGTTCATTTGCATCACCAGGATGAATGAGCAATTAAAACTTTGCTTTTAACCATGGATGTGGTAACTTTGATCTCTTTTGTCCAAACATATTAACAAGGCAATTTCACTAACCATTTTAATTTTAGCAAGGGTTTTGTTCAGTTAAATGCAACTTCCACACAAATATAAAACTATTTATCATCATTTAAATGAACGACTGGACCAAAGATCACAGCAGTTGAGAGTGTGTTGCTGGAAAAGCACAACAGGTCATGCAGCATCCGAGGAGCAGGACAATCGACGTTTCGGGCCGAAGCCCTTCATCAGGAATGAGGCTGGGAACTTCAGAGGTGGAGAGATAAATGGGAAAAGGGTAAGGCTGGGGAGAAGGTAGCTGAGAGTGCAGTAGATGGATGGAGGTGGGGGTAAAGGTGGTAGGTCAGAGAGGACGGTGGAGCGGATAGGTGGGAAGGAAGATCGACAGGTGGGACAGGTCAAGAGGACGGTGTTGAGCTGGAAGGTTGTAACTGAAGATAAAGTATTCTTTCTCCAGGCCTCGAGTGGTGAGGGAATGGTGATGGAGGAGGCCCAGGACCTGCATGTCCTCGGCAGAGTGGGAGGGGGAGATGAAATGTTCGGCCAAGGGGCAGAGGGGTTGATTATCTTCCGCCTCTGGACCCTTCAACCCCATGGCATCAATGTGGACTTCACCAGACATGGAGTTAGGATCCTACCTGTTCCCTCTTCAAAGACTCGTAAAGCTTGGAACAAAAGAAGACCATTTAACGAAGTGCACTTCTTTTGCAGACTTTGCACAATCTGTTGTACATAAACGCCATCCCATCCTTTAATCTCCAATGAGAAAGCCCTGCTATCCAATGTATGTAAGAATCAAATATATCCAAAATATTTGGCAGTCATTAGCTCTCCATTATTCAACACTGTCCTGTTATCTTCAACAGACAATATTCCCCTTGCTAGTACCCTCAACAGCATAGGAACAAGTGTAGTTCACAGAGTATTTGATCATCCCACCCTTCATTCCAACTTCCCACTGAATCCAGATCCCTTTAAACAGGAATTAATTATCTCAACCTCAACTGCAAGAAATATCTCCATTGCTCCTTTAGCTCTGTACTCGCATGTACAAGTCCCTGGTGAGACCACGCTTGGAATATTGTGTCCAGTTCTGGTCACCCTACTATAGGAAAGATACAGAGGCTTTGGAGAGGGTACCAAGAAGGTTTACCAGGATGCTGCCTGGACTGGAGGGCTTGCCTTATGAAGAGACGTTGAATAGGCTCGGAGTTTTCTCTCTGGAGAGAAGGCGGAAGAGACGAGACCTGATTGAGGTAATGAGAGGCATGGATAGAGTTAATAGCCAGAGACTTTTCCCCAGGGCAGGATTGACTGGCATGAGGGATCATAGTTTGAAGATATTAGGAGGAAGGTGTAAAGGAGACGTCAGAGGTAGGTTCTTTACGCAGAGAGTTGTGAATGTATGGAATGCGTTACCAGCGGTGGTGGTGGAAGCATTGGAGACATTTAAGCAATTGCTGGACATGCACATGAATAGTGTGAGTTGAGGGGTGCATAGGTTAGGTTATTTTACTTTACATTAGGATTAATCCTTGGCACAACATTGTGGGCCAAAGGGCCTGTTCTGTGCTGTACTTTTCTATGTTCTATGTAGCCTGGCCTATCTGTACTATCCAGTGACATCATTACAGCAGAGAGAAATATAATTACATTCTGAATTCCTGTAGAGCAATACCATCCATCCCATTCTCCTGCTCTATTCCCATAGCCCGAGAAGATTATTCCTCTCAAGGGTCTGTCCAATAATCTTTTGAAATTATTGATAGTCTCTGCTTCCGCCACCTTTCTAGTCAGCTAATTCTAAACCATTACCATTTGCTGTTTTGTTATCAGGGTCATTCCAGACACTCGGCTGATTTTCTTGACCCTTCAACATTTTCTTGGATTGACTTCTCTGTCATTTTTAGACATTTTTGAAATCAATCAGATAGGTTACAGATCTCTGGAGCAGGTAGGATTTGAACTCAGGCTTCCTGGTCTAAAGGTAAGGCCATGACCGCTGCACCATGAGAGCCCCATTCTCCTTCATGTTTATATCTTCAAACATATGACCACCCGCAATGGCTCCAGCTGACAGGATAAGCAGTGATAGTGCACATGCTTGAACCATTGAAAAGCAAGCATTTGTTGGAAACATTCAGCTCAAGTGTTAATGCAAGAGGTTAAAGGAACATAGAACACAAGCTGGGAATTTACAGAAAGTGAGAACACTCCTGAAAATGTGTTAAAAAGAAGCTCCCTGAACTTCTTTTTCCAAAAAAACATTGGCAGTCTGGTCTAGAAATGCATGCAATCACTTATTCACCACAACTTAGTCCACTTTGCTGAAGATCACACATTTTCTAAAGAATAAGGAAGCTATATCAACGACAACTTCTGCTATTACATTGGTTTGATTATACCATCATCATTGCTATAAAGTATTTGTCCACCACCTATCAAGGACATGTTTGATACCTGGAGGCACTTATATTTCTAGGATTTGCTTCAGAAGGATTCAAAGGGAAAATAATCCATTCTGTAAATACACTGGTGTGAGTCAAAGTCAATACAACATTCGAGTTTGCAGGATTTTGGAACCCAATTGATTGTTGCTGGGCAATAGTTCTATAAACTTATAAACTGCACAGCAGACGAAGATCTACAAGTTTTTCTGCATGTTTATATCTACAAAACTACCCAACATGTAAATAAATCAATCGCAGATCATTTTAATTACCACAAATGCTCTCCTTGAACCTAATGAGTTTACTGTTACATTTCAGCATTTTCTTCCCTATTTTTTGTTTAATGAAGCAAAGATGGTCAATTTCACAGTACCCCCCAGGAGGAATTAATTGTATTAGGTTTTATTGCAGACATGTTCCAAGATGCTGGATGAATACAAATGTGCTTCCAGATGCATAACTCTCAAACAGTCCACTTAATTCAGACATCTCGACATTAAACAGCTACACTGAGAAAGCTGCAGTTCCACACACCGAATTACCAAAGTTGGCAAAATTATTTCCTACCTGTTTCATGCTCTACTCCTTCCACCACTTAATTTCAGGTGATAATATCCATTATCCACATTATGGCAAAAGACCAAGATTCCCTCAGTAGCACTTCCCGAACCTGTGGTCTTCACAACCAGGAGAAGGGCAGCCAAATGCATGGGAACATCAGCAAATTTCAAGTTCCCCTCCAATAGCTCGCTCTGAAAAAGCTGCCGAGCACACTATCACATTGTTGGAGGGTAAACACGGATGGGTCATTGCCCTAATTTCCAGCACAGCCATTATCCCAGAATATGAGAAAAAAAACAAAATAAAGCCTTCTACAAGTCACGACGGGTTGCCTCACATCTCTGGGAAAACTGAATTACCACGCCATTTACAGGGTGACCAATTGTAATATAACTGCGACAGAAAGGAGTTGAGAGTGTGTTGCTGGAAAAGCACAGCAGGTCAGACTGTATCCGATGAGCACGAAAATCGACGTTTCGGGCAAGAGCCCTTAATCAGGAATCCTGATGAAGAGCTCCAGCCCGAAAAGTTGATTTTCCTGCTCCTCTGTTGCTGCCTGACCTGCTGTGCTTTTCCAGCAACACACTCTCAACTCTGATCTCCAGCATCTGCAGACCTCATTGTCTCCTGCAGCATAAAGGAGTTGACTTCCCGGTTAGGTTGCTTTGTCACAATTTTTCAACTATGCAAAACAGTAAAGAATTGAGGATGTCAGCAGCAAGACTGAGTGTGGACATTTAACCTTCACTTTCAAGGTGCATCACTGCAGTACTGTTCCTCAATCATTTTACACACAAAAAAATATTATCAACATATACATCTTTCAGTTAATGACATGGAGCCTAACAGCATGGTGGATTTGTGGAATCCACTACCTCAAAGTGCAATGAACACCAGAACAGGGAACAAATTTAAGGATGAGAGAGAGACAAGTTCTGAATTAGTAACGGGTTAAAGCGTTATGAAGAGCAAGCAGGAAAGTGGAGCCAGGCTGAGATGAGATCAGCCATGATCATATTGAAGAGCAGAGCAGGCTAGAGAGGCCGAACCACCTACTCCTGCTGCTAGTTCTTATGTTTTGGAATGCAGGGGCACACCGACAAACAGGAATTTATCTCTCCATGCGCTGCGTAGCACTTAACGTTCAGAGAACTGGCAATAAAAGGTGCCTGGAAGCATGACTTTTTAAATATGTCTGGCGACATAACATTATAAAGTAAGAGGATATCAACTGGATCTCTGCATTAACCAGCTGCAAAGAGGAAAGCCAAAGGAAGTGTGTAATACACGGAGGTTCTTCATCCTGCTCAAGAACAATGGGAGAAACTTAAATACGACATAAAACTGCACAACAAAGCACTTTTCCTGCACCTGTTGTTTGTATGCCATCAGTCACTTTAAGCTGTAAATTCTACATGAAACATTTTCCGTCTTACACCCTCAAACTTGTAGCAAGTGCCGTACTGAATGCTGCTGATCAACATCTTTGATGTCATAGCACATTAAACTCCCATTAAACAGCTGAAGTTTTAATAAGTGACGTAGCCTTTTAGCATTTGCGAAATACATAGTGACCAGCTTCCACTAATCTTAACTGCAGATCACTCAATAAATTGCAACCAGCTTTAGTGAAATTGTTAATCCGTAAATTGGATGTTATCAGACAGTAACCACATGGAGCAGGTCAACTCTTGATGCAAGTCACAAAAATTGAAGATAACAACTGATCAGGAGTCTCCAAAACTCTAGAAACTGTATTCCAAAAACTATTCAAAACAGGAAGTGATTTTACAGCTTTAATCTCAGGCAGCCAAATGATAATACAGACGCAGTTTAAAAGTTTTATTCAATCCCCAAGAGGGTCTAGTCTTAAAACCACAGCAAAGTTATTTGATTGTATTTTCATAGACCTCACTGAGTTCGATGAATAACTCCGGCATTCCAATCATAGCAACTGCTTCCTACCAGATTGTTAGATGAATAATTTTCAATCTTAGTGCACATGTAAATCTTTTATGAAGTGTAGGAGGCATTATACTTTCCCAGAAAAATCAGGGTGACTCCAATCAAATGACTGCAGTTATAGATCCTGAGGGTTACACCAACATTTCACCCCGATTCATAGAATCCGTACAATGTGGAAACAGGCCATTTGGCCCAACAAGTCCATACCGACCCTCCAAAGAGTAACCCTCCCAGACAACATTCCCCTACCCTATTACTTTACATTTACCCCTGACTAATGGACTGAACCTACACATCACTGAACACTACAGGCAATTTTGCATAGCTAATTCACCTAACCTGCACAACCTTGGACTGTGCGAGAAAACTGGAGCACCTGGAAAAAACCCATGCCGACACGGGGAGGAAGTCCAGAATCCACACAGATAGCCACCTAAGGCAGGAACTAAACCCAGGTCCCTGGCACTGTAAGGCAGCAGTGCTAACCACTGAGGCACTGTGCTATAAAGGAGTTTTTCACCAAATGTTTCAGTAGGTTTAACTACTGTATTCGAATTGTTCAAGGGCAAAAGGTGCTCCCTTCCCAACTCTGTTCTCACCTCCATTAAAATTCAGGCCTTCATGTCAATCCTTTAGTCTAAATTTCACAAACATTTTTTATCTCTTTACTTTTCTACATATTGTGACATTCAAGAGATAGTTCTGTTCCATGTTAGGCCCTCAGACCAAGCTGAGGCAGCTGTCACAATAGACTGCGACAGCAGTGGTATGACTGACGGTCATTCAAATTCCCTACTTCACTGTGGTTTTGGAATCACAGACCAGGTAAAGATAGCAACTCACCTTCTCTCCAAAGGACATCATGGAACCAGTTGGATAATCGTTAAAAGCAAGTAGGCTTGTGGTCACCATTACTTGATTTTTTAAAAATTCCTGATTTAGTTTATTAACTGGATTTAAATTCCGCAATTGCCATGGTGGGGCCATGAACTCATTCTCTGGATCATTACTGTAAGCCTCTGGATTCAGGAACATAGCCAATAAAAACTTGACTGTGTTTTAATTTAATGGGTTGATATGGAGATGACCACAACATTAGGACAGGAATCAGCCAAACCATCTGTTTCAATATTGTGAATCATAATTGTACATTTTTGACCTAAGGCAGTATGGATGGTTGTTGGAAATCTGGTAAATGCTGTTCCTCTCAACTTCATTGTTTATACAGAAGTTAGTTACCAAAGAGAAACAGATGGAGTGTGCTCTCATTTTGCCAACAAATCTAGGATTCCCTAAAGTGTAGGGACACTTTCCACTATCCCATGTCAACACTGAGATATACCATAATCTAAAGAGACCGCATTCTCTCAAAAACCGCCGAGTGTGTGACCATATGCAGCATCAGTAGTCACAGGTGAGGTGTGCCAAAAGACTGCATGTTGGCTGACGTGGTGCCACTATTTAAGAAAGGTGGTAAGGACAAACCAGGGAACTATAGACCTGTGAGCCTGACGTCAGTGGTGGGTAAGTTGTTGGAGGGAATCCTGAGGGACAGGATGTACATGTATTTGGAAAGGCAAGGACTGATTAGGGATAGTCAATATAGCTCTGTGCGTGGGAAATCATGTCTCACAAACTTGATTTGAGTTTTTTGAAGAAGTACCAAAGAGGATTGATGAGGGCAGAGTGGTGGATGTGAGTTATATAGACTTCAGTAAGGCGTTCGACAAGATTCCCCATGGGAGAATGGTTAGCAGGGTTAGATCTCATGGAATATAAGGAGAACTAGCTATTTGCATACAGAACTGGATCAAAGGTAGAAGTCAGAGAGCCGTGGTAGAGGGTTGCTTTTCTGACTGGAGGCCTGTGACCAGTGAAGTGCTACAAGGATGAGTGCTAGGTCCACTACTTTGTCATTTCGTCATTTATACAAATGATTTGGATGTGAGCATAAGAGGTACAGTTAGCAAGTTTGCAAATGACACCAAAATTGGAGGTGCAGTGGACAGCAAAGAAGGTTACCTCAGAGTACAACGGGATTTTGGTCAGATGGGCCAATGGGTTGAGGAGTGGCAGATGGAGTTTAACTTAGACAAATGCGAGGTGCTGCATTTTGGAAAAGCAAATCTTCGCATGACTTATACACCTAATGTTAAGGTCCGAGGGAGTGCTGCTGACAAAGAGACATTGGAGTGCAGGTTCATAGCTCCTTGAAAATAGAGTCGCAGGTAGATAGGAGAGTGAAGAAGGCATTTGGTATGCTTTCCTTTATTGGTCAGAGTATTGAGTACAGGAGTTGAGAGGTCATGTTGCAGCTGTACAGGACATTGGTGAGGCTACTTTTGGAATATTGTGTGCAATTCTGGTCTCCTTCCTATTGGAAGGATGTTGTGAAACTTGAAAGGGTTCAGAAAAGATTCACAAGGATGTTGCCAGGGTTGGAGGATTTGAGCTATAGGGAGAGGTTGAATAGGCTAGAACTGTTTTGCCTGGAGCACCGGAGGCTGATGGTTGACCTTACAGAGGTTTATAAAATCATGAGGGGTATGGATAGGATAAATAGACAAAATCCTTTCCTTGGGGTGGGGGAGTCCAGAACTTGAGGGCATAGCTTTAGGGTGAAAGGGGAAATATATAAAAGGCTGGTGCGTGCATGGAATGAGCTGACAGAGGAAGTGGTGGGAGATTAATACAAATGCAACATGTAAAAGGCATTTGGATGGGTAGATGAATAGGAAGGGTTTGAAGGGATATGGGCTGGGTGCTGGCAGATGGGACTGAATTAGGTTGGGGTATCTGGTCGGCATGGACGGGTTGGACCGAAGGGTTAGTTTCTGTGCTGTACATCTCTATAACTCCATGTCATGGAGATCAGTGTCAGGACATCTGTCAAAGGACATGATGCCCTCATTCTGTAACAGTCCATGTGCCAGCTGCATGTGAGCCACCAGAGCAAATCAAAGGTTCTGGGGGACAGGGTGGTTACTGACCACATGGTTGATGATATTGTTGGTCAACCCATGCAAATGTGTGTGCATGCACACCACGAAGGCCATGTTTCATCCTAGTGAACCTAAGGTTTACTACCTCCAATGCAAGTGCATCCTTCTTTAAACATGAAGACTAACATTGCACTAAGGTATTCTATATGCGGTGTAGTCAGGGACCTGGAAAATTGTGACAAGATTTGTTTCTTTGTGTACTCCAATCTCTGCTCAATAAAGACCAATATATCAATAAGCTATCAGATGTCTTGCTGTACTTACATACTTGTATGAATGCATCTTGTCTCTCTAATCATCAAAATTTATAAGTTTAACATCTTTTTAAAATGTATTCTGTCTTTTTATTTTGTGACTATGTGAATAGCCGCATACTTTTTTGTTAAATCACTCGTGCGATGTGGGCATTGTTGGCGGGGCCAATATTTATTGCCTGTCCCTATTTGAAAAGGTAGTAGTGAGCTGCCCTCTTGAACTGCTGCACTCTATTTGCTTCCCCACATTATATTCCATTTGCCACCTCATTGCATTTGACCTGTCTCTTTGTAGCACCCGAGAGTGCTCTTCACAACTTGTTTGCCCAACTTGTTTTGTACTGTTAGATACATTACCCTCTATCTCTTCATCTACATCATTAATATAGATTGCAAATAGTTAAGGCCCCATCACCAATTCTTGTGACATGTCACTCGTCACGGACTGTCAACTTGAAAATGTGTTATCTCTGCTTCCTGTACGTTAACTGATCTTCTACGTGTGCTAATATATCACACCAACTCCTTGAGCCTGTTTCCTTGTTTATAACCATTATGTGATGCAAAGCACATACAGTAGCAAAATAAATAATAATTGAGTACTGTCACTGTAAATAGATTGTTTATTTGTACAATGTATCATCATTTGTTTTGAGTTTTTTTCAGAAAAGTAATTTGATTTCCTATTTAACTTCGTCAGGACCTCTGGTTATATGCTCCACAATGTCTGAAGTTGAGGACAACTGACCAGGTTTTTTTTCTCATTGGATGTAGCCAACAACTCAGGATCTCTATCATGACGAAGTCTAACGGTTTGCACCCTGTTAATTGCAGCAAATGGGGACTTGAATCCCTGGTGTACAAGTTGCACTGCGCTCAGTCTTCGGGAAGGTAGTTCTGATTGAGTGCTTTCTGAAGGGCCCGTGACATAAAGTGAGGTGATTTTAGAAGGTCTTGGATACTATTTGATTCTTGGCAGAGTAACGGAGGACTGCCTGCGCTTAATGGCCTGGTAAAAGGGTATAAAACATTATTTTAATTCTGACTAGTGAGTGCTCATTTGTTCTCTGACAGCTTTGGAGTTATCACAATGCATGAATCAGTTTTTTACCTTTGCATGCACCTTTAAGGCCAAAACAAAACATTTTCTCAATTTTTGACCTTTGCTAGATTTGCTCCAAATAAATACTTAACATAACAGTTGATACACGTCGGAACATGATGACAGAGAATACTATATTCACTAATGTCATTTATTCCACACAAAGCAATTGACATCCATGGTTCAGATAGCTGATCTATCTATAAGCATTTTATTAAAAATACATTTCATCAAAGTTGAAAAAAGGGTAGTTCAGTATTAAGAGATAACTTTCCAAAAAGAGCTATGTCTTTTTGTGGCACATTAAAGTGGCTGTTCTGAAGGATTTTATGTTATTTCTCACATCAGTATGTGAAACTAAAGTTAAGATTCCTTAGAAGAGTATAAAGAAAGTAGGAGTATACTTAGGAGGGAAATCAGGAGGGCAAAACGGGGACATGAGATAGTTTTGGCAAATAGAATTAAGGAGAATCCAAAAGGTTTTTACAAAGATATTAAGGACAAAAGGGTAACCAGGGAGAGAATAGGGCCCCTCAAAGATCAGCAAGGCGGCCTTTGTGTGGAGCCACAGAAAATGGGGGAGATACTAAATGAATATTTTGCATCAGTATTTACTGTGGAAAAGGATATGGAAGATATAGACTGTAGGGAAATAGATGGTGACATCTTGCAAAATGTCCAGATTAAGAAGAGGAAGTGCTGGATGTCTTGAAACGGTTAACAGTGGATAAATCCCCAGGACCTGATCAGGTGTACCGGAGAACTCTGTGGGAAGCTAGAGAAGTGATTGCTGGGCCTCTTGCTGAGATATTTGTATCATCGATAGTCACAGGTGAGGTGCCGGAAGACTGAGGGTTGGCAAACATGGTGCTACAGTTTAAGAAGGGCGGTAAAGACAAGCCAGGAAACTGTAGACCAGTGAGCCTGACCTCGGTGGTGGGCAAGTTGTTGGAGGGAATCCTGAGGGACAGGATGTACATGTATTTGGAAAGGCAAGGACTGATTCAGGATAGTCAACATGGCTTTGTGCGTGGGAAATTACGTATCACAAACTTGATTGAGTTTTTTGAAGAAGTAACAAAGAAGATTGATGAGGGCAGAGCAGTAGATGTGAACTGTATGGACTTCATTAAGGCTTTCAACAAGGTTCCCCATGGGAGACTGATTAGCAAGGTTAGATCTCATGGAATACAGGGAGAACTAGCCATTTGGATACAGAACTGGCTCAAAGGTAGAAGACAGAGGGTGGTGATGGAGGGTTGTTTTTCAGACTGTAGGCCTGTGAGCAGTGGAGTGCCACAAGGATCGGTGCTGGGACCTCTACTTTTTGTCATTTACATAAATGATTTGGATGCGTGCATAAGAGGTACAGTTAATAAGTTTGCAGATGACACCAAAATTGGAGGTGTAGTAAAGCGGGTTACCTCAGATTACAACAGGATCCGGATCATATGGGCCAACAGGCTGAGAAGTGGCAGATGGAGTTTAATTCATATAAATGTGAGGTGCTGCATTTTGGGAAAGCAAATCTTAGCAGGACTTATTCATTTAATGGTAAGGTCCGAGGGAGTGTTGCTGAACAAAGAGACTTTGGAGTACAGGTTCACAGCTCCTTGAAAGTGGAGTCGCAGGTAGATAGGAGAGTGAAGAAGGCATTTGGTATGCTTTCCTTTATTGGTCAGAGTATTGATTATAGGAATTGGGAGGTCATGTTGTGGCTGTACAGGACATTGGTTAGACCAATGTTGGAATATTGCGTGCAATTCTGGTCTTCTGGTCTCCTTCCTATCAGAAAGATGTTGTGAAACTTGAAAGGGTTCTGAAAAGATTTACAAGGATGTTGTCAGTGTTGAAGGATCTGAGTTATAAGGAGAAGCTGAACAGGCTGGGGCTGTTTTCCCTGGAGCATCGGAGGCTGAGGGGTGACCTTATAGAGATTTACAAAATTATGAGGGGCACAAATAGGATAAATAGACAAAGTCTTTTCCCTGGGGTCGGGGAGTCCAGAACTAGAGGGCATAGGTTTAGGGTGAGAGGGGAAAGATATAAAAGAGACCAAAGGGGCAACGTTTTCACGCAGAGTGTGGTATGTGTTTGGAATGAGCTGCCAGAGGAAGTGGTGGAATCTGGTACAATTGTAACATTTAAGAGGTATTTGGATGGGTATTTGAACAGGAAAGGTTTGGAGGGATATGGGCCGGGTGCTGCCAGATGGGTCGAGATTGGATGGGCTATCTGGTTGGCATGGACGGGTTGGACCGAAGGGTAATTTTTCCATGCTGTACATCTCTATGACTCTATGTTACTACATGTCCAGGAATCATGACTTTAATCAAGTCGTAATCATCTGTAACTCTATTATTTTTATCTGCTAATAAAAAGGTACTCTTTGTATTGTTTTCCATTCCAGATACGTGCTAGTTAATAACTGTCAATGCCTTAATTTCAAATACTGAAAGCATAGAAATGGGCCTATTTGGAAACAAATACACATATTTCCAACCCAAAACATTGCCAAGATTATCAAAATGTAACCTAACTCTTCAGGAAAATTTTAAGTTTTGGTCTAATTCAAAAGCAAAGCTGCAAGTTGAAGAAGTATTTAATAAAAAGGGTTAAAAAAACACACACACACCAATAGCACAAACCCTGTTTTAAAAGTGGGATATTTCATCTCAAACACTATCGTAATATTCTCATACAGCATGCATTATCCTCGTTCAAAGACCGACAAAACATCCATGGGATTGATGGTGGGGGAGACACAAAAGAGAGTAGAAAGAAAGTTTACCATGGCTTCCTTTTTCTTTTCTACTGTGTCTCTCATTGACTGTATTTCACTGTTCAGTTGTTCTGGGCATTCCACAATCAAAGGTCTGAGCTTTGCTTGGAGTTCTTTTGCATTGGCTATGTCCAATTTTAGTTGACCCTATTATTAACAGATTAAAATTAGATTAGGGACAAGACAAAAAAAAAACAGGATTTACAAGTCTTTTTGAGTTACCAAAATGCTGATGCTATAACAATCCAGAATTCTGCTGATTTAATATTTGATTTAATATCTGCAAAAGGACACAAAGCATTTCAAATAAGAGGCAAGTACACCCATACAATTTTAATATACAAACCAAATGTAAAGCTAATTAATTAGACAGCAATAAAGATTTCCAACTGTTAACACACAAGATAAACTTAAAAACTTGTCACATGTTTTCACATGCAAGTGCCTGTCCATTCTCCTTGTACACAAGTAACAAAACAAAAGAACGTATGAGGCAAAAAGCAGGTAACGATACGCTGATTACCCTTATATCTATGTTTGCAAAATAGTGGACTAATTAAGGAGATAATAGCAGCACATGTGGAAAATCATAATACAGTCAAGCAGATTTCGCATGGTTTCATGAAAGGGAAATTGTATCTGATTAACTTGTCAGAATTTTTCTTGGAAATCTCAACCAGAATGGATAGAAGGGAAACAGTAAATGTGTTATATTGGGACTTCCAGAAGTCATTTGACAAAGTACCACACAAAAGGTTAAGTTATAAGATAAGAGCCATTGGAGGTCACAGTTAATACAGTGAAGGTGTTACATCTGAGTGCATGCAGTATAAGGAATAAGGTTAATGAGCTTGTGGCACAAATTGAAATTGGCAGGTATGAAGTGGTGGACATCACAGAAACATGGCATTTGGATGGGTATATGAATAGGAAGGGTTTGGAGGGATATGGGCCGGGCACTGGCAGGTGGGACTAGATTGGGTTGGGATATCTGGTCAGTATGGATGGTTTGGACCGAAGGGTCTGTTTCCATGCTGTACATCTCTATGACTTTATGAGTCTATATTGCACAAGTTGTTGCTTTAGTATCTCATCTTGGGATACAGAAGCACCTTTGAAATAAAGGCATATACCACCTTTTTAATGTTATTGTATGAGGGTGTTGCTAGCTTGGCCAGTATTTATTGCCCATCCCTAATTGCCCAAAGGGCAGTTAAGAGTTAACAACATTGCTGTGGGTCTGAAGTCACATATAGGCCAGACCAGGTAAGGATGGCAGTTTCTTTCCCTGAAGTGAATCAGATGAGTTTTTCAAACAATCGACAATGGATTCATGGTCTTAATTCCAGACATTTATTGGATTTAAATTCCATCTGCCAAGGCAGGATTGGAACCTGGGTCCTCAGGACATTACCCAGGCCTCTGGATTAGCAGTCCAGTGATAACCTCAGCAGGACATTGCCTCTCCATCCAATGAACTTCAAGTCCAGAATCAGCTTTATGATTTAGACAAGGCTTAATTTATCTTTAAAAATGTATCTTATTTCACTACCAAAAGAATTCATAAAAATAATAATTTAAAATAATGGGCTGGTTTAGGGTGGAGGACCAGCCTAAAATCAGCTGCACCCAGAAGGATGAAAAAGCAACAAATGGAAATAAGAAGCAATGAAACAAGAAGAAGAGAAGAGCAAAAGGCAATTTAAATACATAGAGGGACAGAGATTGAAATATTTCACTTACAGTAATTCAGGGAGACAGCTGTTCAGATTAAAACATCCTGAACTAAAAGATTAGAACATGAATATTAGTGAAAAGAGAGACATGATGTCAAAGTCAAGTGTCTAGTATTCAAAAGGACAAATCCAAAAATACCTAAATTTCAAGCTATTACTGAGTTCACACAGTGGGAGATAATGGGCTGATTGTTTGGCAAGACAGTTTTGATAGTCCATGGTATTGCTGTGGAGAAAGCATGGGAACGATCAGCTTCTGAATAATTCAAACAACATGGTGCAAAGCTTGAACACATTTCACTTGTTTGCAGAGAATGGAACTTTGCATTCCTGATGAAGGGCTTATGCCCGAAACATCGATTCTCCTGCTTCTCAGATGCTGCCTGACCTGCTGTGCTTTTCCAACACCACACTCTCGACTCTGATCTCTAGCAACTGCAGTCCTCACTTTCTCCTATACAAAGGCATGTCACATGTTGCAAGTATAAATGAGCCACATTATAAGCTTGGCTGACTATTTTAAATTTGATGTTCGTGTAGCTATTAGCGTACTCAGGATTGTTCAGCAACTTCTGTGCTTTCGCAGGATCATATCTAACAGTCGACATTTTGCTGTGGGACTAGCCAGCTCACACTGGTTAAGTACATCTGAACTCTGCTCATTATGAAGGAATAGATTTTTGATTTGATCAGCCAATCATCGGGATCTATGGCCTATGTACCTGGTGGTGCACTAGCACTAATATCCATACAAGTGAATTAGCTTTCTCTTTGGCAATGCTTCAATCAACCAGCCTTCACCCCAGCCCCTGCCATTTCCCTTCTGGTTTAAACCAATGTGATCATTTGACATTTAGTGTTCTTGTATCTATCCTGATGTATGCAAGTTGAAAAGCTTCAGCAACTTTTTCTTCCTTCAGCAATGCAAAAGATTAGAAGCAGACAAAAAGAAGAGATAATAAGGTAGAACAAAATGCCAGAAGACGTTAGAGATTAGAGTAAAAGTACATCATTAGGCTACAAAAATAAATCATGGCTCACTTGACAGACATGTTTCTATTATAACTTTTATTGTTGCTGACAGTCAGCATGGCTGAAAGCCAACGTAAGCACGATTGGAACCGACTAGACTTAAACATTAATCTATGATTGCAGCTATATTGCAGTTACTCAGACTGACATAGTTGGTGTGAACTGTATTTTTCATACAGCAGAGCTATACGGTTAGCAAACCGGCTGATACAGAAGTCAGTCTCCTGCGTGCACATGACTAAATCAAGCTCCAAGACCAGCATGCTCATATTCAACACTAGCTTCTGCCAGTATCAAAACGACTCTACTTTAAGTCTAAAACTGCCTGAGCAATCCCATGGATGTTTATTAAATGTGCCTCTCAACAAAGCTGGGGCAAAGTAAAACTGGTGTGGAGGGGACATCCAGATCGGACCACACTTTACTGGCCTCCAGATTTTATGCTTATTCACCAATTTTACATGGATACACACTTTTCCACTTCTCATTGGAAAAGTTTGTGGTTAGTTGCAATTGAATCTAAGTCTAACATCTCTACCATCCATTGTATTTTACAGCCTGATTAAATCTGTCATTGTATAAAACATGAACTGCTCATCTTTGTCTGCAAAAATAAGTGTAGCTTTAAATTTACTTGAATCTAAAGTGCTTTTCAAGTTGGGGTTTGACCTTTACGCATGAGGATAATTGTCTCCTACTCTTGCCCCATTTCTTGAAAACCATTCACATCTCCTTCCACAAGATGGCAGCGAGTAGGACGCTCTATGCATTCCTTTTCTTTTCTCCCCCCCCGTTTGTGTGTTTTCTCGCTTCTGTCTTTTCCCTCTTCTGCTTGCGGGCCAGAGCAGAGCGAGGGGGTGGTTGGGCTAGTAGACCAGAGCTGAGCAGGAGTGGCCAGCGACCCAGAGCAAAGCAGAAACGCCCAACAGCTTGGAGCGAGGATGGCAGTATAGCGGGCCTGGAGTGGAGCAGAGATGGCTAGTGGGCCTGAAGCAAAGACGGTTACTGGTGGGGAGACAGTGGAGTTTGGTTAAACCATGTGGAAACCATGAAGTGGAGGTGCTGGTGTTGGACTGGGGTGGACTAAATAAAAAATCACATGACACCGGGTTATAGCCCAACAGGTTTATTTGAAACCACAAACTTTCAGAGCACCTGATCTGAAAGCTTGTGGCCTTAAATGAATCTGTTGGCGTCGTATGATTTTTAACCATGTGGGAGCCCTTACAGAAAGACTGTAATCTTTATCTTTTTAGCTTTATTTATTATTTTCCTAGCTTATACAATGTATGTCTGCAATTGAGTGTAACTTTTTTTCTTTATTTTCTCTATTTTTTGTACCTAGGTACTTTGTACTTAAGATGGTGCCACGTATTGGCGACCTTGTACACTTTTCATCGTACTTCTGTTCTTTTGTAACTTGAGTACATGTGACAATAAACCTGATTCATTAATTCATTCATTCACAAGGAATCTTTTATTTCCAACTTCTTTTGAATCAAAGTTGCACACTTAATGTGATCTCACATGATTACGCCGGTCCAGTAGATTTGGAGACTCCAGGCAATATTGACTTGTGACATCCATATTTTCAATAAATGATGAAGAAATTTTGAAGAAATCTAAGCAGGGACAAACTTGAAAGCTTCTCCCCACCTGTGACCTGGTATGCCAGTGCTATTTTAAAATTAATATTCGGACGTATTTTAAATAATTTAGCTTACTTCAAGTCGCTTCTGGGGGAAACATTTTAAGAAATTCCTCCCCTGCCAGGGACCATTTGTCACTCACTCCTGCCTGTTTTTTTCCACTGCCAGCACCTGAAGTCCACACCACTGCTATCCACAACCAGGCCCATCTAAGCAAAAATGATAAAGGTTTCTCAGGATCATCAAGAGCCCTGCTACAAGAAATGAATCGTTCCTGAATTTGAACCTGAAAATATTGCGAATGCTCCTGCAATTAACGGTAATAAAAAATTGTATTGTTATCTCCTCACTTATCATGTCAGTGGCTCTACGTTATATTGCATTTTCCCTTGCATGACGCAACACATCTTCTGACTCAGTGCAAGCAATGACACAGGAGGTTTTGCTTCATCAATGACCTTCTTAAGGTCAGAGTGGGAATGTTCTCTGATAATTACAGAATGCTCAAAACTATTCATGACACCTCAGATATTGAAGCAGTAAATGGCTGCATGCAGTAAGACATCTATCTTGGGCTGATAAGTGACAAGTAACAGCTAATGACCATCTTCAACCATCTAAGAATTGAAAACTTTAACCACCTATCTTGCACCTATTGGCTAGACCAGTGTTTACTGCCCATCCCTAACTGAACCTTGAGAATATGGTGATTAGCAGCTGCCCTGAACTGCTTAAAGTACTATGGGTGTAGGAACATGAACTGTTATATTAGAAACAAGACTTTGACCCACTGACAGTGAAAGGATGGTGATATATTTCCAAATCCCATTGTTGAAGGTGTCACCACCTCAATCCTGAGGTTACCATTGACTGGAAATGAACTGGGCAGGCCATTTTAATACTGTAGGTAAAAAAGTAGGTCAGAAGTTGGGATTTCTATGGTGAGTGACTTATCTCCTGACTCACCACTGTCTGTCCACCAACTATAAGATGCTAGTAGGTGTATGATTACTCTCCATTTCCCAGCTTGAGTGCAGCTCCAACAACAATCAAGAAGCTTGACACAACCCAGAACAAAGAAGCCTGCTTGATTAGAATGGTGGCAGCAGTATGTCCCAACTTCACAATGCACTGAAGCAACTCACAAAGGTTTCTTTAACAACACCTTACAAGCCTTCATTCTTTACTGTGTAGGGTAGCAGATGCACGGAAACTCAATTGTCTACAAATTCCCCTCCAAGCCACAGACCATCCTGATTTGGAAATATATCACTATCCTTTCACTGTCAGTAGGTCAAAGTCTTGTTTCTAATATGACAGTTCATGTTCCTACACCCATAGGACTTTAAGCAGTTCAGGGCAGCTGTTCATCACCATATTCTCAAGGTTCAGTTAGGGATGGGCAGTAAACACTGGTCTAGCCAATAACATCCACATCGCATGAATCAAAAAAGTGTTATGTTTTTCATCTGGTGAGGCAAGTTGGTACTACCACTTCCTATTAAACTAAATAACAAGTCTTTCATGAAATATTCTCTTTTTAGAATTCAGCTATACCAGTAGGCTGACAAAACCCCACCTCTTCCTCCGCTACATTGATGACTGCATTGGCACCACCTCATGCTCCCGCGAGGAGGTTGAGCAATTCATCAACTTCACCAACACATTCCACCCTGACCTTAAATTTACCTGGACCATCTCTGACACCTCCCTCCCCTTCCTGGACCTCTCCATCTCCATTAATGACGACCGACTTGACACTGACATTTTTTACAAACCCACCAACTCCCACAGCTACCTGGATTACACCTCTTCCCACCCTATCTCTTGCAAAAATGCCATCCTGTATTCCCAATTCCTCCGCCTCTGCCGGATCTGCTCCCAGGAGGACCAGTTCCACCACAGAATACACCTGATGGCCTCCTTCTTTAGAGACCGCAATTTCCCTTCCCACGTGGTTAAAGATGCCCTCCAACACATCACGTCTACATCCCACACCTCCGCCCTCAGACCCCACCCCTCCAACCGCAACAAGGACAGAACGCCCCTGGTTCTCACCTTCCACCCTACCAACCTTTGCATAAACCAAATCATCCGCCGACATTTCCGCCACCTCCAAACAAACCCCACCACCAGGGATATATTTCCCTCCCCATCCCTTTCCGCTTTCCGCAAAGACCGTTTCCTCCGCGACTACCTGGTCAGGTCCACACCCCCCCCCTATAACCCACCCTCCAATCCTGGCACTTTCCCCTGCCACCACAGGAACTGTAAAACTGCGCCCACACCTCCTCCCTCACCTCTATCCAAGGCCCTAAAGGAGCCTTCCACATCCATCAACTTTTTACTTGCACATCCACTAATATCATTTATTGTATCCGTTGCTCCCGATGCGGTCTCCTCTACATTGAGGAGACTGGGCGCCTCCTAGCAGAGCGCTTTAGGGAACATCTCCGGGACACCCGCACCAATCAACCACACCACCCCGTGGCCCAACATTTCAACTCCCCCTCCCACATGGAGATCCTGGGCCTCCTTCACCGCCGCTCCCTCACCACCAGACACCTGGAGGAAGAACGCCTCATCTTCTGCCTCGGAACACTTCAACCCCAGGGCATCAATGTGGACTTCAACAGTTTCCTCATTTCCCCTTCCCCCACCTCACCCTAGTTCTAAACTTCCAGCTCAGTAACTGTCCCCATAACTTGTCCAGACTTGTCCTACCTGCCTAGCTCCTTTTCCACCTATCCACTCCACCCTCTCCTCCTTGACCTATCACCTTCATCTCCTCCCCCACTCACCCATTGTACTCTATGCTACTTTCTCCCCACCCCCACCCTCCTCTAGCTTATCTCTCCACGCTTCAGGCTCACTGCCTTTATTCCTGATGAAGGGCTTTTGCCCGAAACATCGATTTCGAAGCTACTTGGATGCTGCCTGAACTGCTGTGCTCTTCCAGCACCACTAATCCAGAATCTGGTTTCCAGCATCTGCAGTCATTGTTTTTACCTCGACAAAATGCATTGTCAATTTAACAGTAAACAGGGGTCTTTTTTATTCAAATTACTGATGAGATTTTAATAAGTATTTGAAAAATTCTATATTTTGGAACAAATTTTAAGTGCGAGAGTTAAAGTTTTCTTTTAAATACTGTTCACCACAATTATTATTTCTTCCCAGTACCTCTGTGTGATTTGCCACTTATTATCTTTGGTTGAATTTGAGAGACTTATTGACCCGGGTCCGAAGGGTTTGTATTAAAGAAGCCTATTGGGTCTGACGAGTTCGGACTGATCCCAAAACACATTTAACAAGTGACTGAAAACTATTGCCAACAATACATAGCAACTTGTAGAGAAAGTCTACCATAACATTTGCTAATCAGGCAGTTAATAGACCAGCAGAGAGCCTTCCCCTGTGACCAAGAGGGGATCCCCTGGCGCCAGAGGCACATGTCTTAAGAGCTCACAGCCAATCAGAAGTCAGCAGGTCTATTGAATGGTAGCTGGGGAATTGGTGGCGAGTGCTGGTATGACATCCATTGGGGTCTAGCATCTGGAGGGTTCAGATGGAGTGGGATGGAGTGGGGTGAAGGGAAGGGAAGGGACAGGACTCTCAGCAAGCCCACCCTCCTGCAAACAGCACCCCCACCTCTCCTGATACCATGTCCCCTAATATAATCTGCACAAGCGACCTTCATGTTTAATTGAATTGTCCACTTTTGTGAGACCTTATTGAACATTGAGAAAGTGAGGACTGCAGATACTGGAGATCAGATTCGAAGAGTGTGATGCTCAAAAAGCACAGCAGATCAGGCAGCATCCGAGGAGCAGGAGTATCGATGTTTCGGGCATAAGCCCTTCATCAGGAATGTGCAGTGGGGGAAGGGGCTGAGAGATAAATAGGAGAGGGGGTGGGGCTGGGGGGGGCAGATAGCTGGGCGGGCAATAGGTAGATGCAGTTGGGGGGGTGATGGTAATAGGTTGGTGGGGAGGATGGAGCAGATAGGTGGGAAGGAAGATGAACTAGTAGGATAGATCAAAAGGGTGGTGCTGAGTTGGAAGGTTGGATCTAGGATGAGGTGGAAAGGGGAGGTGATGAGGAAACTGGTGAAATCAACATTTAATGCTTATTGAACATGTCAAGCCTCCGACCAGAAAAAGTAAATTACTTCAAAATTAAAGCAAGGGAACAGGACTGTAAACTCAACTGGGCTATTTCCCACAGGAGCTTCCTGCTACCTCACTTCATTGAATCCCATCAGCCTAAGTCTCCAATCATGCACCTATTTATGTAGGTTTCCCTTAACTACACCTATTTTATTCAACTCAGCTACTCCTGATATTAGCAAGTGCTACATTCAAACCACTCTCTGGCTCCGATTCTAATACGACAAAAGAAATGTACGTAAAATATAACCAAGAGTTTGGCTTTGCTGGTGTGTCTTTGATGTTTTCATAAGTGTTTTTCTTCCTGGGACTGGAGTGTATTGGGTGATTACGTCAATCTTACAATATTTGCCAGCAGCAGTGTTTCATTTATTGCAGCCTCCCAACCCATAATTATAGGAGCATCCTGCTTGGAAGCAAAGCAATTGGGAAATAAAGGGGTGGTGGAGATGTAAATAAGGGACTTTTACTTAACTGTATTATGGTGCAAGTTGACCGTAAACGATGTTGCAATCTATTTTCTTGCACCGGTGATAGATTATATTTTGGTGAAAGAGAGATTGGGGTCAGCAGCCAAGGACAGTCTCCTAAATAAAACTGTCTCATTTCCCTTATTTCACAGTTAAGTCAGAAAGTATGTTGGCTCTGGCATAATTGTTATTAATTCACTTTTTTCTGTTTTTATGGATATTGATAATCTTTTAGTTTTTGTACCTATTTAAAAATAAATCTTAATTTCTAATCATGAATGCTGTAATAGAAGAGAACAATAGCAACATTAAATGCTGATAACACTCTAGCCTCCAAATAATAATCAATGAGCTATGTGAGTGGCATGGTGTCTCAGTGGCTCAGTGGTGAGCACTGCTGACTCACAACACCAGGGACCTGTGCTTGATTCCAGCCTCGAGTGTCTATCTGTGTGGAGCTTACACATTCTTCCTGTGTCTGTGTGGATTTCTTCTGGGTGCTCCAGTTTCCTCCCACAGTCCAAAGATATGCATGTTAGATAGATTGGCCATGCTAAATTACCTGTAGTGTCCAGAGACTTGCAGGTTAATTTGGTTAGCCATGGGAAGCGCATGGTTACAGGAATAGGGTAGTGAGTGGGTCTGGGTGTGATGCTCTTTGGAGGTCTGGTATACATTGATAGGCCGAATGGCCTGCTTCCACACAATAGGGATTTAATAATAAAATAATCCAGAGAAAGGGATTCAATTTGCTAAGGATCTTAATACAAACAGACTTACTTGATGTTGTGTTCTTGTGAGTTTGCATTTACTGAAGGTTGTGGTCCAAAACAGGATATTGCTATGAACCTTATCAGGGATGACAATCCATTTCACTTCTCACACTATATACAAAGTATTTGTTTGCAAAAATATTTAACCTTCCATCATCCTGCTAGATGCATATCTTAACTCATTAAATATTATGCAAATATCTATTAATAATTCAAATTTAAGAATTCATAGGACATTTAGCATTCATACATCCCATTCTACAAAACAAAACATTGTGTAGCACTTTATAAGAACAATTCCAATGTCTTCTTACTCCTCGTTTGATAATATTGCATTCCCAGAAAACAGAAACTTGCTGGACTGCATTTAAGACAAGCTTAACAAATTTCACTATCTCTCGATGCACTTTTTCATGTCAATTCATCAGACAGGCTATCCATTCTATAGTAGGCAAAATTAGTAGCACTACAGCAAATATAAATGCAATTCCTCCTCTTCTAATATTTAGATCCAACATCAAAATAGCTTTGTATTTAATTAGGCTTCAAAGTTAATGATCCACACATATGAAAAATGAATAATCTGATATTTAATAAATGATTATATTATCAGGTAGGGATATTCCACGCACAGAAACGTCATCATTAAAATACTAAGCTGTTGGTCGTACAACCTTGTCAGTTTCCTGCAGTCCTCTTATTGGTTAAACAACTGGCACCATTCCAACGTGCTTGTGTATAAAAGACACTGAGCCCAGCTGAAGCAGTCAGTGTGTACATGTAAGATTACTTTACCCAGGAGAAATTTAGCAAAGGATACTTAACAGCACCCAGAAAAAAATTAAAATGTGCCGAGGACTATCATCACTACCAAGCTGCTGCTTAGAGAGGTATGTTTCTTAAGCGATTTCTGTACAAATAAGATCTTGAATAGTGGAGAGGTATTGAGGTAAGCATTTACTTTGACTTAAATAATGCGTTCAATAGTTCAAAACTTGCTGATGGATGTGAATACTTCAGGATTTATATTTTGCTGGGTTAGTTTTTTTTGCAAGTGAAGGTGAATTATAGATCAGGGTTTTTTAACATGATTGTGATATAAAGATATTGAGCAGCATTGAGTCTACTACAGATTTTGATTCAAAATCATTCAGAGATTGAACATAGGCTGTCAAAGTTGAAAAGAAACATATTGTAAAACCTACTGTGCATTGAATTAACTGTGACAAATGTTCCTTTAATTGTCTTGGGCAATGGGAAAGTAACAATAGAAAGTAATGCTAAAATTCAATCCACTTTCATCAATCGAGAACTTGGGATCCATAAAAATGTTGAAAACCACACCAAACAATTGTTTGACTGAAACTTAAATTGGTTTTTCAGGCTGT
This sequence comes from Chiloscyllium punctatum, assembly GCF_047496795.1. Classification (NCBI taxonomy): domain Eukaryota; kingdom Metazoa; phylum Chordata; class Chondrichthyes; order Orectolobiformes; family Hemiscylliidae; genus Chiloscyllium; species Chiloscyllium punctatum. The sequence goes on from NC_092745.1 coordinate 69,223,299, forward strand.
AATTCCAACACAGCTTTGTGAAGATCACTGAAGACATCATTTCATATCATTGTAAAAAGAGTTTGCACTTCCTCCCAAGATCTTCTGAATTAAAGTCAGAAATGACCAGAGATGCCTGTGAGCATTTGAAACTGAAATGACCATCTGCTCTGGAGAAAAGACAGATTAATATAAAACATTATTCTGTCTCATTAATGCTGATAGAGCTATTATACATTTCCTGTGCTTTGTCATAAATCAAAATTGACACCTAGAGATGAACTCCTTTAAATATCAAAACCACTCTTGGATCCCCTGTCAGCAGCAACATGCTAACTATACTTTGCACCTTGCTCCTGTTGTAGTATAGCCAGAATGTACTGCAGTCCATCTGTGCTGGCAATTATATCAGAGAGTCACTACCTCAGTGAATCCAACTTAAAGCAATTAGCTAGTTAATAAAGAAAAGAAAACAGATGTCTTCAAAGAGCAAATTAAATGGATCATAAAGAGGAAATGACATCCTTCAGATAGTAAAAATAACAATAATGAGTTAGACATTGGCAAACTAATTATTTTAAAATGATGTAACCTATTTGTGCTAGTCACAACTGACTGGAAAGATTTTTCTTTCTGAGACAAGGAATATTTTCTATTTCCAGGGCAAAGGGGATTAAAACTCGGTTAGGAGTCTTTCTACAGGTGTCAGAGAAATCTTACAGTTCTGTTCAAGCAAAGAAGGAGAAAGCAGATTCCAGGTGAGTGCATTCTCACTGATCTAGAAGCAGAATAATTGACTATCATGACTACTTTGCCTCTACTGTGTCAAAAGCAGAATTAAGAAAGCTGTTTTATTGTTTCTCCAAACAGGCCCTCTTCAGAAGAAGCAAAGAAATGGAGACATTCACTGGATAAGATGCTTTCTCATAAATGTAAGTAGGTGTCTGTTTTTGTGCTGCCATAATAGGGGCTCAGAGGTTTTGCTTTGTTATTGTATTAAACTGACAACAGTTGGTATAAATCAATTAAAACGACAATATTCAAGTGCCCAAGGAGAGCTTTTTTGTTCTTCTAAATTATAGATGTAGCTTTATTTCATGAGTTTTAAGAATCTGAGCACAGACTTCAAATTTGCAAAGTAATTCGCCTCCAAAGTAAATGGCAAACTGAAGGTTGTAACAAAGAACAGTGTATCACAGTACCCCATTATATGGCTCAGTGGTTAGCACTGCTGCTCACAGCAGCTGAGACCTGGGTTCGATTCTAATCTTGGGTGATTCATTTTCCCCGTGTCTGTGTGGGTTTTCTCTTGGTGCTCCGGTTTCCTCCCACAATCCAAAGATGTGCCAATTAGGTGAATTGGCCATGCTAAATTGTCCATAGTGTACAGAGATGTGTAGGTTAGGCGCATTAGTCGGGGGAAATATAGGCTCGGGGAACAGGTCTGGGTGGGTTACTCTTCAGAGGGTCGGTGTGGACTTGTTGGGCTGAAGGGCCTGTTTCCATACTGAAATTCTGTAAATGTGGGAAATTCTTCCCTGATACAAAAGGGAGATTCAGTTCTTATCTGTGATCTCAAGTCAGTTATTCAACTATCTCCCACATTCCCTATACAGCAATAGCAACTCCTGCAGGAGCTTGTCCAGCTCATTTTGAATCTACAATCACTGAACATGTTGGCAACATATCCCAAAATTCAGTAGTCCTCTAAGGATGGAAACACCTCTTGCAAATTCGCCATAACACAGCAGGGTGCATATAATTCAGACTGCAGTAAACCATTGTCTAAGAAAGATGGTATGTGATGTGAATAGGAAGTGTAGAAATGACAGGAAATTGAATCCAACAACTAACTCTCTGAATCATAAATTTGCAACATTGTTGTAAGAAACCTGATGGGTTAGAGGTATCCACAGATCACTCATCAGAGCTTTTTGCATCGAGAAAGTTCCAAGCTTGGTGCTGCAGCTGATTCACCAGCCTGAGAAACTACAAATCTATCGACAACTTCCAAACAACCCTCTCGTGTTTTGTTTAATCTAGGCAAGTCCAAAGTGCTGTTGGAAGCATTCGGTGTTGATTCCATGCTTTCTGGCAAAATACTTGATGGAGGCTTTGGTCTCTGAACATGCCTGGCCAAAAAGCAATACATGAGGCAGTAGCTAACAATAAGAACTCTACAGAATCTTTAATCGCCATCATGAGAAATCTCTCTCAGATCATTATCACACACCAACAGGCCTTCTTTTCTCATGCTAAGGTTTAAATATTAAACACAAAATCTGTCATGAACTTTTGCAAGTTTTGAAAGCATATCTGTTTCACCTTTAAATTCAATAGAACCACTAAAATTATTCAGCAACTATAGATTTCTCCCCTTCCTTTGTCAGATGGTCTATCTGCCTTCAGAGCATTTCTCCGTTCCGAATATAGTGAGGAGAACATTGAGTTCTGGCTGGCCTGTGAGGACTACAGAAAAACCAAGTCTCCTGCAAAACGAGCTTCTAAAGCAAAGAAGATTTATTTGGAATTTATAGAGACAGATGCTCCAAAAGAGGTCAGTCCTGTCCTATGTAAATGTGAACCATATGGTTTAAAACATCTTGAAGGAAAGATCTAGTATGTTAGCAAGAGCAAACTTATGATTAAAGAGCCATTGTTGATTTTGTTTTTCTGCCTCTAACTCCTGAATAGGTTAATATTGATTATGAAACAAAAGACTTCACTAAGAGGAACCTTCAGAAACCCAGCCGCTCCAGCTTTGATGTGGCCCAGAAGAAGATTTATAACCTGATGGAGAAAGATTCCTATGCCAGGTTCCTGAGATCAGATGTATACCTAAACCTGATTAAACAAACAGGGAGAACCTCCAACCTGGCAGAAGTCAATAGGCAGTCCCAGACGTGAAATTGAAGGGAGTGCCTCTTGGAAAGATCTTAACAGAGTAACTGATGAAAGCTAAGGCCACAAATGGAAGGCATACGGCCAAGCGCGGATGGAAATTAGAGAGATATGACATTGTCAGACAGCACAGTTTAGATACAAAGGATTTTCCAAAGAATTGGACAGACACAGATGTATCTATGATATTTGTGAATGCATTGCATAAGAAAGTGAAGATGTGCACTGCAGTGAGAAGTGATGGGACATTATATTTTCACAGAAGTGTTTTTATGTTTATTGTATAAATTATTTATTGTATTCTATAATATTAATTAGACATTGTATGAAATACAGTTTGGAAAGTATCTGTGAGAGAAAAATTAGTACTGATGTTCCTTTAGAAAACTGGTGCTTGCTTTCTGTAGCAGTGTCAAGCTTTTCAAGTTGAAATATGTGAGACTAAAACAGCAAACAATTCCTCTAAGTTTGGAACAATTCTTTTATGCTCAATACTGCACTCCATAAAGCACGTGTTGCCGCACAAGACATGTTAACCAAATAATTTTAAAGGAAATATTTGAATATTTTTACAAGAGCCAAATTCAAAATGAACAATAAAGCATTAAAGTCAGAAGCATGTTAATACACATCATGAAGTTGTAAAAGAGTTAGGTTGAGGTTTTGATAGTGATTACTAATAGGCTGAATGTTACTGAATTCTCAAAATCTCAACATTGCCACATGTTCTCTTAACAACATTTACAATGTTGGTTAATTGCAATTACAATTTCCAACCAGACACTGGTCTGTTCTAATGCAGTTCAGACTCCAAACTGGCACAGAATATTTATAACTGTGTCACACTAAAGTTTTGTTGCTAATTTATTGTCTCACACTGTTTTGTACATAAATTATTTATATTCAATCTTCTCCACGTGGAATTACTAAGAGGAGGTGCAATAAAAAACTGTTGCACTATTAAAAGCCTTGTAGGTTTTTTCTTTTGATACGGGTAGTGGGTGCTGGGACAATGAAAGAGATTGTGCTCATAAAATGTCCAACACGCCAAATGTATAATGGTCAGCCTTGGCGCAGTTAGTAACAAACCTGAGTAAGAAGGCTGTGGTTCAAGCACCACTCAGTGACATCTTGTTTCATTCATTACATGGGGGCATCATTGACAGCACAGTATTCATTGGTCATCCCTAGTTGTCCTCAAGAAGATTTTGGTAAGTCACCTTCTTCATTTGCTGCACTCAATACAATGCAGATACACTTACGGCGCTGTTATGTAAGAATTGTCCCAGTGCAGATGGAGGCCATTGATCTGTTGTGTCTATGCCAGCTCTCCAAATGAGCATCTCCAGTGCCATTCTCCTCCTCCTCCACATAACCCTACAAATTTAGCTTTTTCAAATAACTATCCAATTACCTTTCGAATGCCTCAATTCAACCTGTCTCTAACACCCACTCAGTCAATGTGCTCCATGCTTTAACCACTCACTATATGAAAATGTTTTTCCTCACAGTACTTTTGCTTATGTAAGCCTTATCAATTCTTCCCAGGACTACATCAAACAATTTCAGAGATTATCCTTAAGAAATCTTTGCTGGTTCTTCTTAATTAACCTGGATTTGACCATGTAGCTATTAATTTTGTCCAGAATTATTATATTTGCAAGTTTCACAATCAATTTAACTAAACTGACTGGTTGGAATTGCTGGGCTTATCTATACACCATTTTCTTGATCAAGGTCATAAAGTTTGCAATTCTCTGATCCTCCAGCACCATCCTATTTCTCAGGATCACTGGAAAATTATTACCTGTGCTCCTGTAATTTCCATTTGCACTTCTTTTAATATCCTTGCGTGCATCTCACCGGATGCCCTGTCAGATTTAAGTACAGGTAGCCCATCCTCCTTATCAATGTTAAATCTTTCTGGTGACTAAATTAGCACCTTTTTCACTAGGAAAGGAATTCAGGAGTTTTGTCCAGTGACAGGCAAGGAACAATGACACAGTTTCAAGTCAAGATAATGTGCAAACTGAAGGGGAACCTGTAGGTTTCCATAACCTGCTGTTCTAATTCTTCTAGCTGTCTAGAGATGTGTCTGGTTCTGGAGCATAGGGTCTTCAGCTCCACACTTGGAATGTGGTCAGAATCCATGGCTTTTGTGGGTACTGTACCTGCAGCCTTTTCTTGATAGGAGTTGGTTAGACACTGGCATCTGAAATGCTCAGTATCTCCTAAGGATGCCGAAATAGACCATATATTTGACTTAAGTACATGCACTGTCTATAAGATTATACCTTAAATTCTTACCTGATTGTCCTATTAGGATAATATTAAATGTCCCAAACACCATGCGCAGAAGGCCAGTGGAGTTCTCTCAGTGTCACAACCAATATTTGTCCCCTCAATTCTCACCCCCAAAATAGATTTAGTTGCTTAACCAATGTTGTTCAGTGTTGTTCATGGCAAACTGCTGTGTTCAAACTGACTGCCAGACTTGTCTTGGAAAGTAACAATGGTTATACTTTCAAAAATAAATTTAAAGAGCTTTGGGACATCCTGAACTCTGTATGCCAATACTCCCTGTTATTTATTTCTGGTGGATCATGTTTCTTTTTTGTGTCCGATGTAATTCTGGGAAATGTCTTTACTAAAATAGCCTTTCTAAAAACAGCTCAAAAGCACAAGTATTCATTTCTAACGGCTGATCACAATTATATGAGTCACACTACTTTGGAAATAGAGAGGCACCAATTAATGCAGATTACCGAGAGTTAACATTGCCGAGTTTACATTAGAGATATCTTCAGCATAGGACAACTACATGCTTCACCCAGCTGACTCTCTCTTCCCTCTGCACATGTTGGTGCATTCCATTCACATACCTGCTCACCATGGAGCTCCCAATCTCCATCTTCATTAGTTAGCATGCTGTATACATTTCCTGTGGAGCTCTCACACTGGCCAACCCAGTGCTAACACAGTTTAGAGTCACCTCAGTCTCTCTGCGGTTGAATTGTTTGAGGTGACGGGCATAGTTGCAACACTCATGCCCCTCTTGGTGGACTCAGTAGCATGTAGCCCTTTCATGTAGAATCATTTGCATTCATACCTTGCCTCCACTAATTTGCTGGTCTTTGCCTTTCCAACACTGAGAAATAGTGCCATTCATCAAATGCTTTACATCCCTCAAATAAGTGGCATTCTGACTCCTATTGACCTCATGGAACCAACATCCCTCCACAACTGAACAGTATTCATATCTTTTCTCAAACTCCACAGTGAGTATACTCACTTCATCCCCAGAGGGCAGCATTCCAGCAGTAAACATCCATACCCAGGTGATTGTTTGCGAAACCTACTCTTAAACCAACTCATTGACATTGTACTGGCAACAACAGTATCTCCTAACTAGAACAGAATAACAGCGATAAAAAAAGCAACACCTATAATTATGTGTGAAACCTCTCATTTTTCCTTTCCTATTTTGCAACTCCTTTGTTCTCTTCACCTCTGTCGCCTTAACCAGAATTTTAAGAATACACCTTCACTAATAATTAATCTGTTTTTGCTAACTAGTGATTTATATAGCAAATTTGAAGTATAAATTTACAAGTATTTTATAGTTAACAGCAAACAAAGGGGATAAAGGAATCAGACATGGCTCAGTGGTAGCACTCTCACTTTTTAAGTTGGAGGAATTTAGGTTGATATGGCAACACAATACTGAGGGAGTGCTGCAGTGTTACTGGTGCAGTCCATCATATGGAAGCCTAGGCACCACCTGACCTGTTCTGGTAAAAGATCGCATTGCAATTTTAAAAAAAGCAGTAGTGTTCCTCCTGATTTTCTATATTTATCTCTCAAACAACTTACCTTGTAATTGTTATATTGCTGCTCGTGAGATTTTTTTCTGTGTCCAAATTGGTTGACGTGTTTCCCACATTATCATAGAATCCCTACGGTGTGAAGGCAAGCCATTCAGCCGACTGAATCCTATCGTTAGGAAAATGCCTTCCTTAGATGTGAAGCACTTTAATGTACCTTGGGGTAACTGCAACTTTGTTCTTCTTTTAATATAAACTGCAGTGAAGTGGTTGCTTTGAAATGCAATAATCACTTATAAAATTTGGCTCCTCCTGTCAGAGAAGCATCAAGTCCCATAGACCAGCAAACTTCAGACTGGATCCTGAACTGATTAAGTTCCTAATTGGGGAATTGTAGCATTGCAATTGGGTTCTGGACAGCGGGGGGATGAATTAAAGTGTTTGATGGTTATCTAGTGACCCCTGCTGGAAACAATGCATGGATATAGGGGACAATAGAATTGGACATGGTTTCTATGGAGGAATTCTCTTAGTTCAAAAAAGAAAATTGTCCACTTGGAAGGAACATTATAGGTTATGTATACCTGTGGAATTAATGCTCAAAGTGTCTCCTGGATTAGAGAGGAAAGAATTGATAGAACTATCACAGTGTTCTAAGAACATTAACAAAGAAGAGTACAATAATGGTACTGCTAACATGTTACCATGTGATAAATTCCTGAACCACATGAAACAGGAAGTCAGGGGAGCCTCCAATAGCAAGCTAGGGGCTTGGGTATGGTCAGTCAGCCATTCAGGGTAATTACAATCAGGGGATCTGTACCGTGACAGTCCAGGGAGTGGGCTACAGTCAGTCTGCGGTTCCACTGCAACCAGTTCAGGGCGTTGAAAGGAAAACACAGTTGGAGAGCTATACAGACATCAGTTGGGGACTCTGATCACACATCGCTCAGGCCTGTCTATTTAAGTCACTGAAGAGGATGCATCATGATCAGTGCTGGGGTCCAACCACTGAAAGAGATTAATCAGGGGTCAGTGCAGTGGGAGGGAAGCAGGGGATCTGAATTCTGGGGATAGTAGGCAGCAGGCTGGGATGCAGAAGGGATAAGAACTGGGAATGTGCCAGTGACACGTACCAAAGTGGAGAAATCAGACAAGTGGATGACACAGAGGGTTGGTGCATGGTTAACCTGGCAGGTTTGGGGCAATCACATTAACAGAAAAACTTGCTAGTCTGCACAGAGAACAAATGTTTCAAGAAGCTCAAGAAAATGACAGTGAGTAAATGATACACAGGGATAAATGGATCATTAGTGCCCTCTACTGATTTCGCACTGAAATATTGATAAACAATTTTTATTAGATAAAATTGGAGGAACTATTACACTGTTTTTGCAGCTATATCCGTCAGGGTCTTTAACAAAAAAAAAACTGTCAATAAAACAATTAATGTTTTGGAAAAAATATTTAATGAAATGAATACGCAATATGGTTTCTAAAAGTAAAGTGTTGCAGATGCTGAATTTCTGAAGTAAAAATGGAACGTATTTTGGACGTACTGCTGCTGCCTCTCCTTCAGCCACTGCCCGGACACCCCCTGTGATGTTTGATTTTGAAGGTGCTCCCTACACGGGTGTTCTCCTGCTTCTCATCAAGGACCTGGGATGGAGATGCTAGAATCACCAGTCCAGTGTGTAACGGGCAGATTGCTGAGGATCACAGGCACCTAGCGCAGTGCTGTGGAGTCCGTGGACTGTGTTTATCTTGGTTGTGGGCACACCCAGTTTAATTATTTGAAAGAAAAAGTGTTACTGTTCTTTTGGTTGCACTTCAGCCACTGCCACCACCACCTCTCCCCCCACCAACCCCCACCCCCAACCCCTCCATCCCCGCTCCTTCTCTTTGGGGTACCTTGTGCGAAGGGAAAGGTAGCCAAGTCGTACGTTCTCCTTTTTGGCCTGCTCTTGGGCCTGGCTGAGGTAGCCATCAACAGTCCTGACAGTGAACAGTGGAGGGGTCGTCAATCCTGACTGCCCGCCTCTCTCCTATGGCTAAGTTCAAATCAGCATTCCTTGGAGAGGGAGCACCTGGTTCACCAGCATTGAGTGAGAAGTGGACACCACAAACTGCATTATTTACCTCTCCAACCCCATTTTAATTTAGTCACCACCCTCCCCTGTTGTTGTTATTGCACTGCCCCCTGGTGGCTAGTCCTTGTTAATCATTTGATCTGTCAAACTGGTGATTTGATGGTAGGTGAAGATTAAAAGATTAAAAACAAAAACAAAAACAAAAAGTGCCAGAGGAACTCAGCAAGAATGGCAGGGTCTATAGAGAGAGAAACAGTGTCAATGTTTTGAGTCCAATAGGACTCTTCTTCAGAACAAAATTCCCCAACAATTCTTGTGTTTCTTACAATATAGTTTTTGTTGTCTCCGAATCACATTAGGTGTGGTTTGTAAAAGCCAAGTGTTGCCTCATTCTGATCCAAGGACCACAAGCACACAGCAACAGGCCATTGCATCCTAGAATCTTAAACGGACATATGGAATAGGAGAAGATGTAGACCATTCAACCCCTCAAACCTGCTCCATCATTCAATGAAATCATTGCTGTCCTGTTCGTGTTTCACTGTCACAACCACCCCGATAACTGTTGCTTCCCCTGCCTACACGAGCAAGTACCACCAATTTTCTATAAGGATCCTAGCAGGACAGAAGGCCTTATTGGCAACGCCTCTACTCCAGAAAGGAGGGAGACAGAAAGCAGCAAGCAATAGTTTCCTGCAAGCCAGCTAGTCTGTTGTTGGGAAATGCTAGAATTGATTAGAAAAGAGGTAGCAACAGACCTTTTAGAGAATCATGGGTGAATGTTTTCCTGAAATCTTCTAAGTATCAATTCTGGTGAAAGGGACGGGCTTCTGGAGTGAAACCTAGTGAGTTTTCACACATTACTCCCCACAACTCACATCATCAGCTATAGACAAGGCCCTTATGGTATCCCTCTTGACCTAGCTTCCCTCTCATCAGTTCTCACCAATGTCGAGATGTCCTGAGGTTCCAGATGCTGGCACCATGTTTAAAGCCCAGCTGTGCCCTGGCCAAGTCAGTAATGTTATCAAAGCCTACTGACTGAGCTACAGCGCTTACCTCATCACAAAGGAATGAGATGAAGCCGTGTGATTTGGCTGGGAGGAGATCTTGGTAATGGCCTTGACATATCTGCATGTGGATAATGAGAGATCTCACACAGAATCACCAAGGCTCCTTGGAAGAAGCTAATTGCAGAACAAGTCAATGCAGCTGTCACCTTATCTACCACTGGGATACAAAGGCCATCCACTCTTTCATGTCACAGGGGCAGAGCTGAGTATGCTGGCCATCAGCAAGAAGGTGCTAGAAAAACTGAATGGCCTGAAGGTGGATGAATCACCTGGACCAAATGGACTATACCTCAGAGTTCTAAGCTGGATAGTGAGGACTGCAAATGTTGGAGATCAGAGACAAAAAGCGTGGCGCTGGAAAAACACAGCCGGTCAGACAGCATCTGAGGAGCAGGAGAGTCAATGTTTCGAGCATAAGCTCTTCATCAGAAATGTGGGGTGGGGAGCACGAGGGGGCTGAGAGATAAATGGGAGGGGGATGAGCCTGGAGAAAGGTAGCTAAGAATGCGATAGACAGATGAAGATAGGGTTGATGATGATAGGTCGGAGCGGGTAGGTGAGAAGGAAGATGGACAGGAAGGACAGTTCAAGAGGGTAGTGCCAAGTTGGAGGATTGAATCTAGGATAAGGTCAGGGGAGGGGAGAAAAGGAAACTGGTGAAAGTGACATTGAACCCGTGCAGTTGGAGGGTCCCAAGGCAGAAGATGAGGCGTTCTTCATCCAGGCATCAGGTGGCTAGAAATTGTCCTTGCCAGAATGGAAGGGGGAGTTGAAGTGGTCAGGCACTGAGCGATGGAGTTGTTTCGTGCGCGAGTCCTACAGATGTTCTCTGAAACATTCCGCAAGTTGGTGTCCTGTCTCCCCAATGTAGAGGAGACCACATCGAGAGCAATTGATACAGTAGTTGTGGTGTTTGGATGTACAGGAAAATCTCTGCTGGATGTGAAACGATCCTTTGGGCCTCGGTTGGAGGTGAGGGGGTAGATGTGGGCGCAAGTTTTACACCTGCTGTGATTGTAACGGAAGGTGCCAGGAATGGAGAGTGGGTTGGCAGGGGGGACCTAATTAGGGAGTCATGGAGGGAATGGCCTCTGTGGAATGCCGATAGGAGTGGGAGGAAAATACCTCTATCCTTGATGTGGTTGAAGGGGTGGGGTTCAACAGCAGAGATGCGCTGGAGGGCATTGTTGATCATGTGGAAGGGGAAATTGTGGTCCTTGAAATAAGAGGCTATCTGGGATGTCCTGGAGTGGAATTGGTCCTCCTGAGAGCAGATATGGCAGAGGCGGAGGAATTGAGAGTGCTAGTGGTGGTGGTGGTGGTGGTGGGGAGTGGGGGTGGTATGCAACATCTTTGTATGTTACTTTGGTATTGGACCTTATTTCAATTAACGCAACATCAGTTGTATCACAACAAGACAGTAGGTGATTGTATGAATACCAAGATCCTGTCCTCCCACTCCCACATCACAAGTAAGGCAGCATTACAAATGTTGCAGAATATTACTTCATGATGATAGCAGACCCATCCCCTCTGCAGCCTGTGAGATATAGCATTATCTCTGTGCTTTGTGACTCAGTGTTGAGACTTTTAACATTGCCTCTGATCACTCCCGCTTTACAGAGGCACCTATGATCAATTTGTAAAGACCACTGACGTGATTGAGGTTGCTCGTGGCCAGGATTTGTAAGCCACACATTTAGACACTCCATTCATTCCACATGCAGGATGCTGTGATTGCAAATTATTTCAATCTCATTAGCAGAGTAAGCAGTCAGCATACACATCACTCACAACTGACATTTTAGTACGGCATACTCCACCATACGGTGAACCAAGGACCTGTTGACAAGGAGGGCCATGGAATACCTGTACACTGACCCCAATCAAATAAAGGCAGCACCAAGCAAATGACATGCAAATCAGTAGCAGACTGTAAATGTTGTAGCATTACTGAGACTTTGTCCTCCTCTACCCGCATCCCTAATTCAACATCGCCGAGAATCTCGCTTCGGCTGATCTCACCATATTTTCCGTTTGCACAGTTTAAAAATTAGGGGACTTCCATTTTAGACCAAAATGAGGAGGAATTCTTTCTCTCAGGGTTTTTAGTCATTAAAATTTTCTTCCACGGATAGGATAGGGTCATTGAATATAGTCAGGGCTGAGTTCAACAGATATTTCACTAACAAGCGAATCAAGGGTTGCAGGCAGGAAAATGGAGTTTAGGCTATAATCAGATTAGGCACGATCTCACTGAATGGCAGGGCTGACTTGACACGTCAAGTTGCCTCCTCCTTTTCCTATTAAAAGTTAAAGTGAGTTGAATCCCATCCCCCATTTCAATATAAATTAGATATGTTCCTATTCCAGAGAATGAGAAACGAGCTCACCATGACTTTAATTTCCTTACTCCGGAATGTGAAGGTCATTGGCAACTTGCTATCCTCATTGAGTACAATTAAATCTGCATAGGCCGCAGATCGCAAATTAGCAATTGAACCATAGGACTGTGGTTATGATTTTTTTCACATTATCATCTTGCCATGTTTAAATAAAAATTAGAAGGCGAACCATAATTAACAGCTGCAGAGAACATGCCCTTGAGGCGCTTTTTAGTTGCTGCCCCAAGGGGTGTTAAGATGTTACATGACCAAATTTTAAAAAGGCTAACTTAATTTCAGGCTGAGAAAGGAAACAGTTTGTACATCAAGAAGTACTCATGCTGTTTTCATCAATTTTGATAGATTTCAAAAGCACTACAGACTATCTCATGCCACAGCCGGCAGCTTTGGGACACAATTTAGTCCAACACAAAGTAAGAGAACTCAGATTTGTTTTCAGTTCTTATTCATGGGATTCCGCATTGATTTCTATTAATTATGCCTCATGACTATGAATGCCATTGTGCACTTTTGTCAGATTACCTCAGGCTTTGAAGGAAGTAATAAGAAGCTTTAATGTGAAATAAGAAAAGAATACGTTCACATGAACATAATTACTTCAAGATCATAATTTTATCTTGTGCTCATATCATATTCATGAAAATCAAAGTTTGGTGCTTCATTTAATCACTTGATTACAATCCCAAACCCATTTATTCATGGACAAATTTGAATTCTATCTAATAGTCCATATGGCTTTGTATAAATAGTTTATTAAAACTTATAACTCACACCATCCAAGAAAAAAATGTTTGTCAGAATTTTTGAAAATGGCTTGTGAGCAGGACCAAAACCAAATTAGTGCATTGAGCACTTCATAATGCCATCAGTCTCTAATTTGTTAAGCCCCCCAATCTTTAACATAAGTTAAAATGTCAAAACCAATTTTATTATCCAGTTTCCTTCAACGTTGAGAACATTTCAAAAGAACTTAATGGGCTTAATAATGCTTTGAGAAATGCAAGTTCTTCTTTATCCCTTGTGACAATGCAGTGGACTTTCAGAATATAGTTTAAAATGGGAACAGTATATCAAGGATCACTTAAATTACCAGATATTGGCAACCTCAATCTTGAAATGAGGTCCCAGAAGTGAGCAGACCGATGGCATAACTGTGTGGAACTCAGGAGGGGCGGGGAGTGAGGTTTAAAGGAGCACTAAGAGTGGAGAGGTCCCAGAAGTGGACAGTTCAGTGATGGAGTTACAAGGGAGTCTGGAGCAGTGGCATTAAAAATAAATAAGTTGCAAGCGTGGAGAGGTCTCAGAGGCGGACAAACTGGTGACAACAGTGACTTTAAAAAAAGACTAATGAATGTGGACAGGTCCCAGAAACAAACAGGCCAGTAGTGGAGCTCCTTCAAACAAATTAAGTGTGATATCACCAAAAATTGGCAATTGATGCGTATTTCTCACTTGTTGTTTCTGACTGGATATTGAATTAGTTTAAGACTCCAAGTATAACTTATAAACTTCATGGATAATTAATATTTTAGAATTTCAAAACTAAATTCCTTTGCTTGATAGAATAACGGGCTCTAGCTGTTTCTCTAATCCATATTCTATTTTGTTATGACTGAGAAACTCTTGCTCATGATTTGCACTTCCTGCATTCTGTGAGAAATCCTAGATACTCCCTGGTAGTCTGGGTGGCCATGGGTGCAGGAGATGTTTCCAACAGTTTTACCATGAGATCCAGGATTTGGAAATTGAGTGGCAGCTGGAGGCACAGCTGTGCATTCATGACATTGAGAGGTTCGTGAATAATACATTTCAGGGCATAATCAGTCTGCATATTAAGGAGGTGCATGCAGAAGGAGAATGGGTAAACACCAGTCAGAAGGAGGGGACCAGACAGGCTACAAGCGAGTCCAATAACTCTTTTCTAAACCATTTCTAGACTATGGTAATGGTTCCTCAGTGGAGGTCAGCCAAAACCACAGCCATGGTACTATCGACCTGGAGAATAAAATAGATGAGCTGAGGACACAGATAGCCAGGTGGGAGTACAAAATAATTTCTATAATGTTTTGAAGAGGTGACAAAGTTGATTGATGGGGGGAAGGGATGTAGATGTCATATACATTGACTTCAGTAAGGCGTTTGATAAGGCAGGCTGATGGAGAAGGTGAAGTCGCATGGGGTCCAGGGTGTTCTAGCTAGATGGATAGAGAACTGGTTGGGCAGCAGGAGACAGATAGTAGTGGAAGGGAGCTTCTCAAAATGGAGACCTGTGACCAGTGGTGTCCCACAGGAATCTGTGCTGGGTTCACTGTTGTTTGTGATAAACATAAATGGTTGCTTCATTTGCAAGTTTGCAGATGACACTAAGATTGCTGGAGTAGCAGATAGTGAATGGCACTGTTAGAGAATACAGCGGAATATAAACAGATTGCAGACTTGGGCAGAGAAATAGCAGATGAAGTTCAATCCGGACAAACTCAAGGTGATGCATTTTGGAAGATGCAATTCCACAGCAAACTGAACAGTTAATGGAAAACTCCTGGGGAAAATTGATGTACAGAGAGATATGGGTATTCAGGTCCATTGTTCACTGAAGGTGGCAATGTAGGTCAGTACAGTGGTCAAGACATATGGCATGTTTTGCTTTCCTTCATCAGATTGGGTATTGAGTACAAGAGTTGGCAGGTCATGTCATAATTGTATAAGACTTTAGTTCAGCCACATTTGAAATACTGCATACAGTTCTGGTTGCCACATTAACAAAATGACATAGATGCTGCCTGGTTTGGAGGGTGCTAGCTATAGGGAGAGGTTGAGTAGATTAGGATTATTTTCATTGGAAAGAAGGCAGTTGAGGGGGGATCTGATTGAAGCCTACAAAATCATGAGAGGTGTAGACAGGATGGATAGTAAGAAACTTTTTCCCCAGAGCAGAGGACTCAATTACTAGGGGTCACAAGTTCAAAGAGAGGGGAAAAATTTAGGGAAGATATGAGTGGAAAGTTCTTAAATAGAGGGTGGTGGGTGCCTGGAATGCATTACCAGTGGAGGTGGTTGGGTTTGGAATGATAGCATCATTTAAGATGTGTCTAGACAGATACACTAATGGGCAGGGAGCAAAGGGATGCAGATCCTTAGAAACTAGATGGCAGATAAAGGATATGGATCAGTACAGGTTTGGAGGGCCAAAGGGCCTGTTCTCGTGCTGTAATGTTCTTTGTCCTTTATGACCGAGACTTGACTGAAAGATGGGCAGCTCAACATTCTTGTGTACAGAATACTCAGATGATATAGGGGTATGGAAGAGAAGGGAGGGAGCTTGCAATATTGATCAAGGAATAAATTATAGCAGTGAGGTGAGATGGTATATTAGAATGATAATGAAATGAAGCCACATGGACAAAAAATTTTAAAAGGGGACCAAGTGTGTATTATAGACACCTAAACATTAAGGGAAAAATTGGGGATTAAATATGTCATCAAATTTCACAGAAGTGCAAGATTAGTAAGGCAGTAATATTAGGGGATCTTTAAACACCCAAATTTTAACTGGAATAGTTTTAGAATGTGAGGTAGGGAGGAAGCAATGTTCTTAAACTACATCAGAGAGAATGTTTTTAGCCTGTACACAGAAAGCCTAACAAATGAGGGAGCAGTTCTGGATCTAATATTCAGAAAAGAGTCCAAGTAGGTGGAAAGCACATTGGTTGGGAAGTATTTTGGAGATAGTTACCATGACTTAAGTTAAATTTAAGATAGTTATGCAAAAGGATAAGGAATGGTCAAGAATAAAACCAAAATTAAATGGTGACCTCCCCCCACTGAAAGGTTAATTTTATTAAGGTATGGTTTGGCAGGGCTCAATTTCCATTTGCTCAAAAGGTGTTTCATAACATATCAAAACTAGTCAATTAGGTAAATAAAAATTCTTTCCAAAGGGAGTTTTTATTTTTAATTTACTCATGGGACATGCTGGCTGGCCCAGTATTTATTGCTTATGCCTAATCCCCTTCAGGTGATAGTGAGTTGCCTTTTTGAACTGTTACAGTCCATGTGCTACAGTCGACCCACAATGCTAAAGCAGGGGTAAGGACTGGAGATGTGCTTGATAAAATGATACGATTTGGCTCAAGTCAACTAGAAGTAGCTACTTGCAGATAAAATTGTGTCACAGCAGTAGGTGCAATTTAGGGAGGAGATAACAAAAGCAATGCCAATCAATTCCTGTAAAGGCACAGGGTGAGAACAAGATCGGAGAACTCGGGAGAGCAATGACCATGAAGATTAGCATTAATAATTTTAAAGAAGTGTAACTTCTGACAGACACAGAGGACTCAATATGGCACAGATGCTAAAGAAATATAAAATACTTAAGAACTGTATGAAACCCTGGAGTACTCATACAGTTCGAGTCACATTAGAGAGGATGCAGAGGAGGCTTACCAGGAAGTTGTCTGTGTTAGAGGATCTAAATTGTCTGGGAAATTACATAGGCAGAGGTTTGTTTTCCTTACAGCAGCAAAGGTTGAAAGGGGGATACTGCTAGAGGTGCATAAGATTATGGACTACATACAGAAAGCATGGAAAAGGAGGCAATGACCAATGGGCACAGATTTAAGGGAAGAGGTAAGCAAAGAGGAGAGTGGAGGAAGACATTTTTAACAGAGGGTGGTGGGAGTCTGGAATTTACTGTCTGAAATGATGATTCAGTCAGAAACTCTCAAAATATTTAGGCAGTATTTAGATATTCACTGGTATTGTCACTGCATCCAGGGCTTTGTGACAAGAGCTGGAAAATGAACTCAGTGGAATCAGGCTTTTATTGACCAGCAGCCTCTTTCTGGTCTGTAAATATCTGAGTTGACTTCCAATTGCTTTGTTCTCAGAGGAACAGAATTTGCATAAATGTTTTACTGCATTCACTAACCCAATTATTACAGTCATAGAGATGTACAGCATGGAAACAGATCCTTCCACCAACTCATCCATGCTGACCAGATATCATAAATTAATCTAGTGCCATTTGTCAGCATGTAGCCCATATCCTTCCAAACCCTTCAGATTCATTTATCCATCCATATGCCTTTTAAATGTTGTAATTGTAACAGTCTTCACCACTTCTTCTGGCAGCTCATTCCATACACGCACCACCTTTTGCATGAAAACGTTGCCCCCTAGGTCCCTTTTAAATCTTTCCCCTCTCACCCTAAACTTATATCCTGTAGTTCTGGACTCCCCCACCTCCGGGAAAAGTCCTTGTCTAACTATCCTATCCATGCCCCTCAATTTTGTAAACCTCTATAAAGGTCACTCCTCAGCCACTGACGCTCCAGGAAAAACAGCCCCAGCCTGTTCAGCCTCTCCATGTAGCTCAAATCCTTCAACACTGGCAACATCCTTGTAAATCTTTTCTGAACCCTTTCAAGTTTCACAAAATCCTTCTGATAGGAGGGAGACCAAAAGAGCACACAGTATTCCAAAACTGCCCAAACCAACGTCCTGTACAGACGCAGCATGACCTCCCAATTCCTACACTCCATGCTCTAACCAATAAAGGAAAGCATACTAAACGCCTTCTTCACTTATTTATTAACCCGAGACTTCACTTTCAAAGAACTACGAACCTGCACTCCAAGATCTCCTTGTTCAACAACACTTCCCAGAATCTTACCTTTAAGTGTACAAGTCCTGCCCTAATTTACCTTCCCAAAATACAGCACCTCATATTTATCTAAATTAAACTCCATCTGCCACTCATCAGCCCATTCGTCCATCTGATCAAGATCCTGTTGTCCTGAGGTAACCTTCTTCGCTGTCCACTACACCTCAATTTTGGTGTCATCTGCAAACTTACTAACTATACCTCCTATGTTTACACCTAAATCATTTATGCAAATGATGAAAAGCAGTGGACCAAGCACCGATCCTTATGGCATTCCACTGGTCACAGGCCTCCTGTCCGAAAGGCAACCATCCACCGCAACCCTGTCTTCTACCTTCAAGCCACTTCTGTATCCAAATGGCTAGTTCTTCCTGTATCCCATGTGATCTAATCGTGCTAACCAGACTACCATGAGCAGCCTTGTCAAAAGCCTCACTGAAGTCCATATAGATCACATCCACCACTCTGTTCTAATCAATCCTCTCATCTTCAAGAAACTCAATTCAGTGAGACATTATTTCCCTCACACAAAGTGTTGCTGACTATCCCTAAACAGTCCTTGCATTTCCAAATACATGTACGTCCTGTCCCTCAGGATTCCTTCCAACATCTTGCCCACCATCAATGTCAGACTCACTGGTCTATAGTTCCCTGGCTTGTCCTTACCACCCTTCTTAAAAAGTGGCACACGTTAGCCAACCTCCAGTCTTTTGGCACCTCACCTATTTTGGCACCTATTGATGATACAACTATCTCAGCAAGAGGCCCAGCAATCACTTTCCTACCTTCCCACAGTTCTAGGGTACACCCGATCAGGTCCTGGGGATTTATCCACCCTTGTGTGTGTGGTTGCCTTTTACATTTTTTTTAACTATTGCTCGTTATTGTCTGATCAACCTCTAGAGAGTGATGTTATGACCTCCCTCTGGAGCAGGTGGAACTTGAACATGGCCTCCTTGTTTGTATGTTTGTTCTTTACCACAAGTGCCTTCTTTTCTATTATTGCTGTACTATATACTTCCCAGCATACACAGAACACCAATCAATCATTTACTGCCTTATCTCCCTTTCTTTGTGAAACTTTTCATTGGGCCTATGGAATTCCTAAGTTTTCTTTTACTGACCCTTTTTTAAAAAAAAAGTACACAGAGTAACAGAAATTATTTTGGCTTCAGGACAGTGATTCGGAGATGGAGTGTGACAGACAGTACTGCAATGTCAGAGGTTAAGTTTGGAGGGCAATTGGAAGGGCTGCACTTTGGGAGAGGGACAAATGGGGGGAAATGAGAACCGGCTTGAGAGCAAGCAGGCAATTGGAAAATGAGTGCAAATACACTTATTTGATCAGCATGAGACTCTCAGACTAAGTGGGTGGAAATGAAGGCCACCAAGTATTTACAAGTGAGTAAACAAAAAAGACAGTTAATATATAACAAGGTTAGGTTGGCATCAGGAAGGGAAATGAAAAGCCAAGCATCAACACACTGACCTACATGGAATGGCTTCTGCCAATCCTTTCCCCACTATTAATTTGCTCTTCTGAAATAATGGGGTATTTAACTGGGATTGTACACGGAGTTTTTATTCCCAGCAAAGCAGTACAAGGGTATGTGTTCACTTATTTGCACAATATTGTTAGGTATTTGTTGTGTCACTTGATATTGCAAGTCACTTTTGAGATCTAAGGCAGCAGGGGACTCAGGTATATTGTGTCAAACTGTTCTGTCGACCAGAGCGCTCAGTCACAGAAAAATAAAAGAAATCCTGGAGACTCTGAACTTTGTTTTGAGACAAACTCCAGTCTTTCCAAAGTCTGGGGTAAACCTGCCAGATGCTGAGCTTTATTGTGCCAGGTAGGGAGCAAATGAAGCTTTTAAGAGATTAACACTGAGAAATGTACTAACTATTTATTATGCTGAGCAGAATGTATGAATTAAGATTAGACATTCATGGCAGAGACAACTTTGGAAAACGTATGGGGATTGTACACTAATTTTGTTTCACCACTGTTATAAAACATCCCAAGATGCTTCCTAGCATTAAACATGCTGTATAAACAAAAGTTACGATTTCGGAGTAAACGTTTGACCACAGTGCAGCAAAGTATGGCTCTAGTTCAGATTTTGCAAAAACAACAATGAAAGACAGGAGAAAGTATTGTGAAGACTTTCAGGATGTTACCAGAATTGAAAAACTTATTCCATAAGAGTAAGTTGTGAAGGCAATTGCTTATGCTTCCCACTCTCAAAAGAAATTCACAGAGAGCCTTAAAAAAAAGCCTTAAAAATTACAAAAGGAACTGATGGTGAAAAACTACTTTCATCTGTGGGACAGTTCCAAAAATAGACCATAAAAATAACTAGCAAATAAATAATTTGTGTACTGTAACTTTTTTCAGCAGAGTAAATGGAGAACTTGCTTGCCACAAGCAATGATAAAAGCAGATAATGGGGATGATAATAGTATTTGCAAGGTGGCTCGTTGCATAGAAAAAAGAAAAAAAACGTGGGTGGGTGGCACAGAGAAAAAGTGCAATCTTTAATATTTCCTGCTGAGATTTGAAAGTGAATAAGAATTAATTCAGTTCTCAGAATAAAGGACACAAATAGCAAATCATTTTCTGGAATATACATCCTTTCTTTTACCATGGGTGAGAGTGTTTCAAAGCAAGTTGATAGCATCTTAACAATGATATAGTTATTAACTTCAGTGCAGCTCATTTAAAAATGTACATTATGCATTGTAAGAAATTATGTTTTCCTCAGTACTTTTTAATAAAGCTACATATAAAATAGTTCAAACAGTGACAAACATACTAGCTTAGACTCAAAAACAACGTAAAACGCTTAAGAATAATTGTCTTTTGTTAAGAAAAAAAGCTGACAGGGGAAGGATTACCAAGATCAGAGATCTACAAGGATTTGAAGTGAACTGTAGTTTAGGTTTCAAATTCTTTCACTCATGGCTTTCTCAAGTTCTGCCATTTGTTTATGTCCTTCAAATGTAGCCTTCTGTGTCACGACAGCCAACCGTTCATGATATTGTTCCAGATCAGCCAGCAGCTTGGAGTACAGATTCTGTTAGTAGATAAATCAAGAATACAATTCAAATTTAATCCAATTACTGTGCATCATCTTTCCCTTCAGAATATTCTTCTGTTACTCATTTCATTGCATTGCATTAGTTAGGGTCAGGAAGATGAGTGAGGTGGCATGTATTTTTCTCTCTATCACCACCACCACCACGAACACCTCCTCCTCAGCTGCTGCCGCAACCACCACACTCCCCCTCCCCCCACCACCACCTGAACCCAACCCACCCCACCCAAAACCTCAACACTTCTTTCACAAGATGAGGGTATTTTTGGTGGGGTCAGCATTAATGCCCATCCTCAATTGCCCTGGAGAAGGTGATGGCAACTATATTTTTTTCGAATGACTATAATTATGAAAGTAGGTACATCACAATGCTGTGAGGAAGTGCATTCCAAGATTTTGACCCAGAAACAGAGAAGGAATGATGACATAGTTCCAAGTCAGGATTTTGTGAGAAAATGAGGGGTTTTGCAGGTGACATTATTGCAGAGAATTTGCTGCTCTTTCTTCCATGTAATAGAGATCACAGATTAGGTAGCTTTAACTAAAGGAATTTTGGAGTTTCTGCAGTGAATGTTATAGATGGCACACATTACCACACTGAGTGGAGGGCATGAATGTTGAAGATAGTGGACGGGTAGAGCTTCTTGAATGTTATTGGAGCTGCATTCATCCAGGCAAGTAGGAGTATTTCATTAAGCTCCTACCGTGCCTGTAGATAGTGAACAGACTTTGAGGAGTCAGGCAATGATTTACTGCCACAAAATTCTTAGCTTCTGATCTACTTTTCTGTTCAGTTTTTATTAATCTAATCCAGTTCAGTTTCTGAATGGTAGTCTCCAAGAAGCTGTAATGAAGGTTGCTATCAGTAATGACAATGCCATTGAATGTCAAGGGAGATGGTTAGATTCTCTCTTGCTGGAGATGGTCACTGCCTAGCAGTTATGTGCCACAAAATGTTACTGGACATAACAGCCCAAATCGGAATGCTGCACTTGGACACAGACTGCTTCATTGTCTGATAAATAGCAAGTGATGCAATTCTCGACAAACATTCCCACTTCTGATGTCATGATGGAGGGAAGGCCAGCTTGATGAAGTGGCTGAAGATGGCTGGGCCCAGGACACCATTGAGGAACACCTTCAGAGATGACTTAGAACCAGGATGAATGACCTCCAACACAAACATCTCTCTTTGTATGAAGCATAACTCCAAGCAATAGAGAGTTTTTGCCCTTACTTGCATTGACTCCTGCTTATCTAGAACTCATTCATGCCACACTTAGTCAAATGTTGCCTTGATGTCACTTGTGTAGCAGAGAGACTTAGGAGCGAAATTCTGGAGCAGAAGGGCTCAGCACTGAAGATATAGATATCAATGAGGAAGCAATTGAAAGCCAATACTCAAACAACCAGAATTTGAACAATATATATTTGAGGATTAAGGCCAGTGAAGAGTCTATGTGGCACAAAAGCCTCTTTCTGGTCTGAAATGATTGTACACTAAACCACGTTTGTAAAATTGAAAGAAATACCATTTTAAAGAAATGTGTTCAAAATAAAAGTATGAATAACTCACTCCTGTTGAAAATGATGGGCCTCAATTTTTTTAGCGTAGCTCAATTTGTACTTTTAGTTCATAATTTGGTTCACAAATATTAGAGCTTCCAGCTAAAATTAAAAAAAACCAAAGTTTGACAGAGTTTATGTTTTGGATAATGTTGACAGCTTTCCTAATAAGAGTTAACTCTTGAAGATCATTTCAAGCAGATTAAATGATGCATTTAGAGAAAGTGCAAAACTTGACCTACTCTTGGGAAGTAAAGCAGGGCAGGTGACTGAGGTGTCAGTGGGGGAGCACTTTGGGGCCAGCGACCATAATTCTATTTGTTTTAAAATAGTGATGGAAAAGAATAGACCAGATCTAAAAGTTGAAGTTCTAAATTGGAGAAAGGCCAATGTTGACTGTATTAGGCAAGAACTTTCGAAAGCTGATTGGGGGCAGATGTTCGCAGGTAAAGGGATGGCTGGAAAGTGAGAAGCCTTCAGAAAGGAGATAATGAGAATCCAGAGAAAGTATATTCCTGTTAGGGTAAAAGGAAAAGCAGGTAGGTATAGGGAATGTGGGATGACTAAACAAATTGAGGGTTTGGTTCAGAAAAAGAAGGAAGCATTTGTCAGGTATAGATAGGATAGATTGAGTGAATCCTTAGAAAAGTATAAAGGCAGTAGGAGTATACTTAAGAGGGAAATCAGGAGGGCAAAACGGGGACATGAGATAGCTTTGGCAACTATAATTAAGGAGAATCCAAAGGGTTTTTACAAATATATTACGGACAAAATGGTAACTAGGGAGAGAATAGGGCCCCTCAAAGATCAGCAAGGCGGCCTTCGTGTGGAGCCACAGAAAATGGGGGAGATACTAAATGAATATTTTGCATCAGTATTTACTGTGGAAAAGGATATGGAAGATATAACCTGTAGGGAAATAGATGGTGACATCTTGCAAAATGTCCAGATTACAGAGGAGGAAGTCCTAGATCTCTAGAAACGGTTAAAAGTGGATAAATCCCCAGGACCTGATCAGGTGTACTCGAGAACTCTGTGGGAAGCTAGAGAAGTGAGAGCTGGGCCTCTTGCTGAGATATTTGTATCATCGATAGTCACAGGTGAGGTGCCGGAAGACTGGAGGTTGGCAAACATGGTGCCACTGTTTAAGAAGGACGGAAAAGACAAGCCAGGGAACTATAGACTAGTGAGCCTGACCTCAGTGTTGGGCAAGCTGTTGGAGGGAATCTTGAGGGACAGGATGTATTTGGAAAGGCAAGGACTGATTCGGGATAGTCAACATGGTTTTGTGCGCGGGAAATCATGTCTCACAAACTTGATTGAGGTTTTTGAAGAAGTAACAAAAGAGATTGATGAGGGCAGAGCAGTAGATGTGATCTATATGGACTTCAGTAAGACGTTCGACAAGGTTCCCCATAGGAGACTGATTAGCAAGGTTAGATCTCATGGACCACAAGGAGAACTAGCCATTTGGATACAGAACTGGCTCAAAAGGTAGAAGACAGAGGGTGGTGGTGGTGGAGGATTGTTTTTACGACTGGAGGCCTGTGACCAATGGAGTGCCACAAGGATTGGTGCTGGGCCCTCTACTTTTTGTCATTTACATAAATGATTTGGATGCGAGCATAAGAGGTATAGTTTGTAAGTTTGCAGATGACACCAAAATCGGAGGTGAAGTGGAGAGCGAAGAGGGTTACCTCAGATTACAACAGGACCTGGACCAGATGGGCCAATGGGCTGAGAAGTGGCAGATGGAGTTTAATTCAGATAAATGCAAGGTACTGCATTGTGGGAAAGCAAATCTTAGCAGGACTTATACACTTAATGGTAAGGTCCTAGGGAATGTTGCTGAACAAAGAGACCTTGGAGTGCAGGTTCATAGCTCCTTGAAAGTGAAGTTGCAGGTAGATAGGATAGTGAAGAAAGCGTTTGGTATGCTTTCCTTTATTGGTCAGAGTATTGAGTACAGGGGTTAGGAGGTCATGTTGCGGCTGTAAAGGACATTGGTTAGGCCACTGTTGGAATATTGTCTGCAATTCTGGTCTCCTTCCTACTGGAAAGATGTTGTGAAACTTGAAAGGGTTCAGAAAAGATTTACAAGGATGTTGCCGGGATTGGAGGATCTGAGCTACAGGGAGAGGCTCAACAGGCTGGGGCTGTTTTCCCTGGAATGTTGGAGGCTGAGGGGTGACCTAATAGAGGTTTACAAAATTATGAAGGGCATGGATAGGATAAATAGACAACATTGAAGAGGCATTTAGATGGGTACATGAATAGGAACGGTTTGGAGGGATATGGTCCTTGTGCTAGCAGGTGGGACTAGATTAGGTTGGGATATCTGGTCGGAATGAGCAGGTTAGACCGAAGGGTCTGTTTCCATGCTGTACATCTCTATGACTCTATCATTCTTCAAGATTACATTAAATCCAATGTACTTCTGACACCCCAAAGTAGGAAAGACAAAGACAACTCTAATCCCTATAATAGGGGCAGATATTTTGGGCAATATGCATTGCTTCCTTCCTGCATTATATAATATTGCCCTCAAATGGCCAATTGCCATTTCAATTCAGAAAGATTAAGCAAGTAAATCAATGTCTTCATATAATGCAAAGCACTGCTGATTCAGAGGTGTAAACATCTTTAAAACAGAAGCTTTATCTTTGTATGATGTTTACGGCTGGTTCATCACAGTGCTATGACATACCTGACATTCTGATTCATCTTTAGCACAGCTGTCTTGCAATGTTTGGCTTTTCGTCAGATATTGTTGACGTTCACTAGTAATTTGTGCAATCTTCTCAGACACCTCCTGGCTTCGCTGCTTAAACATATCAAACTCCCTATTAAAAGCAACAACAAAAGAATTGAATTCTACGTTACAGTATTTTTTCAAACAAAAAAATAAATATACATTCTTTAATTACCCAGAAGTTTGGTTTACAAGATGAACAGACAGAATATGCCCTCCCATTGGGATGAACAACAGCTACAATAAAGCTCCAACTCAAGTTTACAGATTGTGTTCTGGACAGCCAGGACTTCAGGTATCGACTGAAAGCACAAGACTGATGTCAAGTGCACCAAACACAAACAGGTACAGGTCAAAAAAATCAGTTTCCATACTTGAATAAAAAAAAATTCTCATTCTGACTAGACTCAAGAACCTTTCTATGTGAACAATGCATCAATATATTTGTGCAAATCGATAACCAAATGTTCAGTGACAAGTTAAAGATGAAAACTGACAGAATAAGAAGATGTCAAAGAGTTTTATTTTCTCAATTGCTGTATAGATTGATAAAGCATAATTTTCATTCTGAGTATTGTGACCATTCTGTCAAGATTAATTGAGTTTTGAAAACTATGGCCTAGAATTATCTCCAATCCCAATTCAAAAATCTAAAATACTCAGTCATTAAGTTGACATACGTGGCTACTGAATCAAGGTCGTGCTCCCTAGCTTCTTGTTTCTTATGCCTCTGCATCTGTAGCTTATCCTGTTTTTCAAGCTTTGAGCTCAGAATCCTTTTCAATCGAGTTTCTTCTGTCTGTATGTTTTTCAGTTCCATTTGCTTTCTCTCTAGTTCATTTTCTTCATTCCAAATCTGTAGAAGAGTCAAAGGAAAAATGTAGCCCTGTATATTAGTTGCTTTCACTTTGAGTGATGAAAGCGCAGAAACTTTATTAGCTCTAATTGAAGTGAACAAATTAGTAGACTGTTATAAGTTCTAAAAGTATATCAAAAAAGTAGCTTTCATATACAGTCTTAGGTTTAATGAAGAATTTTCACAAGGAAGCCCATGAATAAACAGTAACCTAGCAAGAGAGGAACCAGAAAGTACCTTGGCTCTTTGAGCCATTACGATCGGCAAATTCTCCTGGCAACCTCCAAGAGTATTATTTGAAGACAGCTCCATTTTTAAATGTGCAAAATCTCAATAAGATCTCAGAAAAATGGCCAATTGTGGGCTACACAGATTAGAAAATAATATGGAGGCTTTAGTGCAGGTCTAATGAAGATTCACTATCAGGTATGAATGAATCTTCAGTCAAGCCTGAAATATTCACACCTTTTCAATTAGAACAATGCCTATTAAAAGTAACATGATGGAAATATTTAAGATTATGAAACCATTGGCCAAACAGATAAAGCAAATGTTTCCAGTACTTATGGAGCCGAGAACAAAAACAAATACAACAAATTTAGAACAGTAGGCACAAGAAATACCTTCAGAATTGCCCTTACGTGCTTAAACTAAGCACTTACTTGAATCTGCTATTTGCTTCAACTACATCGAGGTAGCAAATACCACATTCTCAGGTGAAAGGCGTTTCTCCCAAACACCCTTTTGGACATAGTGGTGACAATTTAACATTAATAGGTCCCTGGTTTTCGACTCTGCTTCAAACAGAAATATATTCTCTAAATCTAACCCATAAATTCATTCATAAAACATTTTGAAAATCAGTCCGCAGACTACCCTTAAAGAGACAATCCCCCAGCCATTATTGTTCTCACCAATAGTTCCAATCTATCGGTTCTACTTTCATCCTTGCAATTTCTCCTGCACTTCTAGATCCATTCAATAGAGTCCAGAACTGTGCGTAATTGTACATAATAAAAACTTGTATACCTGTCTCTCAAAAAAACTTTATAATCACTCAAATCCAAAGCTCACCAACTTTAAACTGGAGAAAACCTGTCTACCTATACGCTCAACAGCACAATTTTTACACAATTTGAATACAATTGTAAAGTCATTCAGGATTAGCAAAAGCTTTTTAAAATATTATATTGCATAAATATTTTGCTAAACTTAGTGGAATATATTTACCTCAGTATTTGTGCTGCTTATAAGGTCAGAGCCAGTCTGGCATTGTTGCAGTAAACTGCAGTAAGTTTCCAGTTCTTTGTTTTGGAAATTGGTAAGACTTGCCAACTTGTCCTGAAGTTCCATTGTTCTATCATTTTTCTTTTGCTATCAAATACACACAAAACTGAATTACAATGTGCTAAATTAGCTACCTCTACACAAGACAGATCTGCTGGTAATGCCCTTGCCGAGTGTTTGCTGACATTATTCAGGACGCAGGAATAATGAAAACCTGCAGGACAAGAGATACAAAGGTGGACAACATATAATTCAGATTCCATTTTGTTCATCCTAAATAGTGCAACATATAAATTTAGACACTAAAAGAACTAAGCAATGATGGGGCACGGATAGGATAAATAGACAAAATCTTTTCCCTGGGGGTGGGAGAGTCCAGAAATTAGAGGGCATAGGTTTAGGGTGAGAGGGGAAAGATATAAAAGAGACCTAAGGGGCAACTTTTTCACACAGAGGGTGGTACGTGTATGGAATGAGCTGCCAGAGGAAGTGGTGGAATCTGGTACAATTGCAACATTTAAGAGGTATTTGGATGGGTATTTGAACAGGAAAGGTTTGGAGGGATAGAGGCCGGGTGCTGCCAGATGGGTCTAGATTGGATGGGCTATCTGGTTGGCATGGACCGAAGGGTAATTTTTCCATGCTGTACATCGCTATGACTCTATGTTACTACATGTCCAGGAATCATGACTTTAATCAAGTCGTAATCATCTGTAACTCTATTATTTTTATCTGCTAATAAAAAGGTACTCTTTGTATTGTTTTCCATTCCAGATATGTGCTAGTTAATAACTGTCAATGCCTTAATTTCAAATACTGAAAGCATAGAAATGGGCCTATTTGGAAACAAATACACATATTTCCAACCCAAAACATTGCCAAGATTATCAAAATGTAACCTAACTCTTCAGGAAAATTTTAAGTTTTGGTCTAATTCAAAAGCAAAGCTGCAAGTTGAAGAAGTATTTAATAAAAAGGGTAAAAAAACATACACACACCAATAGCACAAACCCTGTTTTAAAAGTGGGATGTTTCATCTCAAACACTATCATAATATTCTCATAAAGCATGCATTATCCTCGTTCAAAGACTGACAAAACATCCATGGGATTGATGGTGGGGGAGACACAAAAGAGAGTAGAAAGAAAGTTTACCATGGCTTCCTTTTTCTTTTCTACTGTGTCTCTCATTGACTGTATTTCACTGTTCAGTTGTTCTGGGCATTCCACAATCAAAGGTCTGAGCTTTGCTTGGAGTTCTTTTGCATTGGCTATGTCCAATTTTAGTTGACCCTATTATAAACAGATTAAAATTAGATTAGGGACAAGACAAAAAAAAACAGGATTTACAAGTCTTTTTGAATTACCAAAATGCTGATGCTATAACAATCCAGAATTCTGCCGATTTAATATTTGATTTAATATCTGCAAAAGGACACAAAGCATTTCAAATAAGAGGCAAGTACACCCTTACAATTTTTAATATACAAACCAAATGTAAAGCTAATTAATTAGACAATAATAAAGACTTCCAACTGTTAACACACAAGATAAACTTAAAAACTTGTCACATGTTTTCACATGCAAGTGCCTGTCCATTCTCCTTGTACACAAGTAACAAAACAAAAGAACGTATGAGGCAAAAAGCAGGTAACGATACGCTGATTACCCTTATATCTATGTTTGCAAAATGGTGGACTAATTAAGGAGATAATAGCAGCACATGTGGAAAATCATAATACAGTCAAGCAGATTTCGCATGGTTTCATGAAAGGGAAATTGTATCTGATTAACTTGTCAGAATTTTTCTCGGAAATCTCAACCAGAATAGATAGAAGGGAAACAGTAAATGTGTTATATTGGGACTTCCAGAAGTCATTTGACAAAGTACCGCACAAAAGGTTAAGTTATAAGATAAGAGCCATTGGAGGTCACAGTTAATACAGTGAAGGTGTTACATCTGAGTGCACACAGTATAAGGAATAAGGTTAATGAGCTTGTGGCACAAATTGAAATTGGCAGGTATGAAGTGGTGGGCATCACAAGGGGATCAGGACTGGGAGCTGAATATTCAAGGACATACATCTTATTGAAAAGATAAACAAGTGGGCAGAGGGGGTGGGGTTGTATTATTAGTAAGAAATTAAATTAAATCAATAATAAGAAACAAAGTAGGATCAAATGGTGTAGAATCTGTGTGGATAGAATTGAGGCACTGCAAAGGAAACAAAAAACAAAGTTAGAGTTATATATAGGCCTCCAAACAACAGTCAGGAACGGAGGCACAAGACACGCCAGGAGATAGAGATGATGTGTAGGAAAGGCAAAGTTACAGTGATCGTGTAGGATTGCAATATCCAGGTGGACTGGGAAAAACCGGTTGGTAGCGATTGCAAGAAAAGGAATTTGTGGAATGTCTACCAGCTTATGGTGGAACCCACTAGGGAACAGGCAATACTGGATTTGATATTGTACAATTAGATTAGATTAGATTAGATTACTTACAGTGTGGAAACAGGCCCTTCGGCCCAACAAGTCCACACCGACCCGCCGAAGCGTAACCCACCCAGACCCATTCCCCTACATTTACCCCTTCACCTAACACTACGGGCAATTTAGCATGGCCAATTCGCCTAACCTGCACATTTTTGGATTGTGGGAGGAAACCGGAGCACCCGGAGGAAACCCACACAGACATGGGGAGAATGTGCAAACTCCACACAGTCCTGACGGAGGCGTGAATTGAATCCAGGTCTCTGGCGCTATGAGGCAACAGTGTTAACCCCTGTGCCACCGTGCCGCCCACGAATTAGGTAGACTTGATAAGGGAGCTTAAAAGGTGAAGGAACCCTTAAAAGGCAGTAATCACAATATGATGGAATTTACTTTCCAATTTGAAAGAGAGAAGATAGAATCAGAGGTAATGGTATTATAGTTGAATAAAGGCAACGACAGAGGCATTAGCTGGTAGAATTGATAAAGAGAGGAGCCTAGTGGAAAACACAATGGAACAGCAGCAGGAGTTTCTGGGAGTAATTCAAGAGACACAAAGGAGATTCACCTCAAGGGAAAAGAAGCATAGTACAGTGAGGATGAGGCAACCATGGCTGACCAGGGAAGTCAGGGATAGCATAAAAGCAAAAGAGAAAGCATACAATGTGGCGAAGGGCAGTGGGAAACCAGAGGATTGGGAAGCTTACAACAACCAAAAGAGTGCCACAATAAAAAAAAATGAGGATGGAGAAGATTAAATAGGAGGGTAAGCTAGCCAGTAATATAAAGGAAGACTGTAAGAGTTTTTTTAGATACATAATGAGGAAAAGAGAGGCAAAAGTGGACATTGAGCTGCTACAAAATGACGTTGGAGAGATAGTAGTGGGGAACAAGGAAGTGGCTGAGGAATTGAATAATTACTTCACATCAGTCTTCAAGGTGGAAAACACAAGTAATATCCCAAAAATTCAAGAGAGAGTGAGGGGGCAGAGCTGAGTATGGTGGTCATCACCAAGGAGGAGAAGGTGTTAGAAAAGCTGAATGGCCTGAAGTTGGATAAATAACCTGGAACAGATGGATTACACCACAGAGATCTAAGCGAGATAGCTGAAGAGATAGTGGAGGCATTGGTAGTGATCTTTCAGAAATAGCTAAAATCATGTTCAGTCCTAGGGAACTAGAAAATTGCTAACTTAACACCCCTGTTTAAAAATTGAGCAAGGCAAATGATAGAAAATTACAGATCAATTAGCCTAACCTTGGTCGTAGGTAGGATTCTGGAATCCATTATGAAAGATGAGATTCCTGAATACTTGGAAGTGTATGGTAAAATAGGGCAAAGTCAGTACGATTTCATCAAGGGCAGATCATGCCTGACAAATCTGCTAGAATTCTTTGAGGACATAAAGAGCAGGTTAGACCAAGGAGAGCCAGTGGATGTTATCTACCTGGACATCAAGAAGGGCTTTGACAAGGTGCCGCACAGGAGAATACTGAGTAAGAGAAGGGCCCATGGTTTTGGAGGTAAGGTGCTAACATGGATAGAAGCTTGGCTGTTTGGCAGAAAGTGGGGATAAAAGGTTCTTTCTCAGGATGGCAGCCAGTGACAAGTGGTGTTCTGCAAGGGTCAGTGTTGGGACCGCAACTTTTCACTTTATATTTTAACGATCTCGATGAAGGAACTGAGGACATTCTGGGCAAGTTTGCAGATGATACAAAAATAGGTAGAAGGACAGGTAGCATTGAGGAGGTGGGGAAGCTGCAGAAGGATTTAGACAGGTTAGGAGAGTGGACAAAGAAGTGGCAGATGGAGTACAAGATTGGAAAGTGTGAGGTCATGTGAGAAAGAAGAGAGACATGCACTATTTTCTAAATGGGAAGAAAATTCAGAAGTTTGAAGTACAAAAAGACTTGGGAGTTTTCGTCCAGAATTCTCTCAAGGTAAACTTGCAGGTTGAGTTAGTAGTTAGGAAGGCAAATGCAATAATGGCTTTTATTTTCAGAGGATTTGAATATAAAAGCAGGGATATAATTCGGGGGCTCTGGTCAGACCATATTTGGAGTATTGTGCGCAGTTTTGGGCCCTATATCTCAGGAAGGAAGTACTGGCCCTAAAGCAAGCGTGTTCAGAGGAGTTTCACAATAATAATCCCAGCAATGAAAGGCTTAACATATGAGGAATGTTTGAGGACTCTGGGTCTATATGGCATGGAATTTAGAAGGATGAGGGGGGTAATGGGCAGCACGGTGGCTCAGTGGTTAGCACTGCAGCCTCAAAACGCCAGGGACCCGGGTTTGATTCTAGCCTCGGGTCACTGTCGGTGTGGAATTTGCACATTCCACGTGTCTGCGTGGGTTTCCTCCCACAATCCAAAGATTTGCAGATTAGGAGGATTGGCCATGCTAAATTACCCATAGTGTTGGGTGCATTAGTCAGGGGAAATGGAGAGAGGTAAGGGAATGGGTCTGAGTGGGTTACTACGGAGGATCGATGTGGACTTGCTGGGCTGAATGGCCTGTTTCCACACTGTAGGGATTCTAAGTAAAATCTAATTAAGATTACAGAAAAATTATGGGCCTGGACAGTGTGGATATTGTGAAGATGTTGCCATTAGGAGGAGAGACAAGGACCAAAAGACACTGCCTTAGTAAACTAAAGACCTTTTAGAATGGAGACTAGGAGAAAGTT